>NW_023144621.1:1972020-2047820 GCF_012932325.1 Thrips palmi | reverse complement strand
CTTCCGCTTCCTGGATCAATTTAAAAGCCAAAAACGCATATTTTTCAAAATGCGAATTTTTTGAAAATACGTACGGCAATGGATTCGTCTCAGAGAGACGAACAAAAGTTGTTAACACACATTACTGTTTTTGAGTTGAAATAAAGGCTTTTTTCGGCCCGCAAAGTTTACAACATGCAACAGTCCATAAATGTTGCATTTTGATTGATGCAAGTCACGGGTCAAACATACAACGTCTCCATTGATGTGATCTGGAATTACTAACTTTCATCATTATGCTCGCTTTCCAAAACATGAAACGTTTTTCTAGTGATATTGTTGTGTTTCTAACTGCCCCATCCACATCTGTTTCAAACTGCCCCAGAGGGCACCATTCCAGTTGTGCTGCTCCCCGCCGGACTTGGTGAGGGCTACGTCAGTGTCCGAGAGTGCATTACGTTTGCCTAATATGGTACTAAAAGATGAATTAAGTGTGCGTGAGATGATTGCTTCCTAGCGCAACCCAGACGGAAACTCCCGCGACTTACCAATTTAAGTTTAGGCCAATTTCAATGGTACCGAAGTTTCACCTTTTTTTCAAGGCCACTAAGGTGCACCGTTGACGACCGTGTCGATCGCAAATCAGTAAGATCATGAAAATAGAAGATCGTGCACACTCACATTTCCTTCGGCAGCCCTCATTGCTTTAATATTGGCGTTTGTATCAAACTGCCCCACCCTCCCTTATAAGCAACAATAATACTAAGTATTTCCTAAGAAATCATGACTTATTCCCAAAGTAAAATTATGTACAAAACCAAATCTTCAGTAACTTGTTTAATATTTCCTAAGTAGTTCTTCATAAAAGGAAAAGTACGTATTATTGTTGCACTAATTACTTCCATAAGTACTGACAAAATAAGCAAAAGTCAGTAACGTGCTGAGAGTGTATCAAGGGTCATTCCATATTAGATCTGGATCTGATGGCCTGGCCTGAATGGGGCTGGGTTGGGATGGGCAGGCGGGGCCACGTGCCTGGCTCGAACCCTCGAGCAGGTATATTGCCATCGCCAAACAAAGGGAACTACACTGAGAAAAAAGTCTGGTTAAAAGTACCAGACCAATCCTAGTTAAACGAGTACTAGTTACTCATACGAGAATCCTAGTAACTCTCACCAGATGATCAGTTGCAGTAACCAGATCGGGTGTTGTGACATTTACCAGGTGTCTGGTTAATAATCCTGGTAAATTTTACCAGACTGTTCCGTAATTGGCACCATACGTAAAACTTCGAAATATTCGTTTTAATTGAAATGTTCGGGTGTCAAAAAGTAAACTGCAACCGGTTTCGTTTCGGAGTCTTAAATCCGAAAGAAACACTGGGAGTATTTCCCTGAGCCAGACACGTAGAGAGTCACCTGGTGGGGATCCCCTCGACCCACAGGCGACGTGGTCACATTTCGCATTTTTCGTCTCGGCGTTTAGTAAACTACGGCCACACCGTTCAAGGTTTTGACTTGAAATTTGGAGAAGGCGGCAGGGAACGAGTTGGACTACAACGCTACAAAGCCCGATTTTCGATATCGTGCTCAGGAGCCGAGATACGGCGGTCTCCGTTTTTCAAGCCGATCACGCCAGTAGGCAAACAGGCAATGTCGGGCCGGATTTGACCGCACCGGGGGCGGGCCCGGTCTATTGCCAGTCTCTCTACCAAGTATGAAATTTTGTGGCCAAGCCGTTTTCGAGAAACCGCGATTATCATTTCAGTCTGCATCGGCTTTCCAGACTAAGTATTCTCCTTGCTTCATTTTAAAACCTTATCAAGATTTCAACACAAAGATTCCAGCTCAAAAGTGATTCTTAGATTTAATACGAACACTCTTGGCTCATGCCGTTCAAGTTACGATACCAAAATGAGGTCTTAAGGTATAAAATGTGGACCGATCAATTGTTAGAAAGCTGGGACAGAGTAGAAATTTTGTGGCCTTGTTCGACTTAGGAGATGAGTTCTGAACCAAGTATCGTCAAAATCAAAGGACCGCCTTTATTTGCAAGCTCTATTTTTGTGAAGTTTTCATCAGTTTTTTCTTAGTAATTCCAAGTTTTTCATCGTTTTCCAAATATTGTTACTTATATGAATACAAAAGTCTACAGGGAAGCCAATGAAACCTGGCTGGACCCTTTCTGACTACACATGTCAAATGGCCACGGAATGTGACATTCAAAGTTGACAAAAGTTTCACATCGCTGTAAAACCTGAACGGTCACTCCAACCATCTCAGTTCAAATTACGATACCATTATTAGGTCTTAAAGTAACAAATGTGGACCGATCAACAGCTTAAAAGCTGGGCCAGACCTGAAATTTTGTGGGCTTGTTCGACTAAGGGTAGGTGAGCTCTGAGCCAAGTATCACCAATATGGAAGGACCACCTATTCTAGCAAGCTCTATTTTTGTGAAGTTTTAATCATTTTTTTTTAAATATTTCCAAGTTTTTCATCTTTTTCCTAATTTTATTGCTTATATGGAAACAATAGTTTGTAGGTAAGCCAATGAAACCTGGCTGGTCCCTTTCTCATTACAAATGCCAAGTAGCCAAGGAATGCGACATTCAAAGTTGACAAAAGTTTCAAATCGCTATAGAATCTGAACGGTTTGGAGTTGCTAAAAAAAATTGCAGAGCCACTCAGGGGGTCATCCTGAGTGGATTGACACCTATTTTGGCCAATTCCATCAGGGCAGGTTGCGGGAGAGGGGGGGGGTAGGGCGAGGGATAGTACGGGTACAGCTAGACATCCCAAGAGAGACGGAAAGACTGCTCGCCGGATTGGCTGCCTACCTTCACGGGGCGTCTCAGCCGATTCGCGCGCACAGGTTCAGTAAAATTGAGAATTCTTGTGTTTAGAGGCCGAAACCCAACTTTTTCTATATACCAATCGAAAGCTTATAAAATTTTGAGTAAGTGAGTACACATTTGACAAGTTAAAATGCTGCCGTTTACTTATTTTCTTAATTGGAAAAACTTGTATTGCAAATTTTGAGTTTTAGCGGCATTTTTGCGAAGTTTGGCATCCACTTACCCGATCGGGCTCATATTGGTACCGTTGGATTCGTCTTAAAATTCCCTTTCGAATGGTATAAGCGGCATGCGTGTAGCTCATCACCCTGAGCTATGAAGCTCAAAAATGTGTATTTTGCTTAGCTAAAATTTGAGTGCAGAGTTGTTTGTTGCGGCCTACAGCTCCTAAGGGAGGGCCACACCCACTATTTTTGAATACATATATGGAAAGCCCATAAACTGAACTACAATTTAGCTTGGTCGGAAGTGCAGATTTGGATTTTCTACTAGGGTACGCAGGCTCGTGAAATATGGCTTCATTTTCATGTTTTTCGCAATTTACTCCACTGGTAATCACGCTAGACCAAATCTGAGGGCAGATTCGGATTCCTCATCGCATTTTACGTCAGAATAGATTAACCGCATAAAAATCGGACAAAAAATAGCCTTGTTGAGCTATTGTGAAGAAATTACAAGATTTTTAAGAGTAAAAAATTAAAATGCCGATTCTGACGAAACCACTTGAGATATCGACCTAAAAATTTGTGGGCATGTTCCTGACCACTAGGGCTACCTTCGTACCAAATTTGGTCGAAATCGTCAAAGGTGACCCAGATCCGTGTAAATCTTATATGGAATGACTCTCAAGCGACAGGACTGAGCAGAAATCTGCCCCACGACTATACTCAGTAAATACCAGAAAAGAACTCAAATTTGGAATTTCCTTCGCCGTGTGGTACACGAGCCTAACCTTCCACCTCCGCGTCCTTCTTGGCCTGCTCCCAAGTGGCGGCTTCGGCCCCGAGCGTTGCCTGCAGGCGGCCTCTCACGGCAGCCAGCCTCTGCTGTTTCCCGCGCAGCGTCTCACAGAGGTCGCGGGCCGCGCCCCGGGCCGCGGCGTCCACTGCGTCGACCATTTCCTCCAGAGTGGCCTCGACCTGCTGCAGGGCCTCCACGCGCGGCGCTGCCTCCTGGACGCGGGCCTTCCTCAGGCTGCGCACGGGGTGGTCCTCCACACAGGCAGCGTCTGCCTCTTTCTCGCAGCTGATGCACCAGAAGCGCTGAGGCAACGGCCTGGAAAAAGAGAGAATGCATTTTTAGCAGATGATACGTTCACGTATCAGCGTGCTTGTACTCTCGTGCAGAGAGTACCGAGTTTCCGGCTAGCCAGGCAGGAGTTTCCTCGTTGCCTGACTAGCAAGCCTAGAAGAGGCCGAGCGCCTCGCTGGCAAGGCAGCGGCTGGCTGGCCTGCCTAGAAGATTATGAGCGGAGGGCCCGCAGCGTGCCGCACCGCGCCGTCGCGCCGCACCGTCGCGCGCCGCACCATGAATCGGGGCGCCTGCGGGGGCTCGGGTTGCGCGCGCGGCCTATAACCTCGACACCCAGCTCTCTAGTACTCATGAAGTGCGTCCCTCGCGTTGCGCGTCGTCATGAGACGCTGCTACCACGCATCGCGTAGCTGCCCCCCTCGCCCATTCCCCTGCCGAGACGCCACGTCCCGCCGCGCCCCGCCACACCCCGCAGCAGTCTACACACACTCGCACTTGAGCCTTGAGTGCGTAGAACGCATAGTGCAGCGCCCCCCGAACCCCTGCCCCTCTCGAGAAGCGGCGCGTCGGCAGTCGGCAGTGTGCGCCACTCTTGCTTATCTATCTTGAGGTCGGGTTCGGGTGGCGCGCCGGCCGGCCGGCCCCGCTTGGAGATGTGGCTGACACGCCGCGTGCCGCAAGGCGGCTTGCCCTAGTACCGAGCAAAACCCTTTTACGGGTATTGAGTATTTATGTGATTAGCCACCAAATTGTGCATCCTCGCGTTGAAACAACGAAAATGATACCCAACACAAGTGGTATCGGACATATGAGTGCCCCACCGTCATTGCGAACATGTTTAACACAAAACAATGGCACGTTAGGATATTCAAAAGTTATACTAAGATTGACATTTCCATGAATTACCATGTGTAACAAATTTGTCTAAAAAAGAGTTCCGAGTGTTTACTCTTTGAAATAAATTGACAAAATGTCACATTCATACATTGAAATAAACATTCTCATAAGTATCATCTGCTTTCACGTTAGCGTTAGCGTTAACGTTTTTTAAAAACCACTCGTTTTGCGTACCATTTGAAATTTCACGAATGTAGCTTGAAATTGTACGACTTACGGCACACTCTACAAATCGAAGAGCGTACATTGTACGCTCACTGGGGCATGCCTACAAGCACCCTCAAGCTGCCTGCCAAGCATGCACTACTAGCGCGTACGTGCCTTGTACACGCTTCCTGATGCACGCTTCAGTTGGCGTGTCCATGGCATGTATGCATTAGTAAGAGCATGCTTGGCAGGCAGCTTGCGCGTGCAAGCGTACAATGTACGCTCTTCGATTTGAAGAGCAGATCCATTAAAAACATCTAAGAAGCGCGCAACGAGACACGATTTACATTCCAACAACCATTCCGTCATCGAGACAAAGATCAGAAAGGACCAAAAATCGTGTGTACAAAATGGGCAGCTCTGGCCTTAAACTGTCAACACCTAGCAAAACAAGTTGGCATTAGACAACTTAGTTTGTGTCGAATATATATGTGAATGAATGAACTCACACTTGCAGGTTCTGTAGTACGATGAAACAGTCAGGTAATTCCACAGCTTCCCCATCAAAGACCTACAAACAGAAAAGAAGAGCATTTCAACTTGATTAACAGTGCGAGGAGAATACTCGGGTACGGTTTCTCATTACGAATCCTGGCTGTTCAAGCAAAACAACCGAAGAAAAAAAGGCATCAAAAGGCTGTGGAAACGCAATTTTCTACCTTTTTGGCAGATGATTGTTAAATCAGCTAGCTATGACTCTCGATCGCACCCAACAGCTTTGCAAATCAGACGTATACCAAAGCAAGTGCAAAAGCAACAATAGCACATAGCAGTAGACCAGCTCTTATTTTGCGAAAGTGAGAATTCCGCTGGGTTCCCTGACTCAAAATGACCGAAATGGTGAGAAAACTTTTAAATTTTGAAACCCCAAGGTCGTCAGACTTACCAGAGCCGTGCCCAAGACCCTATATAAAGGCAAAACCCAAAGTTTTTTTTTCGGACTTTTACCAAACTGAGTTTGACTCTAGGGTAAACAGGCCATAATACGACCCTTCGGGCGAAAATTTCGTCCGTTTTGCGATATCTCGACTCCTTCATGCCCAAGCGGCCTCCCCAACCGCGAGCATGAAAAGACGCCGCGCGGCGGTTGGGGGGGCCGCTTGGGCAAAGGAGTCGGATATCGCAAAACGGACGAAATTTTCCCCGAGGGGTCGTTTTAGGGCCTGTTTCCCTAGAGTCAAACTTATTTTTGGTGAAAATCCGAAAAAAAAATTGGCTTTTTGCCTTTATATAGGGCTTGGGCACGGCTTTGGTAACTCTGACGACCTTGGGCTTTCAAATTAAGAGTTTTCTCACCATTTCGGTCATTTGAGTGGGGGAACCCAGGGGAATTCTCACTTTCGAAAAATAAGAGCTGGTCTAACATAGCATTAAACAGTTATAGCGAAAGTACTCAGTTGTGGCAGAGGCATGGCATCGGATCCCAACCCGACAGCGATAAGGCGCTAAGCAGCCGCCTCGGTCCTCATGTCAGCCCCAACCCCCCCCCACCCCGCATTAGACCGGCTAAAATTTCCCCGAAGGTTCGAAATGTCGATGCGCGGAAACGGAATTCGGTTCCTTTCCGGATTCTAAGACTCTGGGAATTTTTTGGGATTTTTGAGGTCACCGGAAGTGGTCCCGCACGGCAGGGTAAGTTAGGCGCACTGCTCATTGATAGACCAGCAGTAAAGGGGCCTTCATTTCGTTTTTCGGGCATATTCCATAAAACAAAAGTTGTCAGAAATGATCAAATTAATAAAAATATGTGATGTCTGATTTCGAAAACTAAAAATTTGCAATCTGGGTGCCTACCTGTAAGGGGCAACTGGCGTCTATTTTCGCTCTGAGCCCCAAAGTGAAGTGTATCAGGACGGAAAACTGTTTGAAAATGGATTTGGCCCTTCTGGTGGTGCTATTTTGAGTGCCTAATCTCCGCCCGTCTAAGGGATTAATTAAAGGCCTTTAATGAGTATTGTCTTGTTTGCGTTTGGGCGCCCGGGTTTGTGGCTAAGTTCGTTTTCTTTCAGTTTTTCGGAAATTTTCCGAAGATTCAATCGGGGAAATTAGAAGCGCGAGAATGTTAAAGAGAACACCGGATGGACAGGCCTTTAGCCTTTCTAGTCTGAAATGTAATTCTGCACAAGAATACTTTCATTGTGATTTACTTCTCCCTACCTCCAACCGATCCTTACTGAAATGTTGTGCCTGCGATGAAAGTTAGCGATTTGATTCCTTTGCTTCACCAACGCACATTCGCATGGACCCGGTCGAAACTCATTTCGCAAGTGCTTACTTCAGTCTTAGAGATTCATCCTACTCGGAACCGTTTGTGACCAATACATTGATCGTCACGAGCGTGCACTCATTTGAGTATACTCCCAGGTCACAACTGAGAACATTCTATCATAAGTGTGTTGAATTCAGTACTACGCGCCCGTGGGAGTGCGCTCGTGGGTGCACGCCAAAGAGTGCGTATTAAGTAGACCGTTGACTTTGCTAAGCAGATTCAGAATAGGACGAGCTTTTCGTCATGCGTACACTAGTGCTAAGCTTCTCATCAAAAACGTCATATAAACTCGCTTGCCGCGTTACTCTACGTATACGGCGGTCGCAAATTTAAATTTGGCTGACTGTTTCTGAGCTCGCACCTCACTTTCAGGGTTAGAAGTGTTCATTGATGAATTGCACCAATAGATTTATACTAGCTTTAATATGAAACGGCACTTACGTTATTTTCCCAACCAACACTTAATAACTAACAGTCTTGCCTCCGCTTTCATGTAGAGTTTCCTCGCAGTGCCCCGGATCACCGCGCTCCAGCCCTTCGCCGTGAGGCTTTGCCGTGGTTCTAGTTTCCGCACTATTACTGTGTCAGGGATTGAATCTTCGCAAATCATCGAGTAAAACGAAAAGAAACCAGTCTTCACCACAATCCGCGCGCCCAAACGCAAACAAGACAATACTCATTAAAGGCCTTCAATTAATCCGTTAGACCGGGCGGAGATTAGGGCACTCAAAATAGCACCACCAGAAGGGCCAAATCCATTTTCAAACAGTTTTCCGTCCTGATACACTTCACTTTGGGGCTCAGAGCGAAAATAGACGCCAGTTGCCCCTTACAGGTAGGCACCCAGATTGCAAATTTTGAGTTTTCAAAATCAGACATCACATATTTTTATTAATTTGACCATTTCTGACAACTTTTGTTTCATGGAATATGCCCGAAAAACGAATATGAAGGCCGCTTTACTGCTGGTCTATCAATGAGCAGTGCGCCTAACTTACCCTGCCGTGCGGGACCACTTCCGGTGACCTCAAAAATCCCAAAAAATTCCCAGAGTCTTAGAATCCGGAAAGGAACCGAATTCCGTTTCCGCGCATCGACATTTCGAACCTTCGGGAAATTTGAGCCGGTCTAACCCCGCATCCATACTCTTCGCTACACAGGCGGAGGCTGTCGCGGCGTCCCGGCGTCGCGGCGTCCCCAGATTTTGCGGTTTTTCGCCTCTAGCGGTTGGACGATCAATTTTACATACACACTACCCTTCTTTTGTTTTAATCGTATCCTCCCAATCTTTGCAATGCACCATTCAAATTTTCAAAATTTAAAATATGAAAAATGGTTGTCGTATTAACATAGCTTCTGGTGCTGCGTTTCCGCCTTCAAGCACAGTGCGGGATTAAACTTGATAGGGCGGCTGGTCGAGCGTTGCATATGAGAAACTTGATCGCACAGAACCTTTAATAGTTAAGGGGGGACCCTGGTGAAAAAATCGCCAAAATTGCGAAAAAAAAATTTTCAAAGTTCATAGATATAAATGGGCATAGAGGGTTTCAGATTCATCGGGTTGAACACCTTCAAGCTAAGTGGGTAGTTTCTATATCATTTGGAAGGAAATAACATTGAGATCAGTTGACGTTGGCTTCTACGATCAACTTCACAGCTTTGCTCAGTCGACAAAAAATTTTGTCGTACAAAGACTTCCTGCGTTCCTGGTTGACACCTACATGAGTCGTCTTGCATGGACTCTATTCATTGATGACTTGTGGACAAATTTTAGTGACAGAATCTTGATATCAGCCCTACTTTTTTTTACAAACACCTAAAAGTTTGAAAAAAAGAAAAAAAAATCACGTTTTTTAATGTTAAAATTTGGAAACTCATATCGCAGGACAGAAATTGAATTTGACAATTCTGTCATTAAAATCTCTTCTATACATCTTTAGGAAAACCCAAAAAAATTTTCAAGACTTTCCGTCCCAATGAAAGACGCAGGAAGATTTTTCCCCAACGCTCTAAAAAAGTGGCACTTTTCTCAGAGACCGTTCAACATTTTGGATTGAATTTTGTTTTGGGAACTCACCATAATGAAACTAATAATTCAGCAAAGTTTCAACTTTCTGGGATTATTTTAAAGCCCACTTGAAATTTTCACCAGAGTCCCCCCTTAAATCAAAATTAACATTTTCGTCCATTAAAGCATGCACGTGGTAATCATGAATTGCGATACACTAAAATTAACATTCTCGTCAGTATCATCTGCTTTCACGTTAGCGTTAACGTTTTTTTCCGACGAATTAAGTGATTGATGCGGTAACCTTTGCAGCCATTTCACCAATCGACGCTAGTCTCACGGCGTTTTGATTCTGAGCGAACTCACCTTCATGTCAACAGGGCACTTCTTGTCGGCGAGGCGGCCCAGACATTTCACACAGTACGAATGCCCGCAGCGGAGAACCTTGGGGCGACGCTCTGTCGCGTCGAACGGTTCCAAGCAGATGTTGCACTCCATCTGGAGAAGGGGAAGATACAAATAAGGGTGAGGTGAATGAAAGAGTTAACATAAAACACGAACACCGGAGGACAGTTGTTTTGACTCGGCTGTCAAATGGTACTCAAACATGCTTCAGTGATGCTCAAGCCCGTTGCAAAGTGGGAGGGGGTGCGACGGCAACGGCATGCGAAGTTAGCCCGCAAGCGGCAATGACACAGGTTTTAACCCAAAAGCATTGTCCACGGGAGCTATAGTTCCACCGAGGATAGAGTCGGACAGCGTAGGTTGTAAAGACAAAGTTTAGATGCTTCAATGGTTTAAGTTCATAAAACTCAGCGTTGTCTAAATTTGAACAAATTTTAGAAGCCAAATGAACCCACAGCATTAACAAATAAGCGACGGTTTTAAGGACTCTTTACGGCTTTAGTTATCCTTCTTGTTCTTCACTCGGCGCTCTGGAGGAAAGGTCAGATCGAGACGAAGAAGAGCTGAACCGGAAGTGCAGAGGAGCTGCTATCTCATAGTAAGTCTTCCTCTTTCCCGCATTTTCTTCACAACTTACGGACAACAGCTCGCCCTAATAGGGTACTTTCGTAGATCCCTGAACCGGAAGCACACAGACGCCATGTTGGCGGAAGTAGATCCAAACTTGACATAGGAAAGAGACGTTAGGAATAGGGTACTTTCGTAGATCCCTGAACCGGAAGCACACAGACGCCATGTTGGCGGAAGTAGATCCAAACTTGACATGGGAAAGACACGTTCGTCAAAGGTATCGGCCACACTTGAACAAAAACAGTTGTTTGATACTTGTTTGCAGTGCATATGTGTTTCGCGAGCAATATTTGTACAGCTCGGCTATAGTTTTGGATCCGAGAGGTTAGTTTCCGGCCAATTTGGCGTCTGCTGGTCTGCTTGCTTCCGGTTCAGGGTTCTACGAAAGTACCCTATACGTATCGGCCACACTTGAACATAAACAGTCGTTTGATACTTGATTGCAGTGCATATGTGTTACGCGAGCAATATTCGTACAGCTCGGCTATAGTTTTAGATCCGAAGAGAGGTTAGTTTCCGGCCAATTTGGCTTCTGCTGGTCTGCTTGCTTCCGGTTCAGGGATCTACGAAAGTACCCTATTTACTCTGCGTAACGTGCGCAACGTTACGCTGGCTGTGTTCCTCCCTCCACACAACTCACCGTTACGCAGGCCCAGAACCCGCTCGCGCTCAACGCAATGAACACGAACAGCAGGTCTCAAAGTGAAGAAGAATAAAAACAAAAGCCGGAAACAAGGCAAATGACCATTCGTCGCGACGCTCCATCAAATGTTTGAAGAGCAGAATGCAGTACACATCAGGTTGGGCCCGTAGTGGAGTGTGAATAAGAACGTGGACCGGAAACAGTCGCCAAAAACCACGAATTGAATAATGTGTATAGTCGACCCAGCCAAAGGTCTCGCTTCTTTAAGCCGTTGCAAATACCTCCTCCACAGGGCCGGGGGGAGCGGGGGGGGGGGGGGGCTGGTGCGGGAGGACTTTCGCGGTGGAGGGGGCAGTTTTAACGGTCGGAAGAAGCGAAACCATTGGCTGGGTCGACTATAGTCGTGGTCACTTTTACTTCAAAAAATACCAAAAGCGCAACCTTATACTCTAATGAGATTTAAAGCCTGCACAACTGTAACGCTTCATTAAGCAACAAGGAACGTTCTTCACAGAAATTCATTTGAGAATACCGCGAAGATCGATTCCTGGCAAACTATTTCCGATCTTGGTACTTGTTTTTCACTTTCACTCTCCGTCAGAATTGTATGCCAGAACATTTTACGACTTAACCCTGACAAAATTTTCAAGACAGTTCGAATGTGGCTACCGAATCCGGCGGTTGTACTCTTCGTGACGCCCTCCACTCGCGTGCGTTGTAACCCTGTTGCATTTAGCAAAGACTTACCCCTCTCTATGAAGCGTGCTGTTGCAGAATGTGTTCCGCCACTCGCAGTCGGTTCGGATGCTCTGCCGCGGACAGAACCGATGTTACGGAAGGGGCGAACGGCAGACTACACTCTACAAAAAATGTCCTGTCAACGCCGTTAATTTATTACCAATGTTTGCTGTTATGCAATTCACGGCGTTTGCTGTGAACTAGTTCACGGCGTTCACTGTGATCTCGGTTACAGTGTTCACTGTGATTTGGCCACAGTAAACGCCGTGAATTGGAGCCTGATTTGCAGTACTTCGGTGCTCAGCGGCGTCAAACTCACAGTGTTTACTGGGGACCAGATCACAGTGAACACTGTAACCGAGATCACAGTGAACGCCGTGAACTAGTTCACAGCAAGCGCTGTGAATTGACCTACAGTGAAAACTGGTAATAAATTAACGGCATTTACAGGACATTTTTGGTAGAGTTTAGGGTGATTTCCAGAGGCGTAGCCTAGTCCCAGACACCGGAAAGGCCCTTCAAATCCAACACGGTCTTGCCTCACTGCTTGCAGCCAGAGTTATCGCTTCGCTTCGAACGACTGTTGACGCGCAGAATGCGATAGCCGTCACGTCCGCGCGACGCCGGCTGTGCCTCACCACTGACTGCTGCCGTTGGCCGCCGCTGCCTGAGACGGGACTGCGCTGCGTCGGCACGGGGGAATACTCGAGGAGCTGTGCTTAGATCAGCGTTGCAGCCGCGGCGACGACGGTAGGGGGGGGAGGGGCTGTCGGAGAAGGTGAAGCAAGGAAGGTCGTTTGTGTTCCAAACTCTTTCAGTCGGAATGCAAAGGGAGACAAAACCATTCACAGCGCCGGGGACGAAACTCAACACACCACGGCACTAAATTCTTTTGCCCAACTTTTGTTCGCGGTCTCGCTAGGGTCTCGACCAATCCGACGCAAGTGTCTTTTTCCTATAAAATCGGTACCAAAATTAGGCCTGAGTTTCGTTGGTATTATGGAGAAAATCTCCACCGTAAAATGATCCAGGAAGCGGAAGAAGGGAATAACTTGACTTATCCCCAAATTGAGTTTTTATTTTATTATTGTGCCTTAGAATGGTTTACATCATTACACCAAATTATTTGACTGAATTCCAAGCAGTTTAGGAGAAAATCCTCATGGAAAAAGGGTATAACTCAACTTAACCCCTTTTACAGTTTAAATTTCATTGGAAAATGGAGATAACTCAACCTTAGTCTACATGAGTCCGTTTGACAAATTGGCAAAAGGATATAACTCAACTTGTGTTTTCATGGATCTAGTGTAAAAAGAATCAACTCAACTTAACCCCCCCTTAATTTTAAATTTCAATTTGGAAAAAAGAGCTAAGTCCAAAAAATACACCAGCGTAACATACACTTTATGCAGACTATTGTTCCACTTGACTTGTCTCAAAATTCCTCTTGGTTTAGGAAATATAAGGTGAGCTGACTCTGTTTTCCATTTCAGTGGAAAGTGATAAGTCGCAGAAATCCTCTACGGAGTGACCTTACACTTTTGATTTTTTTTTCCAAAATTTTACTAATGCTTTTTGAAATTATTAACATCTGCAACATTCATTTGTTTTGTTTTAGTTTTCCCTGCTAACAGTTTTTTGTTTCTCCTGAAAAATGACCAAAATTGAGTTATCCCCTTCTTCCGCTTCCTGGATCATATGTTGGTGCAACCTTTCACCGTAAGACATTTACTGTGTGAAAGTGTCTTTCACTGGTTAAACTAAGGCGTAACTCTATGCTTGAGTCAAGCATAGTGTTACGCTTGAAGCCGTTACGCTTGAAATCAAGCGTACTCTTGAATTTACCCCATGCATTTAGATGGAGGAAATCTTGGCGGTTGGGCCTGTTACGCTTGATTTCAAGCGTAAACTGATTACGCTTGAAAACAGAGGGTAATACTACGCTTTAGTTTTACCAGTGTTTAGCGCATAGCACTGCACTTGTTGCACCTTTGCGTGCGTCGTCAGTTCGCGCTCGCCTAGTCAGCGGGAACTTGAAGGGTATGACAATCTAAGGAATCTTTCTTGAAATTCGGCGCTGGGGGGCTGGACACACTTAATTACTATGTAGGTTTTTCTGCGCACCAATGCACGAAATTAAACATGCACTTCGTAACGCACGAATTTGTGCGCGACAATGCACGATTTTCTGCTTACTTGCGCACGAAATCGTGCATTGTCGCGCAGAAATTCGTGCGTTACGAAGTGCATGTTTTATTTCGTGCATTGGCGCGCACAAATTCGTGCGTTACGAAGTGCATGTTTTATTTCGTGCATTGGCGCGCAGAAAAACCTGCTTAGTAATTTAGTGTGGAGAATTCAGCCGGCGAAACCTTCCACTCGCACGGCTGTCTATTGTGCCGCTACGACCTAGACTTGAAACCAAATCTGTAGGTAGGTTCGGATCGTCACCTGCGAGGAATGTCTGCTGCACCTGAACCAAGTAACCAACCAGCGAGTCGTCGACAGTGGCGCAGCCTGCGACGCGCGAAGGTGGAGGGAGGGAACCGTATCACACGCAAGGCAGTGTCGTGGATTAGATTTCAACTCAGGTCAACATTCACTGTAAATCCTAAGGTGATACTTATAGTACCTTTTTTGGCCACTGAAAATCAAATAGTGATACATCTCACTCTCTGAGGGATGAGACATTACTGTCTCACCGAAAAAATGGTGATACTAAAATGTATCACCGAAAAAATGGTCGTACACGCATGTATCACCGAAAAAATGGTCGTACACGCATGTATCACCGAAAAAAAGGTCGTACACAAAATGTATCACCGAAAAAAGGGTGATACTTCCCCAGGAAAACAAGGGCCAATCTCGCTGATGTCTCACCGTTTTTTCGGTGATACATTTCTGTACGACCCTTTTTTCGGTGATACATGCGTGTACGACCATTTTTCGGTGATACATGCGTGTACGACCATTTTTTCGGTGATACATTTTTGTATCGCCGAAAATTGGTGAGATATCTCACCCTTCGAATTTCAGTGGCGATACAATTGAGTATCGCCAATAAACGGCCTTACGGAAGAGAATTGCCTTCCAAACGGAAATACACGAAAGTATCGCCAAAATTTGGACATACTTTGGGGTGTTGCTACGATTTATTGCACTCTCAGACCTATACGGACTTTTTTCTCTCTTGCTTATTGCGTTTTTTGAGCAAACATAAAATGTACTATTTTCTTCTTAGCTATGCACAATTTTGATCGTAATAAAGATAAAATTGTCAATAGATCATGTAGAAATTGAAACGTACATTGCAAACGACAAAAAGTCCGGTTTAATGGACTAAGAACATTATACAATAAACAAAATAGTGCATAGCTAAAAAGAAAATAGTACATATTACGTTTGCACAAAAACCTTTATGGCAAGAAATAAAAAGTCAATACGAGTCTGAGAGTGTGGCAATGAACTTTGAACAAATCAAGGGGACAAGTTCTTGGTTCAATGCCGTGATTTTGGCGATACTTCTGTGTATCGCCGTTCGGAAGGTAAGAGTTTTCGGTGAGGCCGATTGTTGGCGATACTATACGGTTTCGCCAGAAAATGTATGTAAGTATCGCCTTCGCATTTGCAGTGTGCGCGTTTCCAATTCTCCCAACGGAACCGATATCATTCTTGGACATAGATTCCAACCGGAACCAGATCAGGGACCAGAAGATCAGGGACCAGGAAAAGTTCTGTTCAGTACAAGCGGTTGAGGTTGGTCGCAGAGCTGTTTGAGAGAAGAAAGCCCTCTCGCCAAGTACGAGTAGAGAACTTCGCACAAACGCTCGTCGACCTACAGAGAAAGAACCCGAGCACGGGAAGTGTGATCTAAAACAGAGGTCAAAGAAGACCCACGTTGATCTATCCACTCTTGTCCAGGCCGAGCGAAGGAACTGAGTAAGAATCGAAGTAACGTTCGTAACATACATTTAAGGTGTAGAAACATACTTCGCATAGATTTGAAATGTTCACTGCTACTCCAAGTGTGGACCAAGTCCACGCTAGGAAACGTGGACCACGAATGGTCCACGCTAGGAAACGTGCACTCTAGAGTTCTTACGGATTACTTCATCCGTATTACAAACAAATTCATCCGTACCTTACAAACATTTTTGCGCAAGCGTAATACGGATAGCCTGATTTGTAACATACGGATGGCTTTGTCCGTAACAGATGTAGCTTTGTAACTACGGATAGTCTTACAGAATCCAAAGTAATTGCATTCATCGACACTCGTTATACAAACAGAATTCATAAATTACTCGTTGCCATACTGAGCGGAAACAGATAAGCAGTATATTATACTTTTTAATGCCAATTATCTTTTTTATGCACTAGCAAGCACTTTTACTTTTATTTGGCATATAATAGAGCTATTGATTGAGTTACTTGCTGATACGATAGACATTCTTGGGTAACGGTGGAGCAGGGCCACAGCAGAAAAAGATGTACTTACCGCCCAAATTTGGTGTTGATTACGAAATCACTGCATTTCAATAATCATACTGAGCAACTGTTCAATCTAACCAACCAGTTATTGTGGGCAGTTCCACAAAACATTCTACCATACTTCTTTTGAAGTTGGTGCGCTGGTGAGGTTATACTGTCTGCTGATCTGATACCGTATGCTGGAAGAACCGAGTGACAACAAAAATCACATGCACTGACTTCTTCAGTGTTTGCAAACAATGCCATCCTTGATGGACTTTGGGGTGAGACACCATCGCTGACACCAATTGTGAAGGCCTTAATTGTGCCTAAAATCGGCAGCACAAACAGCGGAGCGGAGTGTTTTCATTTTTTCTAAACACCGTCCCGCTAAACTTTTCATACGTGAAAGTATGAGAAATCCAACATTCACAGTCACCCCTTTGTTTCTGTGTAGATTAACCTCGTTTAGTTTGGTTTAAAATCAGAAACTACGATGATTTGCAAGTTTCTGGTTCATAAAAGTTATTAATTCACTTATTCTTTGAGAAGTGATGCTTGTGTCTGCGAAAACTGGACGGCTGTCAGTCATGTTAACACACACTTATCTGCTGTGGAGGATTGGAGACGTTGGGGGTGCTTTTATTATCACAGGTAAATTCTCTGCTTCCCAACAACATACATTTATAAATATAACAATACTTTTGTTTATATTTCAATTCTTTCTTCAATAAAAATGTTAGGTTAGGTTTCTTAGAGTGTCATTTAATAACTGTTGGACTACGGCCAAAATGGCACTTAGAAGATTTTAGTTTGGATAATCAATAGGTGAATGATGCAATATAAAGAAAAAGTACTATTCTTAGTTTGAAAACTAATGAAACTATATTGCACCTTATTAGTCTTCATATTGAAGTTAAGTTGATGTTAATATGGATTGGTAGGTTCAGATCAGGATTACGGACAAGTTGAGTTGATATTACGGATGGGTTTAGTAGCCGTAATTATGGATCAATAGTTGTGTTTGTATTTACGGATAATTTTGTCCGTACAGAAATTCTCAAAACCTGAAGATGCTTTTTATCCGTAATACAGATGTCGAACTCCGTAATATGGACAAGCCCATCCGTAATTACAATGAATCAATTTTGTCCGTAGCTTACGGTGATGACTTATCCGTAAGAACTCTAGAGTGTGGACCACGAATGGTCCACGCTAGGAAGCGTGGACCAAGCCGTGGTCCACGCTAGGAAACGTGGACCGAGCTGTGGTCCACGCTTCACAGCGTTGAACTTCTCATAGGCCAATCACACTTCCAAGTGTGGACCATCCGTGGTCCACGCTTCCAAGCGTGGACCATTCGTGGACTTGGTCCACACTTGGATTAGCAGTGTTTCTTGAATGCGAATTCGTAGTCGCGAGTGCAAACAACTTTCAGTGAACCAGAAATGACGGTTCCAACTTAACCCGAGACGACCGAATCTGATTCTCCTGTTTGAAATTCATTTAGCTCCTTACTCAAAATAGTCTATGAAGCATTGCGTAACTACGACGAAAATGGAGACATTTGTAGAAACGCCTCGTATTATGGAGAAATGCTTTGCATTACGAAGGATTTCTTCGTACATTTTGCAGTACCTTCGTGTTATTCGTATTACAGAGCGATGCTTCGTAGAATTTATACTGTGAATCCATTTCTACGGTTGTGTCCCCCTTTGTACACAGTAAAGTCCTTACGGATAGCGTGTTTGTAGGTTACGGATAGTTTTGTGCAGCCATATTACGGATTGAATTTTATTTGTAATACGGATGTTTTTGTCCGTAATACAAAGATTTGGGAATCCGTATGTTACAACGAAATTATCTGTAAATCACGGACATCAAAACCTCTGTATTACGGACAAAACTATCCGTATTACAAACAAAATTGGATCCGTAATATGGCTGCACAAAACTATCCGTAACCTACAAACACGCTATCCGTAAGGACTTTAGCGTGTACCGCAGTTGACTACGTCCCGGACAGTTTTTCAAAATATTATTCACTGTGCTTCGCCCCAACTTAGACCTGATGTTCGAAAGTCAGATGGAACATGGCATTTTAACGAGTCCCTGGACGCATACCTGCCGGTTGCAAAAGTTCCCTACCTTTTGGATGGAAAGCAGAACGCCAGAGCTTGGCAAGCATGTTCCAAAAGTAGAGTCAAGCTGCCATGTTTGCCCCAGGCGAAGTGTAGGCACGGGCATGCTTGAACCTGAGGCATGTGGCTATTCCGCTGCTTTTTCTAGCAGTGGATTTGCCAATTTAGTTTGCTTGCAGAGTGGTAAAATTTGCTGCGTAGTCTGTAGACTCCTAAAAGTATTCCGCGAAGAATCCGAAGCACCTGTTTCACAACTGCGGATAAAGTGACAGCACTGCGTGAACATTGAAAATAGTATTTAACGTTGTGCAGGAATTCACGAGTGGTCTCCTCAAGTCCTCGCCGACCCTGCCACCCATCAGCATGCAGACGCCGAAGCTCGCCGACCTGGCGGTGGGCACCGCGGAGGCGGCGCTGCGGGTGGCGCGCCTCCGACTGCAGTCCGCGGAGGTCGAAACAGACGCCGCCAGGACGTCTGTGCAGCTGGCCGAGCTCAGCAGGTACCACGCCGTCAAGCGCAGGGAGCTGGGCACGCTGCGGCAGCAGGCGGACGACAGCAGTGGGGCTGGGGTAAGCTTCTTTGAGCACATGTGCACCACTAAACAACTTACTGCCTACTCAGTTCACTGGTAGCCAGTATTTTTCTTTGTAAGCTTCTGCATGCTCTAAATAGTTTGTTATAACAAACTGCTTTTCTTTGTTTGTAAAGCCTAACATGGTTTGTAAGGTTTTCTCAGTACATGTACGCTCAATCTGAAGCGAAGCGTGATATGTTCTCATCCGAGAATGTATAGTTAGGACCTAAATGTTATGCCTTTGTTTTACCCACGGTGTTCCAATGCTCTGCCTGGTCCCAGCAGGGGGTGGCAACGGCCCAGGGAGAGCGTGAAGCGATGCTCGCGCCGTCAGTGCAGAGGTTGCGCAATTGTTCGAGATCATGAAAACTAGACAGTGTTTTTCAAAGCGCTTTGCACCGATGGAAAGGGCTTGAAATTTAGGGTGCATTAGGCTGATTGCTTTTCTCGAAACTCCCCCCTGACTTTATGTTAAGGTGCAGTGAAAACACCGAAAAACACGAGAAATCATAAAATTCAGGGAAAACTCGAATGCGCCATGTTGATGTAAATGATTCCGCCCTTGTGTTCGGTTGAATTTGGAAGTATCGGGCAGTCTAGCCAAATGCACCTTAAATTTTGTGCTCTTTTGATCTGCGCAAAGCGTTTTGAAATCAACGGGCTAGATCTTTCAATCGAAGCAAAATAAGTAAGCCCTGCACCTCCCTCGCGCATGGCTTCACGCGCTTCCTGGGCCGTTGCCGCCCCCTGGTCCCAGTAAGTCCCCTAACTCGGGGCGTAAGCCCGAAACTGGTTCTCAACTGCTTTGACCACTGTGGCAAAAGATTATCACAAGTTAGACTTCTCTGTAACTGTTTGCTAGGGGTGGCTGTGTGTAGAGATTTGCTGAAGTTGTGTTTATGATACCAGGTCCCGGTCAACGCTCCCTCGCCGCCCACTTCCCCGGCAGCCAAGAGGGCGAAGACAGCAGCCTCTGACGCTCTAGTGGAGGCCGAGAGACGTTTAGCAGAGGCCCAGAGTCAGGAGCCGGAGGCCCAGAAGGCGGTGGAGGCGGCGAGGGGCCGCGCGGAGGACCTGAGGCGCCGCCTGGAGCAGTGCCAGCGAGAGATGCGCGAGACTCTGCGCGCTGCGGAGGGGCAGGTGGAGCAGCCAGGCGGAGCTCAAACTCACAAGGTGAGACTTCACTGCAAATCCTGCGGTAAGTTTACTTGCCACAAATTTGGCAAGCCGTTCTTAATGCCAAAATTTGGCAAGCTTTGACCTGAAACCTTCTAAAGCTTCCCAAGTTTTGACAAGCTAGAACGTATTTCAGGGCCAAGCTTTCCAAGTTTTCGCATCCCAAACGGTTTGCCAAATTTGTGGCAAGTTAGCTCACCGCTGGATTTGCAGTGTTCTAACCGACTCGCGGCGTGGAAAAGTAGTCTGACGTGAGTAGAGTACTACAGCGTGCTGGTGTTGCAGGTGGGGCTGGCCTCGCTGCCCGAGGACGAGTTGCTGCTGGTGCTGAGCTACCTCGAGCCCAGGGAGCTGTTCGCGTGCCGACGAGTCTGCCGCCGGTGGGCAAACGTGGCGATGCATCGGGACTTGTGGAGTAAGAGGAGCCTCAGGGAGTACAGGTTAGGCGCAAATAAATTCCCAGAAAGAACGAACTGCCCGTTGTAATACAAAGAAAAGGAAGGCTTCGCAGCCTACGAAGGACATCGTTTGTGATACGAACGATTTTGTTTGTAATACAAAGAAAAAATCCTTCGCAGGCTGCGATAGGAAGTTCTTCGTAGGCTAGAAAGGATTTTTCCTTTGCATTTCAAACAAAATCGTTCGTATTACAAACGCTTTCCTTCGTAGGCTGCGAAGCCTTCGTTTTCTTTGTATTACAACGAGCAGTTCTTTGTAGGGTTCTGTGGTGTACTCAGCAAACTCGGCATTGTGCTGTCAGCTGAACTAAATACATTTTGTACAGAAATTATCAAATACACGGTATTTTTTTTTTCAGCAGATACTGTGAACACGCCATGTGTATACAGCCAACGCTGCGAACACGTCCGTGTATGCCGGCGTATGCAGTAAATGCTGCACATATGCTCTACAAACTCAAGTGTGCACATGGTACACTCCACCTGGAGCCTGCCTGGCCTGGCACGTACACTCCACCTGGAGCATACTTGGCATGTACACTCCAGGCTGGCGTGTACTTGCCAAGTACTCTTGCCCGTTCTATCACGTAAAGAATAGGGAGCTTTAGCAACAGTGTACCTGAAGGAAGTTTAGCGCGTGTACTTGCCGAGTACACGCCAACCTCGAGTGTACGTGCCAGGTATGCTCCAGGCTGGAGTGTACATGCATGCTGGCTTCAGGTGGAGTGCACTATGCACACACTTAAGTTTGTAGAGTGGCATGTACACAGCTAAGCAATGCATTCGGTTAATAGGCAGAACCGGCTGTATACATGAACTTGTACGCATCAGTACTGCATATATGGCAATGTACGCAGCATTTGCTGTATTCACAGCGGGTACACACTCACAGAGTGGTTACTTTGTACATGACCTGTATACAGTACACACTATGCACAATGTATGCCACATTCGTTTGAACGTGCGACGGCCGTTTGTACTTAGGCTGTCACATTCGTTAGAGCGTAAATCAACATTCAAACAAATCTGACATTATATTCTAACAAATGTGACCGAATTCACATTCTATCGAATATGACGCCACAAACCTTTCATCACAGTGCACACGTGCGGAATGGGCCGCGTATACTTAGTCATTGTACTTCCGCTCGCAAAGTTTATACGTAGTTGGGAACACACTTTTTGGTACTGACTTCAGTTCTTCTTCTGAACTGGGGCCGAGTTTTAGACTTTCGGCAAGCAGTGTGCCTTTAATCCTATGCACTGCAAAAAATCAGTGTCTGATACGGAGCATGCTACGGCGTTTCGTTTCCCCCCTGAAATAGTGATACGGACATCTGCCGTACCACTCCTCCCATTAGAGCCGGTGCTTTGCACGGCTAAAACAACGTCCGGGTTTCCCAGGGGCACCCTGCCGACCCTGTTTTTGCAGGGTGCGCCTGGGAAACCCGGACGTTGTTTTTGCCGTGTGTAACCATGGTACGGAAATTAAACGGAAAATGTACCGCTAATTTCAGACCGGAGGTTGCCGTTTCGGTTTTCCGTTTGTGAAAAAAGTCCAAAATGCTGTACGGACCGTGAGGAACGGACGCTCCGGAACTCAAAGTTCTGTAACGGATAACGTGTAACGGCCAGTCCGTATCCCTACGGAGTGACCGTTTCATGCGTTTCGTCAGAGAACTTTGCGTCCCGGAGCGTCCGTTCCTCACGGTCCGTAGAGCATTTTGGACTTTTTCACAAACGGAAAACCGAAACGGCAACCTCCGGTCTAAAATTAGCGGTACATTTTCCGTGAAATTTCTGCACCATGCTTTAGAAAGCACAGGCTCTTGTAGGAGGTGTGGTACGGCAGATGTCCGTATCACCATTTCAGGGGGTATACGGAACGCCGTATCATGCTCCGTATCAGACACTGATTTTTTGCAGTGTGTTTTCCAGTGTTTACTATGCCGGCAGTGACAACGTTGGACTGATCGCTGCAGCACTACGTCGAAGCCCCTGCCTGCGCAGCCTCACCTTGCATCGAGACCCTTTCGACCGTCTCGGCGTTCTGCTCGCGCTTTCGTGGTGCGCTGTGTCGGAACTCGACATCACAGTCAGAGCAGAGCACGCAGTCCTCTGCGCGATGCTGCTGAGCAAGTACGGACCACTTGTACACTATAAACCGAAGTGTTTACTGACAAGGGAACGTTCTCAGGTGTCAGTAGCCGATCGCTCCCATACTTCGGGATCTTCAAGGCCACCACAAAAAAAGAATTTGGGGCAGCCACAGTTCGTGCTGAAAGTCACAACGCCCCTAAATGAAAGTTGAAAATTGACCAATTTTCATGAAAATGACAAAAAAAATGATCTTTAACCGAAAGTAAAAGTTTCCAAGTGGTCTATATTGTCCAAAAATATAATTTTTTTTACGATTCGGAGCTAAACCATTCATGTCCCCTCAAAAGTGAAAAAAAAATTCGAAAAAAAAAATTGTTGTTAAAAGTAGTTTTGGTGACTTCCAGCACGAACTGTGGGTGCTGGAAATTCTCTTTTGAGGCGGCCTTGAAGATCCCGAAGTACGGGAGCGATCGGCTACTGACACCTGAAAACGTTCCCTTGTGAGTATCAGGGGGCGGCCCGAGGGGCGGCCATTGCCACGGAGATCGTGAAGCCACAGCCAGCGCCTCCGGTACAGGCATTACGGTACTCTACAAATCAAAGAGTGTACATGGTACGCTCTAACTGGAGCATGCCTGCATGCACGCTCTAGCTAGCGCATGCCTGCCAGGCATGCACTAACTAGTGCATACATGCCATGTACACGCTAACTGAAGCATACATTTACTGCATAAGGGATAGGGAGTTTTCTGCATCAGGAAGCGTGTACATGGCATGTATGCACTAGTTAGTGCATGCTTGGCAGGCATGCGCTAGCTAGAGCGTGCTTGCAGGCATGCTCCAGTTAGAGCATACTATGTACACTCTTCGATTTGTAGAGTACACTCCATATATCCTACTAAGCTTTTTCTTCGTAATACGAACCCCCTTTTCTCAAGATCCTAATTGGTCAACTGGATCTTTAAAAAAGGGGGTTGACCAAGAATTTTATTTTTATTCTTGATTCGAGTGTATTTTTTGAGACCTTTTCAACGAGTGGTTGGAACCTCGGTCTAAAATGCTGACGTCGTCATCGGGGACCCTGTGAGGTGCCCGACGACGTCCTCGGGGACCCAACGGTGACCTGTGTGGCTTTGACCATGCCGTCCCGATGTCGCATTGGCCGCTCGGACAACAGAGAGATGAACACCAAAAACAACAGCGATCTGTCTTTTAAAAGACGGAGATGACTGGTTTTGGGTGCAGAGCGACGCTGTGAAAAAATTTACAGGATTCCCTGTAGTTTTTTCTCGCAGTGAATCCTAGTCACTTTTGAACGGACGTTGCAGACCATTTTGACAATTTTTGGTCAAGAGCATGAATGCAAGTTTTTCCACAATTTTTAGACTTATGAGACGCCGAAAATTTGTTTTGCTCCTAGCTCAATCGTATTTTTGGATGTTTTAGACCATGCGGAGACTTTGGTTGAAAAAAACCTGTTTTTGTAAAAATCGACTTAACTTTTACCGAATTTTATGAGGATAATTAGTCACTGATAATTAGTACGAGATATCTCCAAAATACATGTTAAAAATCTGGATTCAACACCCGAGACATTTCCCTTGTTAGTTAGCTAGGTTTTCAGTGTGCCTCTGACTGGGTCAGCAGGCGCAGAATGCATCCTACTTATTTCTACGATTTGCAGGCAAGCTTCGATGGGGCGGCTCAAAAAGCTGAAGGTGAATGTTGAAAGTTCCAGTGTCCTGAAAAGTCCATGTGCCCTACGGCACCTGCTTCAAGAAGTTCTCTCCATCCGGGGTAAGTCGCCGCGGCGCCGCGGCAGGACTTTACAGAGATGGATTCGTCTCGACAAGACAAAGAAATAACAGGAAGAGTGGCAACACCAATTGGTGACTTTGGCCCGTCCCGTTTCAAAATTCAAAATTTCAATCGCAGACGATTGGAAAATATTGCAACCAAAAGTGGATACGTTTTTAAGCGTTACCAAATATCCACCTAATTGTCCATGGCTTTAACACAACATTGTGTTCATCGGTAGGACACATCACTTTGCCTCCAGACCTTGGGATTCGTTTTCGACAGACTTCTTCCATAGACTTTCTTGTGAACTTCGTTACGGACATATTTGATCCAGGAAGCGGAAGAAGGGAATAACTTAACTTATCCCCAAATTGAGTTTTTATTTTATTATTGTGCCTTAGAATGGTTTACATCATTCCACCAAATTGTTTGACTGAATTCCAAGGAGTTTAGGAGAAAATCCACATGGAAAAAAGGTATAACTTAACCGAAGTCCACCTGAGTCCGTTTGACAAATTGGCAAAAGGATACAACTCAACTTGTATTTTTATGAATCTAGTGTAAAAAGAATCAACTCAACTTAACCCCCCCTTAATTTTAAATTTCAATTTGGAAAAAAGAGCTAAGTCCAAAAAATACACCAGGTTAACATACACTTTATGCAGACTTTTGTTCCACTTCACTTGTCTCCAAATTCCTCTTTGTTTAGGAAATATAAGGTGAGCTGACTCTGTTTTCCATTTCAACGGAAAGTGATAAGCCGCAGAAATCCTCTACTGAGAAACCTAACACTTTTGATTTTTTTCCAAAATTTTACTAATGCTTTTTGAAATTATTAACATCTGCAACATTCATTTGTTTTGTTTTAGTTTTCCCTGCTATCAGTTTTTCGTTTCTCCTGAAAAATGGCTAAAATTGAGTTATCCCCTTTTTCCGCTTCCTGGATCATTTGTCCACATCTGTCTGTAAACAATTCAGCGATCCGATTTTTTTTTTATAATTATGCTTTCAAAAATCTGTGGACAAATTTGTCTATGATTTTCGTTCGAATATGTCACCATTTGGTAAAGTATAAAAACGTTTCCGCCATGGACACAAAATCGTGTGGGAACTGGTAACAACAATGTCTATAGCTATTTGATGTGTTATATAACCCATTAGGCTTCGAACCGGAGTCCAAACTTCTTCGATTTGCTCGAAATTGGCACCGTTGGCCCGATTCCAAACAAGGGCGTAAACGATTTACGCCCTCGGAGCGGCGTAAATCGTTAATGCAATTTGGAAGGGCATTAGTATTTTGCTTAAAATTCCTTTGCCATTAATGCCTTTTCCAAGGGCATAAAACGAATGCCCCTTAAAGTGCTTAGAAGAGTATCTATGCCCTATAGGGCGTAATTTTTATGCCTTTGTTTTACCAGTGTAATAAACCCTGTTTTCAGGTCTAGAAACGATCAAGGTGAAATTATCAGCTGACTTCGCTAAAGCTAAGGATCTTCTCAAGGCTGTGGGATACGAGTACCGTGCTCCGCCGGCCCTGCGGGAGCTGGTGCACAAGAACGACTTCGCGGACCCGTACCTGCCCCTGCAACTGGAGTGGCACGCGGCCACGCTGGAGGTGAGTGAGCGAAGTTTTGCTTTCTCCAATCACTTTTGACAAAAGTTGTCTAATTTCGCCTCTTTGAAGTACGGATGATTTCTATGAGGCTCTGACAACCCCAGACTTAAAGAGATACGGGCACAGGTGGAGCGAATCTGGGCACTTCCACGGGCGTTCCGTCCGCGGGCGCAGCACGGCCTCAGGGTTGGCACGGCGCAGGCAGGTGCAGTCGCATCCGAGGGCGGGTCGACCGTCGGCACGCAGTTACGGGCGGATGCGGGCAGTTACTGAAAGGCTCCCAGTACCCGTGTTTCCCTTGTCCGAGCTCGTCCACGAAACGATCTCTGCGAAAGACAGCAAAGCCCTCCTGATGCACCCGTATCTGGCCGTGGCGCTGCCTATGCCTGCCCGCACCTGCCGGGAACCGCCTGTAACTGCTCGCAGCGATCGGCAACTCTAGCCCGTCCCGCACGTTGAGAAATGTGCTCGGAAATGTGCTAATTTCGCCTATGTTTAACCCCAACGAGATTTGATCGTGAGTCTGGGGTCAAAAATAGATGTTATTTTCGTCATCAGCGCCCTCAGAGACATGAGAAACAATGCAAAAACTTGTGAAAAAAAAATTACTTGGAATATACCCCACTGGGATTTGAACCTGCCCTGACAAAAATTTTGTCGGAACTTAGCGACACATTTATTGCTAATTTTTTTTAGCGACAAGATTTGTTGTGGAACGAATACCTTGTTATACCAAACTCGTACTGGAACTATAGGATAATTTCACAACGACTAACTTGTTGGTCAACGACAAGTCTTGTAAGTTGATAAAAGATTTTGTAATGTCTGGGACAAGTATTCATGGAGTACTTTTGTTACTAAATTTATTTTGCCTAATTCTTTTTTAAAAAATAGTAATGTTGCTATGACTAAAGAAGACCAATAGATGATTATTCATAATATGCTTTAATTGAGCAGATAATTGCAAAAGATTTTGTTTCCATACAAATAGTATCGTTAAGGGTGATGACAAGAATTTTGTTCTTCAACGACAAATTGTCGCTTACAAGATTCAACGACATTTCTTTTGCTTTGGTTCGTGATAAAATTCTTTGTTTTGGAACGACTAAATTTTCACTCATCTGATTGTTTCTATACAACCATTTTTTAACAGTGTGGGTCCAAACTTCTCCGATCGCTCAAAACTAGCACCGTTCGCTTTGTCTCGTCACCCCAATTCCAAAAATACCCCTATATGCCCTTCCAGCTGTATCCGTTAGCGAAATCCTCCTCGACCCCAAGTAGACCATGATGCACCTGCAGCAGCGCCCGCGGGGCTCGAATCGGATTTAGTGCCACCAGGCGGTTGTAAAGGTCACCCAAGGAGCCTGCATACGGAATTCGGTCAAGATCGGACCACGGGAAGTCCTCGGACGGACGGACGGACGCACAGCATGTGTGCCCGTCTCTTCAGTATTGTCGTTTACTTTACAAAAAATACACGGGACGTGCCAAAAATCACATGACTTCAAGATCCTCGCTGTAACCTTTTTGTCACTAATCTTTCCGCTCCGGACAGGTCGTGAGATTCCAAAGTGCGTTCGACGGCGCCGCTTCTCTTCTCAGCGTGCTGCCGCGCCTGCGGGAGTTGCGTTGCCCCCTGCTGGCCGACATGGAGGACCTGCACTGCCCGGCGCTCCGGACGCTCCACCTGGAGGTCTACGTGGGCGACGCCACGCGGCCGTGCCTGCCCGGGGCGGGGGTGTTCCTCCGCGACGCCGTGGCCCACCTGGAGGAGCTGACCCTGGAGTACGACGAGAACGAGGAGAACGCCGCCGCCGTCAACCTGGTGCTGAGCCTGGCGGGCTGCGGCAGCGCCGCACCGGCACTGCGTCGCCTCGCGTTCTCCTACGTAGACGCCTTCGTCTGGACCGTTCAAGAAGTGATGCGACCCCTGACCGCCGTTCTTCACCGCCTGGAACGCCTCGTGTCGCTCAACATATGTGGGCCACTCCCGCGGGTAGGTAAAGACAGGCGACATCGCGATAATTCGAATTTTCTACAGAAATGTTACAATTTTGCGGTTAGAACCGTGAAAAATTAAAAGTTGTCCTATTTCATTCATATTAGGCTCGTTTTTCTTGTTGCGGCATGCAGAATGCGAAACGACATCAAGCGCCACACTTTTCGAGAAAAAATTTCTTTACCCCTAAAATCATAGGGGAAATCCGTGGCAAATCGGGTACGGAGTTTACACCAAAAAAAAATACGCTACCCCCTCTTTTGAAATTTGGATACCAATAAGATGCTAGCCATTGGACTCACATTCCTCAAACCATTTTTTAACAGTGTAGGGACATCAAATTGTAACATTTCCGTAGAATGACCCGTCTCACACTTGAAAGTGTGAGACTTCGTTGTCCCACACTTGCAAGCGTGAGACTTCGTTGCCCCACACTTGCAAGCGTGAGACAAACGTGGCTCACACTTGTAACCGTGACACAAAATGTCCCACACCTACAAGTGTGAGACTGTCTCACACTTGTATTGGCAGTGTGTACACTCTTCAATTTGTAGAGTAGGATTATTCTATGAGGACGCGTCGGTATGTAAGATTCAAACTATAAAGTTTGTTTTACGCAGAAAAACTTCGTAAATTACGAGGTATTTTCTTTGTAAGCTTATGTATTATGTAAATACTTTTCTATAACAAGCTAGTACTTTCCTTTGTGTGGCCTAGAATTGTTTGTAAGGGTTTGAGAGTGCGTGATGTGAAGCACTACACTCTAAATGTCTTACGAAGAAATTTCCCATAATACGAAGGAAATGGCGCAAGCATAATACGAATGTGGTTTTTCTTCGTATTACGTAGGTTTTTCTTTGTATCTTACAATGATAAAGCTAAAAAGATTCCTATTACGAAGGAATATTGCTTCGTATTATGCTTGCGCCGAATTCACTGTAACTTACGAATAACATAGGTCAAATTTCATTGTAGGGTCAGGGCGGGGAAGAACTGGACGTTTTGCAATCTTTCTCGATTTTGACTCTAATTGACTATCTTTAGCCAATGTATCCGTTGGGTCTGTTGATCGAGCCTTAAAGAAAGACATTTCAACCCTCAGCGAGTGCGTTTGCGGCTTCATTCAGTAATAAATGGGAAAAAACAGTGTGCGATTCTTCCCCGTCGAAACGGGGAAAAATCGAACACCTAGGGGGAAAAATCGGACATAGGCTTTAATTTAACAAAAACCTATGAAAGAAGGTCAGAAATCTCTTGGGAATGATATTTGGGGGTAACACTTGCGATACCCACTGAAGCAGGCGCACGAGTATTCCTTGATTGCACTGTAAAAAAAATATTCTGAATTTTCAGACAAAATTTGACTGAAGTTAATTAACAGTAAGGGGTTCTGAAATTTCAGACCATTTCGGCGGTCTGAAAATCTAGAATAGGGTGGTCTCAGAATTTAGAATTGGGTGGTCTGAAAATTAAGATTTAGGTGGTCTGAATTATTAGACACGGCCAGTCTGAAGAAAATTCAGACAAAAACACAAAATTGTAACGTTAAACCTTTTCTTCATTGCAAGAGAAGCCTTGCGCGTTACTTATCGGCCGTGCTCTTTACTCGTAAACTCCGAATATCTTGGTATTCGAACCATCGAATCCTCGCTCGTCGGCTTCGCGGGCTATCCATTACACCACGGGACCGCTCTGGGAGCCCGGCTGCAGGATGCCGATGACTCCAAGCGCGCTCGCTGGACGGTGGGAGGCCACCAATAAACAAGCCAAGCGCGTGTTGCGGGAGTTAAACTGCGGACAACTTGGGCTGTTCGTGAATATTTAAGATTTTGTATCGAGCTCTCAAATATTGCGGCTAAATTTGGTCAAGTGAGGCAACCAGTCTGACATTTCAGAACAATACGTCTCCCGTTTTAGACCCTTGGTCTGAAAATACACAGCCAGTTTGAAATTTAAGATCAATCGGTCTTCTTTTTCAGGAGAATAGTCTGAAAAGGCGATTCAGACTACATGGTCTTGTACTTAGTCTGAATTTTCAGTCACCCCTGTCAGACTTTTTGTCTGGATGGTCTGAATTTGCTTTTAAGACTGCGAAAGTCTTAAATTTCATCCGAGGATTCTTCTTTTGCATACTTGTGGTCTAAATTCAGAAATCAGACCACTAGGTCTTACAAAATTGGTCTGAATTTTAAGATTTTTTTTAACAGTGTGACAGAAATCATCGTAGCATTGTTAGGGGGTCCGTGGCGGCACGTTTTTGAGGTTAAATGACCAAAATGTATGAAATCGTCAACAGCCGTGTTTGATTTCCCACTAAATGTTGGGAAATGATAAAATACACTTGTTACGACCACTTTGGTGCAATGTTAGTACAATTCGTCGATTTTTATAGAAAAAAGAGGTGTTCGATTTTTCCTCGCACCAGTGAACGGTTTTTCCCCGTTTCGTATTTAACCCTTCATATGTAATCCAGCTGGAAATCTGCTAAAACATTAGAACGTATCTTGGGCTCCACACTTCCAACTTTTGTTTACAATAAGAATATTCGTCACAGTAGGCTCGGAAAGTCGTTAAAAAGAGATATTGCGGGCACCAACTTTAAAAGTTTTTAAGGTGTTTTAAACGAGACCTCGTTTAAAGGTGACTAAGAATACTTTCCGGTTCAAGTAGGCTAAATTCCTCTTAAACGGAATCTAGCAGATCATCAATAAGCAATACTGAATACTTTGCACGTCCCAAAACAGGCATATTTGTGGCGAAAGTGCGGTGTGCGTTTCTTCCCCAACTTGCAGGTGTCCGGTTTTTCCCCGCCCTGACCCTAAGACATTTAGAGTGTACAGCGATTTGTCGCCAAAAACAATCGCTGTTGGTGAGAAATGGCAATGCTTAAATTTTGATGTCGCCCATCCTTACTCGCAGGACTTCTTGGACGCCCTCGACGGCAAGGTGCTGCCCCTCCTGGAGGAGCTGTGCTTCACCTTCAACAGCGACTGCCCGCACGCCTGGGCGCACGGCGCTGTTGCCAAGAGTGTCCTGCGGCGCTATCCGCGGCTGCACTTGGTGGTGGACCCCGCGCATGACCCGTCCGAGTGCTCGTACTGTGTGGCCAAGACCTGCCACGACTTGGACGAGGATGAAGCTTTCACTATATTCAGCCATCCCGTCGAGGCGCCCTGTGGCGTCGAGCACAAGGCACGCGAAATGCACATCGCTCTGGACTGATATCAACAGTAGTCTGGAGGCATGCTCGCAAATTATGTCGCAACTTTCCTGTCGTGATTTTTAGGGTTCCATTCAAATGGACTTCAGTGTGTTGAAAACGGAAGTCCTGCATATGTTCTTCTGTATGGATCGTTTGTTTTTCTCTGAGATTAAATTTTGCAAGAAGTGGAAGTTTTTTGATTTGTTTCCTAGGCTTGTAAAGACATATATGATACATCATACATAATAAAAGCACCTTGTAAAAACATTTTATGATATAGAAGGATTAGGGTTTTATGATTTCTGAATCAGAACCCTTTTCGATAATTGAGTAAGCTTCATTTTGACTTAAAGCAAAGTGACTTTGGACACTCATTGGAAATTTAGTAGTAACATGTAAAATTTTGGTTCTTGTAAGATTTTGTTCGCATACTGTACTTGTGCAGTGCAGATGTGGGGGAAAATCTGGGAGACTCATCTCTAGTGTCATAGAAATTGACTAGAATGGGCTATTAATCTGCACTGAGGAAAAAAAAAAATTCAAAAAATTGTTCAAAATTTGTTTTAAAAAAATTATTATTTTTCCTGAAAACTATTGCAGATTAATAACTCATTCTTGTCGACTCTGTGACACTACTAGGGATGAGTCTCCCTGATTTCTCCCCTACAGATCTGACCCAAGTACGCGACAAAATCTTAAAAGAACCAAAATTTTTAATATTACTACCAAATGGCCAACAACTGTCCGAAGTCACTTAACTTCATACATTTTTGTTGGAACACGAATCATTAAGGTCATAGCGCCAAGCGTAGACTCTTAGGGTCACTACGCACAGACACAAGACATTTTGTCAAAAAGCTGTTCGTTTGCCCACCCAAGATCTTCAATACACTGCCAAAAAAGGCATTAAAGCTACGCTCATAGTTTTTCGCGCCCTTCGACGGCTTAGCAGGGTGATGCAGGGATCAGTTAATTGAAGGAGAAAAAAACAGAATCCCGCGTAGTCTTTCTTCATTAAAGAAGGAGCATGTACGTCAGGTTACATCCAACTACAAATGTTACGAACAAGGTACAGAACATACAAATGAGCCTGAGCTCAAAATCCAAATAGAACATGAAAAAAAATACAAGGATTAGACTGGATAAAGCTTTTCAGTCAGTGACTGGCAATTTTATATGCCTTGCAGCACCTGGAAGACCCGTTTCAGATCCTGACAAAAAAAAAGTCGGAAAGTGTGATAGTTGACTAAAATTTTAATTAAGATGGGGTCACCCTTCTGCATAACTTTTTTATCCCTCGCCCTTCCAGAGTTACAGAAAGTGCAAAAGTCAAGTGCTTGCACGCCCTGGACAATATAAAAAACTGTTTCCAACGGCCTAATTGATGGATATGATTTCTTCACTGTGGCATAAAACAAAGCGTCCACTTAGAGGCCAAGGATATCTGTTGTGCTGATGTGTTTCTCAAAGCACAAGAAAACCTTGGAAGAGATTGATACAGAACTGAAAACTATGTTGTGCAATCTTGCGAAACCCCCGGGCGGAACGCAGTGCCAGGCAGTTCAGGCTCTTTTAGCGGCTGTATTCAGAACTCTACGAGAAAACTGGGACGAACTTAACTAAGTCTGTTCCGGTTCACTCAAAAACTTTGAATCTGAAAAAGTATTATGAAAAGGAAACGTGCGATCGGACAGTGGCGTTAAAGACTGAAGTTCAAACATTAAATGGTTTATTTAGAGTGGAGAAAGTTCCTGCTTCAACATGCCACATAATCACGATGCGGCGGGCAGGGGGGGCGTCAGAGCCACCTTCGGCAGTCCCTGGGGCAGCCGGGCCGCCTGGTGTGCGCCGAGAAGGCGGACTGCAGGCCTGCGTGCGTCCGGAGCTCGTCCCGGTGGCAGCGCCAGAGGCACCACCGACAGGCACAGTCGTCCTCGAGGGTGGGAGGGCCTGACAGGCGGAGGTGGAGCCCCGCGTTCCTCGCGAGGACGTCCTGCACGGCCGGGTCGTGCAGCCAGGCGTGGGGGCAGCCGTGGGGCACAAGTTGCAGCGTGGCAAGGCGCGGTGTGGAGGCGGGGCTCACTGCACGGAAGAAGTCGTCCGAGGGCATGGCGTCCAATACAAGGGCGAGTGCTTGCAGGGATGGAAACCGATGGAGTGCCGCGGCCACAGGCCACTCTCCCACGCCTTTTAAGGACAGCCTTTCCAGAACGGGGGCGGACGGCGATTGGGCCAAAGCCTCTAGAAGAGCGGCGCCGACAATTGGGCGGTTGGGTTTCAAGTGGAACTCCACATGCCGCAAGCGCGGCCCCTGAAGGAGGAAGTCCACTGTTCCCGGACAAGGTGCGTCCTGCACTTCGAGATCCAACAGCCCAAGTGTCTCCAGGTTGGGTAAGCTTTTCAGCTGAGATAGGTCATCAGTCGGAAAGCAAGTCAGGGAGCGCAGCCTGGGCAACGATTTTAACAGCGATGTGGGGAGCCCATCCTTTAGGTACAGATCAACATCTTCAAGGGTGGCCGCGTGCGTGCGCAGCAAAAAACAGAGGAAAGGGTCAGAGGCTGCACCTTCGTAATGGAGTGTAGTTAGGGAAGGTCTAGGCTCGAGGTCTGACAGTAGAGGCGGTAGCTCTGACATGTCCGAGTTGATCCGTATCCTCAATACGCGTAAGTCTTGAACGCAGTAAACCATCCGCAGAAGGGGATGCAAAGCGTCGGGGGCGGCAGGGTTCAGAAGTAGGGTGATCTCTCTCAAGCCGCCCAGAGTGGAGAGCCTTTGTACTATGGCGGTGGCCCAGGCAGCATCGGTCTCATTCTGAACGGACAGCTTGAGGTCGGTGACGACGCACTTGGAGTTGCAAACGGTGCAGGCCGCAGCCTGCAGATGCGGCGAGCGCAGCGAGACTTTGCGGAGGCAAGGAGCGAGCCTGAGCGCGGCTTGGAGAAGGCCTTGGTCACCGCCACGGAGGCTAACAGAGCGCCAAACGTCCGGGTGGAGGCTCAGGTCCCGGAGCCGCCGACACACCAATCGGAGGCGGAAGACCTCTCTGGGCGGCAGGAGGGCCAACACGCGCACCAACGCGTCGTCCGGCATGGCCAGCAGCTGTGGGCACAAATCGGATTCACCTTTAAGGGGAGGTTCTACTGAAAAAATGGCACTTTTCAAATTGAGCCCCAGTGTTAACATTTGTTGCATACGTGTAGTACTACATAGTTAATAGTCAAACATAAAGTTTAGAGCCCAATACCTTCCTCCAAATCCAGTCGAAGAGGTTTTTTCAGCCTATTTTAGAAATATCTTAAAAAATTCTCCTACGCAAAGTATTTCAACGTAAACTGATGTCCTGGACATTTTTCACTTCTTTGGCACATAAGCAATAAAGCTTGGCATCACCAAGACATGAGACCCAACAAATTTATTTTGGCACTGCCTATCAGAAAAAAAAGACACTAAAATATCAGGATTTTGACCATTTTCTTGAAATTTTAGTGACATGCTGTATTGAAAACACAGCTTATGATTTTGCAATGGTCCCAGTATGTTACTAATGCCACGGTTTATCAATTATGAACCAAAAAAGTGAAAAATGACCAGAACATCAGTTTACGTTGAAAAACTTTGCGTAGGAGAATTTTTCAAGATACGACTGGAAAAAGCAGAAAATTCCTCTTCGACTGGATTTGGGGCTAGGTATTCCTCTCCAAACTTCAAATTTTACTATTTACAATAACATACTTTAAATTTACAATGAACATACAAAGTGGGACTCAATTTGAAGAAAGTAAGATTTTCAGTAGAACCTCCCCTTAAAGCGAAATGGGCCAATGTTGTAGATGATTATTGATCCATGAAGCGGAAGAAGGGGATAACTCAATTTTCATCATTTTTCAGGAGAAACAAAAAACTGTTGGCTGGGAAAATCAAATCAATTCAAATGAATGATGTGATTACACTTTTGTCAAAAAAGCATCAGTAATAACTGTAAAAAAATTCAAAAGTGTAACATCACTCTGTAAACGTTTTCTGTGAATTAAAAACTTTACGTTAGAAAGAACTTAGAAACCATGTTTACTTAGTTCCACTGCGAGAAAAGATCACGGTAAATCCTGTACTGATTACTCCAGACTTCACCGTACTTTTTTTAACAGGCTACGCCGTCGTTTTTTTACAGGCAATTCCGTACTTTTTTTACAGGAAACGCCGTACTTTTTTTACAGGGAATCCCGTACATTTTCTCCCGGCAATCCCGTACTTTTAATACCTATCAAAAACTGCTATAATTTTGTTCAGTCGATTGACCCTCTTTTTCCAAGTTCCTGATGTACGCAACTGCTGAAGTCGGACTCCTGGACCCCTCTTCCGACCACTCGTTGGAAAGGTCTTGACGGGACCTATTGAAAGGTGCAATAAAATTTTTCAGTCGGTAGACCCCCTTTTTTCAAGATCCTGATGTGGACACTTCTTGGAAGCGGCCTTTGATGGGACCAGATCTGGTCTTTCCTACGGCATGGACTGTACGGAAGAACGGTAACTACTGCACTGTTAGGGATTTTGTTGTAAAATAACGAGTAATTCCCTGTTAATTCTATAGGACAAATTGTTCGTAATTTAATGAGTACAGTCGTTATAATTCAAATCTTCAACCATATCATTTTCAGGTTGGTCTCGGTTTGCCTCGACGAAAAAACGTGAAAATAGAACTAATAATGTACCTTGAAAATTTTACGACTTTCTTTGTAAATTTACGATTTTTCCTGGTTAAATTACGATTTTTCTTTGAAATTTAACAAACTTTTGTAATTTTACGAACAATTTGTCCTATAGAATTAAAACAGGGAATTACTCGTTAATTTACAATTAAACTTGTTAAATTACGATAATGCTTGTAATATGACAACTTTCGAGTGTGTAATGACGACATTCTTCGTAAAACTACAGCTAAAGTTCGTAATTTTACAAGATTGACCGTAAAAATCTGTGTAAAATTGTGAAATTTTTTTTTGTATTTGGCCAAGAACGAATACGTTCGTAAAATAACGATTTTATGTTGTAAAATTACGATGGTATTCATGTACAATAAAGTTGTAAAAATACGACTTCCCCTTACAGTGTGTTAAAAGACTACGGAATATTTTGTAAAACAAGTACGGTAAATACTGTAGACTGTACGGAGGATACTGGTTTTTGAAGTACGGTAAAGTTTGGCAAAAAAATTATCCAGGATTTACCGTCATTTTTTCTCAGAGTGTCTCCCAAACGAGATGGAATATGGAGACAACACTGAAAATCCAAGTGTGGGACAGGCATGCACTAGATAACGTGGGACAAACTGTCCCACGCTTTTAAGCGTGGGACAAAATGTCCCACGCTTGCAAGCGTGGGACAAACCGTGTTACACGCTTACAAGCGTGGGACAAACCGTGTCCCACACTTACAAGCGTGGGACAAATCCGTGTCCCACACTTACAAGCGTGGGACAAACGGTGTCCCACGTTTGTAAGCGTGGGACAAATCCGTGTCCCACACTTGTAAGCGTGGGACAAAGTGTCCCACGCTTGCAAGCGTGGGACACGGTTTGTCCCACGCTTACAAGCGTGGGACATTTTGTCCCACGTTATCTAGTGCATGCCTGTCCCACACTTGGATTTTCAGTGAACTCAAGTGGAACTGAGGTCTGCATACAGTCTCTATTGCTGAGGGTCATTTTAAGAGTTACCTCTTTTTTCCATTAGTTTTTTTAAAATGAATTTGGAGTTAAGTTGAGTTGACTCTTTTTACATTAGATTCATAAAGACACAAGGTGAGTTATCTCCTTTTGCTATTTTGTGAAACGGAGTCATGTGGTCTTCGGTGAAGTTGGCTCCATTTTCGGATGAAATTTAGACCGCAAAGAGGGTCAAGTTAAGTTATATCCATTTTCCAAGTGGATTTTCTCCTAAACTGCTGGGAATTGATTCAAAATAATTTGGTGTAACGATGCAAACTGTCCTGAGGCACAATAATAAGATAAAAACTCAATCTGGAGATAAGTCAACTTACTCCCTTCTTCCGCTTCATGGAACGATTCCGTTACTCCCGTGGGATTAAAAAACTTTTTCTGTCTGCATGCGTGCGTGCGTGCACTGCTACTCCTGAACGGCTCGGCCGATTTGGGTGAGATTTTGCAGGGTCGTTATGTATATCTTAGCTCGCCACACACCAAAATTTAGCCTTCTTCCTTAACCCCCTGTGGTTAAAACCACCAAAAAAAAACTTTAAAAACGGCAGGAAAAGGCATGGTTTGCATGAGCGGGAGGAGGATTTCGGCGATAACTGGTGCGAACACGGCATGTAGGGGTGTTCTTGGAATCGAAGCGACCAGACCAATTCAATAGACCCGGTTCCGACAATATCGGCCGATTCCACTACGTGACTAGATCAGGATCTTAGAAACAGAGGGTCGGATCGACTGAAAAATTTTATTGCGGTTTTCGATAGGCCTACTTAGATATATTCTACTTGACACCGTCACCAAAAAGTGCTCCACTCATTGCTTCACCTTAAACTTCTGTCACAGCCTTGCCGAAGGCAGTAAGCGCCGCAGGCCAAGGTAGGTGTACACGCCAGGCGTGGATTGTCGGAACTGGCACAGCATCGCGAGGCCTGTTACGACAAGACACGGTCTGGCGTACACGTACCTTGAAAATCAGTAATACAAACCTTGAGACCCGTCATTCTGGTGTGAACGAGGGAAACTGCGATCAAATTTTGTTACTATATTTAAGGGGGGACCCTGGTGAAAAAATCGCCAAAATTCCAATAAATTGTATTTTCAAAGTTCATAGATAAAAAAGTGCATAGAAGGTTTCAGATTCAACAGGTTGAACACCTTTAAGCTAAGTGAGTAGTTTCTTTATCATTTGGAAGGAAATAACATTGAGATCAGTTGTCGTTGGCTTCTACGCTCAACTTCACAGCTTTGCTCAGTCGACAAAAAATTTTGTCGTAGAAAGACTTCCTGCGTTCCTGGTTGACACCTACATGAGTCGTCTTGCATGGACTCTATTCATTGATGACTTGTCGACAAATTTTAGTGACGGAATCTTGATATCAGCCCTACTTTTTTTAAAACACACCTAAAAGTTTGAAAAAAGGGAAAAAAATCACTTTTTTTTTAATGTTAAAATTTGAAAACTTATATCTCAGGACAGAAGTTGAATTTGAAAATTCCGTCACTAAAATCTCTTCTATACATCTTTAGGATAACCCAAAAAAAATTTCAAGGCTTTCCGTCCCAATGAAAGACGCAGGAAGATTTTTCCCCAACGCTCCAAAAAACACTAAAAAGCCACTTTTCTCAGAGACCGTTCAATATTTTGGATTGAATTTTGTTTTGGGAACTCACCATAATGAGCCTAATAATTAAGCAAAGTTTCAACTTCCTGGGATTATTTTGAAGCCTACTTGAAAGTTTCACCAGGGTCCCCCCTTAAACTCAAGTTCTTTGGAAGAAAATGGTCTAGAAAAATGCCGTTATCTGAACTTATCATCTTGCCATGTTGTTTGAGGTACTAATAATTGTTCCAAAAAAATTTCTCTTGTCCACACTAGAATGACATGTAATACCAAATTTGGCCCCTTAAGGTGCCACCGTTTGGTCCAAATTGCTCAAACCAGCGACCTGCGTATTTTTTGCATTGGTTAAGAGAAATTGGACAACTCGCAGTAGCTGTTTAAGACACATATCAAAATTTGTGATTTTGATCGTTAGTTACAGTATGAAAAGATCCTATGATCAGTTTTGACGTCCCGTATGGCATACGTCGCGAAACATTTGCGGAAACACAGTATTTTTTGACCTTGCGTAGTGTACTACCCCCTTAAAAGCTTGGAAAAAAGGAGCTAACTCAAGTTATGTCTGTATGCATGTATAGGACAAAGGAGTCATCTCAACTTGAGTCCAAATTATCCTATTTCATTTTGAGACAAGTACGATTGTGTCTAAATGCCACAATGGCATTTGGGGAAAATTGCAATTGAGTCTAAATGTCTCAGTTGGAGAAAGAGGTAAGTCCATTTATACGATTTGTCCCCTATGAAGCCAAAAAGCTTGAAATTTGATGAAACTCACAGGAAAATGGATTACAGCGTATTGACGGCGACACTTCCACTTCGTTGGCGAAAGCAGCCAATCCAAACACGGGTTAGGCCTCCACTCCACGAGTCCTGATTTAATCCATTTACCTGCAAGTTTCATCAAATTTCAAACTTTCTGGCTTAATAGTGGATAAATGGACTTCTCTCTGTTTGCAACTGTGATATTTAGACTCAATTGCACCTGTCTCCAAATGCCTTTGTGACATTAAGACACGATCGTACTCGTCTCGAAATGCAACAGGATAATTTAGACACAAGTAAAGATAGCGTCTTTTCACGCATGTTGTTCTTGAGTTACCTCCCAATTCCATCTAATTTGAGAGAGGCACGTAAATGACTCTTTTTCCACTTTGATGCAAGGGAGTAAATCACAGAAACCCTAGACAGAGTGGTCCGGCACACTGTTAAAAAATAGTGGTACAGAAACAATCAGATGAGTGAAAATTTAGTCGTTCCAAAACATAGAATTTCATCATGAACCAAAGCGAAACAAATGTCGTTGAGTCTAGTAAACGACATTTTGTCGTTGCAGAACAAAATTCTTGTTATCACTCTTTACGATACAATTTGTGTGGAAACAACATCTTTTGCAATTATCCGCTCAATTAAAGCATATTATGAATAATCATCTATTTTGTTCTTCTAAGTCATAGGGCAATTACTATTGTTAAAAAAACCATGCAAAATAAATTTAGCGACAAAAGTACTCTAAGAATATTGTCACAGACATTAAAAAGTTTCTTTTTGACTTTCAATACTTGTCGTTGATGTGTTATTGTTGGTGTGTTATTACAAGTTAGTCGTTGTGAAATTATCCCTTGGTTCCAATACGACAACGGTTTAACAAGCTATTCGTTCCGCAACAAATCTTGTCGCTAAAAAAGTTAGCGATAAATGTGTCGCTAAGTTAGGACAAAATTTTTATCAGTGCACTTTGGAAAATTATCAGAATTTTTAGTCATGTTTTAATCATCTGCAACATTGGCTCATTCAGCTTTAGTTTGTTCTGAAAACAGTTTTTTGTTTCTCCTGAATGATTAAAATTGAGTTACCTCCTTCCGCTTCATGAAACAATCAAAGAAATTATTATCTGAACAACGATGAACTAATTTACAACGATGTCATCAGCAGTATTGTAAATATTAATGGAAAATTAGCCTTGAAATTGGCATGAAGTGAGGTCGTACTGTACTCACATCGGTCATGGCGGCAGGCTTGGCCACAGAGCGGGGTGATGTTGACGGGCAGGGCAGCGCAGAAAGTCTCGGCCGGCGTCGATATGTTCGAGAAGTCGAGGTGGTTGACAATCACGGCGAGGGAGCCACGTAGTCCTAAAACGATACGCACAGAAGTTCGTCACATCACAATGGATCGGAGGTGCGCTGGTGAGGCGAGGTTTGCCATGACTTCTAGCAGAGACAGAAGTAAATAGCAGGAAGAACATGGACCGGAAACAGTTTAAGAAATCGACCTTATCCGGTGTTGGGCATGTTGAAATCACATTAAATTCAACATAAAGGTTCCTCGTGGTTGCGATTAAAAAAAAAACACACAGATCATCAAAATTTTGGCGGCATTTGGCAACTGTTTCCGGTGCGTGATTTTCCCCTTCTCTTCCGCGCTTCGTCGTTTAACAACCAATGAAGCGGTGATATAAGCAAACAAATGAAAAAAGCGTCGTTTAACATTACTTGCCAGCTAGATTCGAACGATCACGCTCCCAAAAACATGGAGATAAACACTAGACGTTCAATAGGGTACCCTAATGAATCTTCAAACGGAAGCAGAGGAAGTAAAGAAAGCCCAAAATCAGCCTTTAAACAGCTTCTATGCGCAGACGTTTCCCCGCCACCCAGTGCCCATGCAAGACATGTTGAAACGTAACGATCTCATTACTCTGATTAGGATGCGAAGACAGAAGTTACCGCGGGTCTTTAAATAACACGGTGGGACATCGCAGAAACACGTCTTGGCGTAACAAAGGCTTCGCGATCTGCAGTTGCCGCCCCCCAGGCTGACTCTGGATCCGTCACTGCCTGCCAGCCCTGCTGCTGACCTGGCACTGGCCGCCCGGCCGGGCCGCGGAATGCGCGGGTCGGGTGGAACGGAACGGAGCGGAAACTGAGTCAGTCGGCCCTTGGCGTCGGTCTGGGGTAGCCACAGCACGGGCGTCCTCGCGCCGCGACTTGAACGTAAGTCAGTCCGTCCTGGTCGCGGGGAATGGGCGCTACGAAGTGCCCGGGGTCGGTTGAAGAGCGTGAGTTTGTATGACCGGCACCTCTCGGCGCAGTCGCAGCTTTGTCGTCTTCGGATCACACAGTAGGTCAGAGACCGATGGAGGCGGCCAGAATTCTCGACGCAGTTTGAACTCCACACTCTTAAAAGCCTACGAAGCATTTGCTTCATAGCTACGAAGGAAATGAAGGCGTTGTGGAATTGCTTCGTACCACGAAGGATTTTGCTTCATAATACGAAGCATTTCTTCGTAGATTTTACAATGCCTTAGTTTTCTTCGTACACTGGTGAAACAAAGGCATTAAAATTATGCCCTTAAAGGGCGTAAACGATTAAAGGGCATAAATCGTTTATGCCTTTGGGAAGGGCATTCAAATTTTGCTTGTAATTCCTATACCATTTACGCCCTTCCCAAGGGCGTAAAACGATTTATGCCCTTGCAAGGGCATAAAAACGTATTTATGCCCTAAAGGGCGTAATTTTTATGCCTTCGTTTTACCAGTGTATTACGAAGCGATTCTTTGTAGTGTTTTTACTGAGCAGAGTCGCTTAACAGGACTCAAACCGAAAGTGGGTCCCCATTATTGGATTCCTCGTTCGGAAAGCAATCCATTGGTGGGGTCACACGTCCGATTCAAGTCCCATTTAGCGCCTTTTTTTGGTGCGGATTCATTGCACCTGCTTAGTAGCATGAGAAATCAATGGTTATCGATCGTTGAAAGTGTTCTGTCCTTTGCAGACTTGATTGCCGCAAGAAGTACAGCTGAGGATCTCGTCGCCCGCCTGAAGGATACGCTGAGGACGCTGGTGAACACTCTCAAAGAGGTGTCATCGACTACGTACATGCGGTAGGGTCGATTGGGACGGTTGCGGACATCGAGGGAAAATCGTGAATAAGCGAGGAAAGTATTGGCTGGCACGTCGCTGACGCAACTCTTCTGTGGTGTTCACTATTTAATTGCATGATCGTGTTTGCGTGGCTTAGGCGTCCGCTCTGACGGTGTTTCGCGAGACTTTACAACGAAGTGCTTCATTTCTAAATGCCCAACCTGTAACTAAAGCAGGGGCCGAAGTGACAGAAACGACGAGGCAGAAGTGGCTACCTACGTGTGCAACCGATTATCCGTTAACGTCTCCGTTGCGTTTTCTTGTGGAGGCCGTCAGCTACGTTGCGTCCCACGGTGTTACGTAGTTTTGGACTGAACATTTTTTGGTCGCGTCGCCACCGTTACCCGTCATCAACGAAATGGACACAGATGGACGGACTCGCCTTAGTCCGTATGCAAACCACGGACTTAGACGAAACGTCAACACGGTACGGGAAAACTCGGATGCATCGTAAAATGATGACCAATAAATCTAGGAAGGCCCGTGGAGTGGTACAAGTCTGCGGGTTCGATTGAAGCAGGAAGGGACCTTTAAAGATGAAGAAACAATCGTGTATCGAGTTGAAGATACTGATTCACTCTTGAACCCACCGCAAAAGACCGAGGTTACGACTCAGCAAAGGATAGCTAGGCGCGGTGTTCTAAAAAGGTGTCATATTTTAAGATACATTGTGTAGGGTCGATTGTGACGGCTGGCTCAGGGGCGTGCATAAAAAAGTATGCTTGACGTCTTGACGACTCTTCGTGCTTCCCCCTATGAAATCGCAGCGTAACGTGCGTGCTAGGCCGTCCCCCGGTGGTTTCGGCGAATTTCAAAAGGCTTCATTCTAAATGTCAAACGTACGAGGAAACCACAATGACAGCTTTAAGTGAAGGCAGGTGGTACCTACGTGTCAACTTGCTTACATCACCTCCGTTGCTTTCCTTGGAACGCCGTCGAAGCTACCGCCCCCGTTTAGGTGCGTTTGCACTGAATTTTTTGGTCGCGTCACCACCGGAGCAGCTCCAGACAAAAAAAAACACTTGGCCGGGGACCCCCTCAGATCTGGCTCCCTCCCGGTTTTTTTGGTTCCTCTAGTGAATACGAATTGCCGAAACACAAATTGGGCCGGATCCAACACCGATTGGCTTTTTGGTAGAGGTCAAAAACCCCTAAAAATGGCTGTTTTTGAGGGTTTGGGGCTTTTTGGGATCCCGGAACCTGCTGGCCAAAAAATCTACCAAAGTGTCGTTTCCGAAAGATAAAAGTGCGCTCTTTCGAATGCCGTGTCGCGCGAGGCTCTACGAGGACGGGTTTAGACGCTACGGGCTCTCAAAGTTGCTCAATTTCACTATTTCTACTGAAGATTTGAGCGTATCAGGGCCGTTCGAAGCAGACCATCGGCGATTTCGCTCCTCTTTGGCTTAAATGGTGCCTACCCATAGGTAAACACCCCCACAAAATTTCAGCTATCTCAGGCAATTATTAGAGGATCTGTGAACAATTTAAGTTTTGGGTCATTTTACCACTGAAGTGAGGTGGTTTTGGGTCCAGAAAAAATATTTTTTTCAACTATCTCTATTTGATCAGCACCTCTTGAAACGTCTTTTTTACATGGTGCCTCAAAACATTTTTTCCGAGGACAAACCTGTCTAGAAGCTGTGGTTAAAACAAAACTAAGACAGGTTTGTCCTCGGAAAAAATGTTTTGAGGCACCATGTAAAAAAGACGTTTCAAGAGGTGCTGATCAAATAGAGATAGTTGAAAAAAATATTTTTTCTGGACCCAAAACCACCTCACTTCAGTGGTAAAATGACCCAAAACTTAAATTGTTCACAGATCCTCTAATAATTGCCTGAGATAGCTGAAATTTTGTGGGGGTGTTTACCTATGGGTAGGCACCATTTAAGCCAAAGAGGAGCGAAATCGCCGATGGTCTGCTTCGAACGGCCCTGATACGCTCAAATCTTCAGTAGAAATAGTGAAATTGAGCAACTTTGAGAGCCCGTAGCGTCTAAACCCGTCCTCGTAGAGCCTCGCGCGACACGGCATTCGAAAGAGCGCACTTTTATCTTTCGGAAACGACACTTTGGTAGATTTTTTGGCCAGCAGGTTCCGGGATCCCAAAAAGCCCCAAACCCTCAAAAACAGCCATTTTTAGGGGTTTTTGACCTCTACCAAAAAGCCAATCGGTGTTGGATCCGGCCCAATTTGTGTTTCGGCAATTCGTATTCACTAGAGGAACCAAAAAAACCGGGAGGGAGCCAGATCTGAGGGGGTCCCCGGCCAAGTGTTTTTTTTTGTCTGGAGCTGCTCCCGGTGTTAAGGGGCCGTCCATAAAATGCGTAACGCACCTAAAGTGGGGGGGGGTCAGCTTCCGTTACGGTGCGTTTCATGGGGGGGCGGACCGGCGGCGTGATGTAACGCAAATCGACCCATACACGCCTTCACTTAAAAGCGTGAAATTGTGGTTTCCTCGTACGTTTTGACAGTTTCAGCGTGCTTTTAACCTTTTAGCAATTCGTCACGTAACGCACCGGGGGAGGGGTCCACGGCAGCGTTACGCTGCGTTTCATAGGGGGGGGGGCGGGGGGTCAAAAATGGCCTCAAAAAGCGTTACGTATTTTATGGACGGCCCCTAAGCCAGTCCGTAAATATTGCTATAGCATTACAAAGTATATACTTTACAAGTATTACGTATTACGTATTTTAATTAAAAAAACGTTGCACGATAGTCTTTGCTTTTTGCTATTATTTGTAACCTCGGTCTTTTCACCGTCGTGTGGGTTCGCGAGTGTCATCAGTATCTTCCGTTTAATACACGCGTGTTCGTGACTTCCATCTTTAAATTTCCCTTCCCTGCTCTAAAATCTAAGGTGATGACTTGTATGAATGTCGCGCGTGTCCTAGTTCATTGTTTCATCATGCATTTTACGATGACGCATCCGAGTTATCCCGTACCGTGTTGACGTTTCGTCTAAGTCCGTGGTTTGCATACGGACTAAGGCGAGTCCGTCCATCTGTGTCCATTTCGTTGATGACATGATGTACTGATGCACTCCGTCATTTGACCACCGGCAGTGAAGAACTTGCGTTCAACCTACCTGTAGTTATATGGTAACTGCGCTTACCATACGCAGTAAACTCAGGCGCTCTTGTTAGGAAAGTAGTCTTTAAAGTCAGGCAGCAGTGTTCTTTAAAGTAGTTGCACTGGAACGCGAACCTTTACCCGTTTTTACCCGTTGCCGGGACGAAACAGCTTCGTTTCGTCACTTAAGCGTTCCTCCCCTCACTCGGTTCCCTTAGGTTCTGTGGCAGCCAGTCTACTGGCTCCCGTTCTACGTCTCCAGGAGCTAATACCGCGCTGTCTCACATTCATTTGAATCCTTCAGAACCCGGATGAACCACTTGTATTAAGTATTAAGCCTCTGGAAGTGGTTCTGTTTTGCACTGAAAACGTAAATGTGCACCATTTACTCACTTTCCTGCTCAAAGTGTCTACTCGAGCACACCTCAGGTGCACTCACACAGTAAAAACTCTACGAAGAATCGCTTCGTAATACGAAGAAAACGAAGGCATTGTAAAATCTATGAAGAAATGCTTCGTATTATGAAGCAAAATCCTTTGTAATACGAAGCGTTTCTTCATAATACGAAGCTATTCTGCAACGCCTTCATTTTCTTCGTAGTTATGAAGCAAATGCTTCGTAGGCTTTTAAGAGTAGAGGGGACGAAAGTATGTACTCTTTTCTCCTTTTCCAACCAGCGGAATGGCCTATTGCTTCGTATTACGAGGCAAAATCCTTCGCTATATGTAGCATTTATTCGTAATTCGAAGCAATTCTACTATACCTTTATTTCCTTCGCAGTTACGAAGCAAAAGCTTTGTTTGTTGACCTTTTCGAGTGGGGGCACACTTAGGACTCCAATGTGTTCCAAGAAATGTGGTGTCTGCTTTTGCGATGTGTAAACATCAAATATCTTCGAACAGTTAAGAACTTGGCTCGAACTGGTTTTGCCCGTCCAAACCTGAACATACAGTGGTTTACGAGCTTAGGCAATTTCTTTTTCATGCGTCTGGTTAGGACACTACTGTAAACTCAACACATGATCGGAATCCATCAAGAACTTGGCTCGAACTGGTTTTGCCCGTCCAAACCTAAACATACAGTGGTTTACGAGCTTAGGCAATTTCTTTTTATGCGTCTGGTTAGGACACTACTGTAAACTCAACACATGATCGGAATCCATCAAGAACTTGGCTCGAACTGGTTTTGCCCGTCCAAACCTAAACTTACAGTGGTTTACGAGCTTAGGCAATTTCTTTTTTATGCGTCTGGTTAGGACACTATTGTAAACTCAACACATGATCGGAATCCATCAAGAACTTGGCTCGAACTGGTTTTGCCCGTCCAAACCTAAACTTACAGTGGTTTACGAGCTTAGGCAATTTCTTTTTTATGCGTCTGGTTAGGACACTACTGTAAACTCAACACATGATCGGAATCCATTCTAGACAGGTTCTTAATTTTTCGAAGCACTTGCTATGGAGTTAATGTGCTTTTTTCATTCTATCAGGATCCAGATATATAATTCGAAGTGAGAGGAGAAGACTTCCATGATGGCTGACGAGGATGGCAAGCCCGTGGTTACATTCGGTAAGAGGCATGCATTTAAGTAGTTGGTGTTGAAAAGGTGAAAATGGTATTTTTGCCTCTATCATGCCGATACACTCAAAATTTCTTTAAGTTAATTTGGCTGTAGTGTACTAAGAAATCCGTCCAATACGAATCTTTTTTGGCTTTTCTTTGTAAGTTAGAAAGAAAATGCTTCACATAATGAAGGAAAAGTGGCTCTTTGATATGTTTGCACAAAATTCTTATGTTTTTCAAATGGTCTGCCTCAAGAACAGGGATGATTTCTCACAATAAGGCATCATGTATACATTAAGCTTCGTAACTTACGAATTACCTATTACTTCAGAATTACAAAGTAAATGTTTTGTACCTTCCATAATGCACGGTAAAAACGAAACCTGGTTTTCCCAGGAAGCCAATGGCAAAGGCATAGGCGGTTCCCAGGGGTTTCCTGGGAAAACCAGGAACCGTGTTTACCGTGTGCTCAAAATACTTCGTAGGGTTGTGAGCTCCTCTCGTGTGCAAGTCGGAATGATTGTGCAAAGTCTACTCTCCGTGTGCCACAGGCCCGAAGAGCGGCGAGTGCGCGGTGTGCGGCAAAGATGGTCCCATGAAGTGCGGCCGCTGCCAGGTGGATTTCTACTGCGGAAGGCAGCACCAGGTGCAACACTGGCCTCAGCACCGCAAGGTATTTCTCGCCGCACCGAATCTGCAAAGGTCTCTCTCTCTCTCTCTCTCTCTCTCTCTCTCTCTCTCTCTCTCTCTCTCTCTCTCTCTCTCTCTCTCTCTCTCTCGATTCTCTTCAAATTGAATTCCTCATTCCTTTATTTGCACTGCCATGTCTCAGGGCTGCGGCAGCTTCGAACTGCGCGAGAGTTCCAAGCTTGGCCGCTACGTCGTGGCCACCAAGGACATTCCTGCAGGCGCCATCCTCATGAGGGAAATCCCGCTGGTGGTGACCCCGACCTACGGACCAAGTGAAGATCGGGTAAGTCCGCACGGCTCGGCTAAGACCCGTTTAAGGCAGTAATAGCACAACATAAAAGTGAACTTAAAGTCATGAAACTTTCAGAGAAATATGCATTGAACCCGTCGAGGAAGGGACAGTCACCGTCGAAAATATTAAGCAATAAGTAATTGAAATTAGCATTGGCCTTATGAGGTTGAGGTTATGTCGCCCATCGGTGCGCCCCGTATTTTGAAATATTTTTTACTTGAAGTGAAGTTCAATCTTCAAGTTTTTTGTTCAAAGGTGCATTAGTACACACTGTATCTGCTTACTCAAAGAAAACGGGTCGTTTCCGTCCTCGTTTCGAGCATACACTCTCATTCCAGGAACGTGACATAACGTTGAAACGAACGTGACAAAATGTCACGTTCGTTTGAGCATTGTGTCCCATTCGTTTGGATGTGAATTGGCCAAAATTTAGCTTGTTCACATTCAAACGAACGTGACACAATGCTCAAGCGAACGCGACATTTTATCACGTACGTTTCAACGTGATGTCACGTTCCGGGAATGAGAGTGTGCGCAAATAAATATAGTTTGTTGTGCGAAAAGAAAATTAACTGTAGATATTTTGGCAAATGCCGTTTGTGGAGAAAATCTTCACCAAAATATGGTGGTGAAGACTCTCACCGTAAGACATTTAGAATGTGAGGCTACTTTACTTCGCAAGGCTTCAACAGTTTGTAGGTTTTTACAGTGCGCCGTACCACTCCAGGGTAAGGTCATATGGAAGCAGCGGAGGACCGCCTACCTGCCTGCCAGCCTGCCTGCCGGCTTGCCCGGTCTCCCAGCATGCATCTCGGTTGCGCAGACCTATCTTCCATATGACCTTACTCCAGGGTGGGTATACAGATGTAAACATCTATGTCCGAAGACAGAAAACGGAATTTCGTCTCTCTTTTTCATCTTTTCTCCTCGTTCAGAGAGAAGCCACGTGCATGTATCGCACACTTCAAAAATACAATGTGAATTGTTTGACACGAACACGGTAACATCGTCACTTCATTCGTTTGGGGAAGTTATGAAGCTAATTTCCAACTCGAAGTAAATGGTAGCGTAAGACCACCAACGGAGGTTTTCTTCGTGTTGCGAAAAATGTCTCATATTGTGGATAAATTTTTCTACCACGCGTATTTGCGCCGAATCTCTGAAACATAGCTCGAATATTCGAGCTATGTTTCAGAGATTCGGCGTAAATACGCGTGGTAGAAAAATTTATCCACAATATGAGACAATTTTCAGATAGTTATCATTGGAAGGCATTAATTTTGTTGGCACTGAATGAACTTTTCCTTCATGAGTGGTCACGCAACGTTCGTAATTGGCAACATCTTATGAATTCTAGAGCACAGTCTGGAAGATTTGTCCTCTATTTGTGTACACTCAGCACGTTACTGACTTTTTCCTCATTAATTATACGTATTCGTATAAACAGCGAAAATTATAAGAAAGTATGACCAATTTCCTTTGTAAAATTGTGTACTTAACAAAATTCTCAGTACATTATTAAATGTTTCCTAAGTAGTTCTTTAAAAAAGGAAAAGTATGTATTATGGTTGCACAAATTATTTCCATAAGTACTGACAAAATGAGCAGTAAGTCAATAACGTGCTGAGAGTGTAATAAACTGTGCATAGCTTACACATGGACACATGGTTTGTCGACCATGAAAGAACTCCAATCTTTTTCTGTATAACTCAGAAACTTAAGAAGTTGTGAGTAAATCCGTCCTCCCTACCAAGCAGCAGTTTTTCTGATGTCGCGTCTTTTTTGCCGCAGCCCGTGTGCGTGGGCTGCCTGGTGGAGCCGAGCGTGGCGCGGCAGTGCCCCAAGTGCGGCTGGCCGGTGTGCGGCGATGCGTGCAGCGTGAGGGAAGTCCACCAACCAGAGTGCGCCGCCTTCCAGCGCGCCAAGTACAAGCTGCCCAAAGGTCAGTTGAAGGGCAGCACTGTGCCAAAAACCCACAGTGAATCCCGTATAGTATCCTGTACAAAGTACAGTAATCCTGTACTCTGAACTACAGTTAGAGCTGTACTAATCACTACTCTACACTGTTAAAAATTGTTGTTTTAAAACAACAACACAATTACCAACCTCGACAACGCTGTTGTTTGTGAACAAGTTTGCTTGTTTTAAAACGACGAATTCGTTGCTAATTATTTTTATGACTTCACTGGTGAAAGAAAGGCATTAAAATTATGCCCTTAAAGGGCGTAAACGATTTACGCCCTTAAAGGGCATAAATCGTTAATGCCTTTGGGAAAGGCATTAAAATTTTGCTTGAAATTCCTATACCATTTACGCCCTTCCCAAGGGCATAAACGATTTATGCCCTTGCAAGGGCGTAAAAGAGTATTTATGCCCTTAAGGGCGTAATTTTTATGCCTTTGTTTTACCAGTGTTATGCTGTTTCAAAACAATATTTTGCTGCGTACAAACAACCCGGACAATCTAAGAAGTGGTTACTGCGGGGTAACCGGGACTCTACTAGGTCTGTGACCTAATCGGCAATAAAAATTGATGCAAATAAGGCTGTCTACCGGTTTACAAACATGTTGTGGACGAACGACGCAACTCATTAGTAAACAACGAAAGTCATTTGAAAACAACTTTGATCGCTAAGAAAATTAGCAACATATTTACTGCTAAATTACAACATCATTTTTTACAGTGTACGAACTGAAGTGTGTGCTCAGTACGCATCTACAGATGCATACTTAATTACACTTCTACAGATGCATACTTAGCTGAGTACACATCTACAGATGCATACTTGGCTGAGTACACATCTACAGGCATACTTGACAGGACAGGTATGCATCTGTAGACGTGTACTTGATATTGGGCATTTGTACGGTGACAAGTACACACCTACTAATGCATACTTGCCAAGTATGCATCTGTAGATGTGTACTCAGCTCGGATGCATCAGTACACACTTAAGTTTGTAGAGTACAGGATTTACTGTGATTTTTTTTCCACAGTGAGGGAGGGAGGGATGTCATTGAATGCATCAGTATCTGCAATCTCACTGAGAATGAAGAAAGTCATAATCATGACGAAAGTTTTGGGTGAGGACTTGTTTATCTCCCAAATTTGAGTGAGGTAGGTTTCCTTGCCCAAATTTGGGTCATAATACTATGTAACCATATACACTCTAAGTGTTTTCGTACAAATCACGAGACATACATCTTTTTGTACACATTTGTACGCGGTTTCGTACTTAAACGGGGAAATATGTGCAGGTTTTCGTACAAAAATTGTACGAAAAACTCGTGTGCACTAGAAACTGTGATGTCTTGTACAAAATTGTACGTAACATCGTCGCCGTCCCCCCCCCCTCTCCCTCCGAACCCGTCCCTGGATCCGCCCTTGAGTATACCTCGCCCAATATTGGGTATGGATCAAGACTTTTTCATTCTCAGTGAAATTTTCTGCCTCACGATGAAAACAGGACCATTGACCTGGCTCCATCACACGGTGAGTCACGGTTCCAAGTCTCAAGGGGTCTGTGATCTGCAGCCTGATTCCGAGAGTCGCTTTCGTCGCTCTGCCTCTCTGGCACTCTTCGCCTGTCCGTGTGAAGAAGACAGAGCGATGAAAATGACTTTCGGAATCAGTCTGCTGCCTCCAAGAGCTTTCGGACGTTACGGCAGATTCTGCTCCTTGGTAAAACATAAAAGAGAATGATAAGTCCAAAGCGTAGTGTAACCCTCTGCTTTCAAGGGGATAATCAGTTTTCACTTGAAATCAAGCGTGACAGGCCAAGATTCATTCCCTCCATCTAAATACATGGGAATATTTCTAGTCTATGCTTCATTTCAAGCCTAACGTCAGAACCTGTCCTTGTTCCCCGCAGCCGAGCTTGAGCCATGGAACCCAGACCTCTGGAAGTTCCTGGGCGCTCTCAGGGTGACCCTTGCTTGTGAAAACCAGGCGCGCGGGGGCTTGTTGCGGAATCTCCAGTCGGACCACTCGCCGCTAGAGAACTTTCTTGAAAGTGCGGACCAAGTAAGTATTACAACTGTACCTTTTTTGTAAGCCTTGCGATTGACCAGCGAGGTGAATGTCTGTTAGCATGCAGAAGTCTCGTACGTTGAATCATTATTTACAACATCACGATCTGGCGTCTGTTGTGTGATGTTCCCTCTCATTCCAGCAACGTGACATCACGTTGAAACGAATGTGACAAAATGTCACGTTCATTTAAGCATTGTGTCACATTCGTTTGAATGTGAACAAGCTACTTTTTGGCCGATTCACATCCAAACGAATGTGACACAACGCTCAAACGAACGTGACATTTTGTCACGTTCGTTTCAACGTGATGTCACGTTCTTGGAATGAGAGTGTTGGTACACTGAAAACTTAAGTGCGTACTGAGTACACACAAAGAACCTAAGTGTGTACTCAGTACACACAGAGAACCTAAGTGTGTACTGAGTACACACAGAGAACCTAAGTGTGTACTGAGTACAAACATAGAAGACCTAGGTGTCTACTTAGTACAGACTTAGTATTTCAGTGAGGGCAGGCGCTTGTTGGCCGCAGGAGATGAGATGCCCTTTAAGGGGCTTGGGAGTCGATATCTCAACAGTACCAACCTAACAGAATGCTTGAATGTCAACAGCTATCGTCACAAATCGCTAACAGTCCCCTCTTGATTTTAAAAAGGAAGCATTTGAAAATTTGACCCCGACCATCCCATCCCTATCTCAACCAGTTCTAGAACAAGCTTGTTCGCTTGTTTGGCCGCGTCCTTTTAGTCAAGTCAGTGTGGTGTTGGATAGAATTAGAGTCAATCAGTATAAAATTAATCTCCGCATTTGAAGGCACCGCTGTCCTTTGCAAAACGGTTGACGAAGGAATATTCGTAAATTCGTAGGTTCTCCGTACATTCTCGAAGATCCTCGAAGATTCTTCTTAAATTCACGAAAGAACCCTGAGTAATATTGATTCAATCTTTCGCTGTTCTTCAAAAGACAGCGGTGCCTTCAAAAATTGCGCAATTTGGTTCAATCAATTCTGTAAATTGCCATATTTTACCTTGTTTTAAATTACTGCCTGCTTCTGTTCCTAGATGAGGATCTCTGCCATCCTGATGGTGCACTACAGGACATTCAAGAAGGACTGCGATGCCGCGGTCAGTTGGATTCGGGACGTGGCTGGACTCAAGTGGCTGACCGCTGAAGCCGTTCGCCGTGGGGCCGGAATCTGCTTCATCAACTCGAACAGCTGCAGTGCAGGCTTGGGCCGGAAGGTGAGGTGCACTGCAAGAACTGATCAATAGGATGCATCACTTTACGCGACGTTCAGGTGAATCGTTTCGAAACATTAAGGACGTGTTTTGCTTATGAAGTGTGCGTGTGTGTTATTTCTCTTCAGAGAATTTTGTTTGTTTAAATTGTTTTAAAACCTTGTATCAACAATATCATCGTTCCAAACTTACAAAATAACGATTTGACGTAAATGGCCTCATTCTGATTTGACAAGAAGCCATGCGTCAAAATTGACGTGCGAGAAAAGTCTCGTCTCAAAACAGGCATGACATAGTGAGCCGCGTTCTCATCTCATTTTGAATTACTCTTCAAAGGGTGTGTACAAGGCGTCCGAATTGTTTGGTAAAAGTCTAGTCTTACAAAGATTTTTATCAAGCTGTTTGAGCTGATTGTTTGCCTGGCATTTTATTCCTGCTCTTGAAAGGCCGATAAGTTACTCTGATACCCCATCAGTGGTTTTTTTCGTTTCAGTCCCGCTTCAGAGCGGGGTGTATGCGTGTGTGTGTGGGGGGGGGGGCTGTTTACGCACTAAACCTGTGTCCCGACTGTTAAGATATTGGGATTTTGTTTCACAGGAGACGGCGGTCTTCGCCGGCATGTCGCTGCTGGAGCACTCGTGCCGCCCCAACACGGACGTGCTCGTCTGGCAGCGTGAGGACGGCCCGGCGCCGGCCGCCGGCAGCACGGAGTACGTCTTGGTGGCGTCGAGGAACATCGCGCGCGGCGAGCACCTCACACTCGCCTACCTGCACAACTTCCTGCTGGGCTCAGTCAAGCGGCGCGCCCAGACGCTGGCCTGGAACTTCCTGTGCCAGTGCGAGCTTTGCCGCGACCCCAGTCAGCGGGGGCTGCACCTGGAGGCCTGGTGCTGTGCAGCGTGCAGCGGTGAGTAGTTACCGACACTGAGAGTGTCGTAATCAGGACAAAAGACAAAAATGGGTGCGGTATTTTTTTTTTTTTGTGCCCAAATTTGGGTAGGGATTATTTTATTCGTCATAATACTTCTCATAGGCAGCTAATACGCACCCGTATCTAGGCGAGGAAACCCTCTCGCCTAGCCGAGCTGTGGGTGATAGAAAAATCCGCACCCAAACTTGAGTGGCAGTGCACCTCGCCCAAAATTAGGTATTAATCTAGACTCTTCCATTCTCACTCAGGGGTCTTAAACACGCTGATTGGGAAAGAAATATTATGGAAAAAGATAAACTGGGAATTTGTTTTTGGGAGAAAGGGGTGGCACGTCCGAATGCATGCCTCGTTTAACTTCTCACGATTCTGGTTGTAATGTATGCAATGTTCGCTGTCTCTCCCCAACTCTTAAGGTCGTGAAATTTGACTCGTTAAGTTGAAAACTCTGAAATTGCGCTTGCCTTTAAAATGAAGAAAATCGGACAGCAGTATCTTTTATTGTCTGCGTTCTGTTTCAGGCAAGAAGAAAAAGGCCTTCCCAGTGACGATCCATGACATGCAGAACAGTTGGTCCTGCAGCGGCTGCGGGGAAACGGGTTCGCTCGATGCCACCGGAGGAGGCGCCCAAGGGGCCCAAGCTCAGGCCAAAAGACTGGAGAAACGGCTGGAGAACTACGTCGGTAGCACGGCAAAGGTTCGGACCGACTTCCGGCACTGCAAGAAAAAAACCACAACAAAAGTACAAAGTACACAAATTTCTGGCAAATTTTTTATCACGAATTTATTGTACTGTCAAAGTACAGTAATTGTTGTACAAAGTACAATGGATCCGGCTTAGAGATTGCTGTGCAGTCCAGGGCTTCGTTGTGGTTTGTACAATTCTCGTTGTACTTTCTACAATCCCTGTTGGACTTTTGTTGTACAGTTTTTGTTGTACATTTGTTGTACTGTTCACACTTTTTCTTGCAGTGGGGGATGCATTTACCTGTTCGTTTAATGCCTTTCTTGAGGGACTCACTAAATGTGTTGGACAATTTTTGAATCTGATCTCTCACAATTTTAAACATGCACTTGTGCGACATTGAGCACAAGGTTGAACGAAAACAACGCATGCGCAACATTGTGTGAGACCGCACTAAATTAGTAGAGTCGTAAAAGTTTAGATTGAAATTTGTTGGTCCAACAACCTCAGACGGATGCTGCGCTCCAGCTCAGGCAAGGTGCCCTGCTCAGCACTCTTAAAACCTTGCGAACTCTGTAGGCAAGCTCGTGAAAAATAAGGTTTGTTCGCAATGCGGAAAGCACATCGGTAACAGAAACTAATAATCCGAGTGGATTTTCGCTCGTGACATCGGATATTTTATACATCCTGGTTTTGCTTTTCAGGGACATACGGGTTTCTCTTTTGACCACGACTGAGAATCTGAAGGGTTATTTGTTGGAACAGTCTGCACTCTCAGACTCGTATTGACTTTTTTCTCACCATTATTGACTTTTTGTCCTTTGCTTTCGTAGTTTTTTAAACAGCAATAATATGTAGTATTTTCTTTGTAACCATGTACAATATTGTTCAGCATAAAGACAATTGCGTATGACTCTCTGTCAATAGTAAATTGACTTCAAGCCAATATCACGAATGAAATCTTACATAGATGCTGAGGAAATAGTGCTCTTTATTGCTGTGTAAAATACTCTTTAACAATGGACAAAAAGTCAATAACAGTCTGAGAGTGTGCACTGAAGTCGAAAGTGTGGTGAAATTACCACAGTTGGCTGTGGTGAGACCAAAAGTGTGGTTACCGCATTCTACCACACGTACAAATGTGGTAAGAAGTACACCCCGTCAAATAAGTGGTGTACAAGCCTATAATTTAGCTGTTACCTCATGTATTGCGTGGTCAAGACCACCCCTTTATGAGGTACGGAGGACTGACCTTGCTGTGGTATTTACCATGAAATTACATGTGGTGCTTTGTTGACCACTGATTTTTAAGGGTATTGACCGCATTTCCACGTGTGGTGAATTTGGGCAACCACAGTTTTGCGCCTACCACACATTATCTGTAGGCTGTACCACTCTTCGAAGGACAGTGTGAGACATCCGCTTTCTCAGTGGTTTTTGACTCTGGATGCTTTACTCTGACAGGTGCCGCTGAAGGTGTGGGAGCAGTTCATCCACGACGCCCTGTGGCCCCGCGGGCCCCTGCACCCCACCCACAGCCTGGTGCTGCAGGCCAAGAAGGCCATCGTCGAACTGGACGGGGTGCTCGTCCTCAAGGCGACCTTGACTCCTGGTTTGCACTGCACTATAAACCACCGTAAAAGTTCACGATTATGCACATTCGTGCTTTTCAGCTTAATGTTAGGGCTTGAAAACAATTCGTACTCTCTGCCCACGCCCCGTGCCAAACGTCACGCAGGTTTAAAATCGTGCGTCACGACGTACAAAATCCTACCTAAACGTGTCTAGCTATCGGTCATAACAGCGTATCTACTATGGGATTCCCCATGAACATACGTTGTTATGTCAGATGATCACTCACATTCAGTGTGTGTAACACTTTGTAGTTGCCGGCCTGAAGGAAGCAGAGGCGGATCCAGAGGCGGCTTGGTGGGGGGGGGGGGGGCAAAAACCCCATCCCAACGAAGTGCCGCGGTGGTTGGTTGACCAGACTTGGCGTTGCAGCCGAGTCGCGGCGTGTGGCCGCCTACTGCCGGGATCTGCTGGCCGTGAGCGACGCGGTCTGCCCGGGGGTCAACTGGTTCCGCCAGCAACTCCTGCTCGTCCACGCCGGCGTCGTGGAGGGGCTGGTGGAGGCGCAGATGGAGAGCATGCGCACGATGCGCCCCCCGCGTGCCCTGGAGGTATGCATTCCTTTTTTCTTCTCCTTCTTCTTCTTCTTCTTCTTCTTGCTCTTCTTCTTCTTGTTCTTCTTCACTCTAAATGTCTTCCAATGAAATTTGACCTATGTTATTTGTATGTTACAGTGAATTCGGCGCAAGCATAATACGAAGCAATATTCCTTCGTAATACGAATCTTTTTAGCTTTTTCATTGTAAGATACAAAGAAAAACCTTCGTAATAGGAAGAAAAACCACCTTCGTATTACTCTTGCGCCATTTTCTTCGTATTATGGGAAATTTCTCCGTAAGACATTTAGAGTGTTGTTGTTGTTCTTCTTCTTGTTGTTGTTCTTCTTGTTCTTCTTCTTGTTGTTGTTCTTCTTGTTCTTCTTCTTCCTTTCTTGCCTTCATGCCTTCCTTTTTCTTCTTCCTTCACAACAGCGCAAGAAGAAGAGTGTAATAATGAACTAATTTGAACAGCAGTAACATTTTTATTGCATTAGTAGTGCCATGATGAAGTTAGTGCATTGTAGGTGCGTTAAATTTTGTATTGCATTAGCGCATTTATCACTCTGTTAGCGTAGTTATCATTTTATCACTCCAAAACGGTGATTATCCGGGTCCAGACCGGCCAAAACATAAGAGACTTGTTGCATTTTTAATGCGATAATTTTTTATTGCTGCCACAAATGAGATCATTTGAAGGAATCACATTAGCCTTTTTTATCGCAGCAAATTGTATGAAACTTATCACATTAGAACTATCAGTGTAACTGCGCTCCCAAATGTGCGTTAATACGCTTTTTTTTTCGTGCACTTTGAAGCGAATGCACAGCTTTGTGAAAAGATCATACTCAAAATACTGCATAGTAATTTAGTGTGTTAATGAGAGAAGTGCCTTGGTCTTCAATTATTACAGAGCGTATCACTAAATTTGTCACGCATTCTATATTTGGCAGAAACTTCTAGACGAGATGGAGGAGATTCACACCGAGCTCACGCGAATCGCCGTCAGTCCCAAACACAAGAAAACGTCGCTGGGGAACTTGGAAGAGATCGCCGCAACCCGGAACGCTTTTTCGGTTTTTAAGTAGTGATTGTGTATGACAGAGAGTGTCTTTTGACCGCGTGGAGGAAAGACTCGTACTTTAAAGAGCAAAACGTTGTTGTAAAATCTTCTTTCCCTGGGTATTTCTGGAAGATTGTGAGAGCATAACGTTGTTGTAAAATCTTCTCTCCCTGGGTATTTCTGGAAGATTGTGACTCTCCACTTGTTAGTGAAGACTCTGTAAATGTGGAGAAGAAGGAAACTGTGTCTGTCTCAGTTAAATGGTAATTTCGGTTTCATCCAATTTAATTGTAAGGTTGTGGTTCAGAAATGGAATATTTAACTACGGTGTATGATTTATCTAATATTGGCAATTGGCATTTGTTTTTCTGCTTAGTGGTGTCTTAGCAACTGAGACCAATTTTACTCTTGTCGGTTTTCGGGAATTAAACAATTAAGCTTTATGCATATGGTTCGGGTTTGTCCAGGGCTAAATACTCACTGTTACCTGTGTTAAATAATCGTCAATGAAATGAAGAATATGGAAGGGTCTCTCTAGTTCTTCCTCCTTAACCTTGTGGCCAAAATTCATGCGACCGTACACAAAACTTGACTTTCCCATACATCGTTCATTCATCATAAACATGCACACTGTCCTTCGAAGTGTGGCTATCGGACTACAGATAATGTGTGCTAGGCGCAAAACTGTGGTTACCCAAATTTACCACACGTGGAAATGCGGTCAATACCCCGTAAAATGAGTGGTCAGCTTAGTACCGCCAGAAAATTCATGGCGAATACCACAGCAAATATGTGGTCAGCCCTCCATACCACATAAAAGGGTGGTCTTGACCACGCAATACACGAGGTAACGGTTAAGTTATAGGGCTGTGCACCACTTATTTAAAGGGGTGTAATTCTTACCACATTTGCACGTGGGGTAGAATGCGGTAACCACACTTTAGGTCTCACTACAGCCAAATAAGTTATTGGGCTATCTATTTTATTTCATACACAGTCATAAATAAGCCCGAACTGCGACCTCGAAGGAAACCAAACGAGTATTATCTGCTTTCATTAACGTTCGTTGAATGAGATTTTTAAACATTCATCCCCTGTCGCTGCTCACACTGGAGCCGGATGGGAAGGCCGTTCAAGAGCGGCCCCGCTGAACCACTTCTGGAACTTTTGGTTTGATTTGATGCGCCGTTTACCCTCCAGTTGTTTACATTTAATGTGATATGTAAAAGTAAGGGACGTTTCAAGGCTAGCAGTATTTTTATGCCACGGCAAAACATGGCACCCTAAAATTTTGGCGCAACGTTTAGTCACGCTGACTTGCACTGTAACCACTGTTCCCCAAACCGCAGAAAACGGAGTGACTCGCATCGTGTGGTTTTAAGGCGTTTGTTTGCGTCACTTAAGGGGAGGTTCTACTGAAAATATTGCATTTTTCAAATTGAGACCCAGTGTAAAAATTTGTTGCAGATGTATAATAATACATAGTTAATAGTCAAATATGAAATTTAGAGCCCAATACCTCCCTCCAAATCCAGTCGAAGAGGTTTTTTCAGCCTATTGTAGCAATATCTTAAAAAATTCTCCTACGCAAAGTATTTCAACGTAAACTGATGTTCTGGACATTTTTCACTTCTTTGGCTCATATGCAATAAAGCGTGGCATCACCAAGACATGGGACCCAACAAATTTATTTTGGCGTTGCTTTTCAGAAAAAAAGTCACTAAAATATCAGAAATTTTAACATTTTCTTGAAATTTTATTGACATGCTGTCTTAAAAACACAGCTTACGGTTTTGTAATGGTCCCAGTTTCTTACTAATGCCACGGTTTATCAATTATGAACCAAAGAAGTGAAAAATGCCCAGAACATCAGTTTACGTTGAAATACTTTGCGTAGGAGAATTTTTCAAGTTACGACTGGAAGTAGCAGAAAATTCCTCTTCGACTGGGTTGGGGGCTAGGTATTGCTCTCCAAACTTCAAATTTAACTATTTACTATGAAATACTTTAAATTTACAATGAATATTGATAATTGGACTCAATTTGAAGAAAGTAAGATTTTCAGTAGAACCTCCCCTTAAAGACGTGCAAATTGCTGTCAATGTTAAAGAGAAACGAATAAATAATTATCAATTGGGCTTCAAATTTGAAACAACTCTTTTATTTCTTATTTACAGTTAACATACTGATTCATTTAACGCCGCTAGAATTTATGCAACCGTCCGTACATTCGTGTCCGTCCATACAAATCATACCGATTTGCGAAAAAGAATAGAAAGGGTGGCAAAAACATTGAACAGTCACATCTTCGTTAATGATTGAGCTACGAAGCATCACCGCCTTAACGCTAACATTAAGATAGGAAATATTCAAACCGCAATTCATACAAAACACTAAGTATCAGCCAGCATCAACCATGCAAGCCTATGGCCGCCAACTAGGGCTGGCATGTACCACCTGTGTGTGATTTAAGAAGAGCTAAAACACCAGAAGCCAATGCGCTCCCCATTCCCTAATTCTAAAATGCGATCAGTTTTTATGTTGTAGTCTGGTTCAAATTTACGTCGCCAATAAACATATAAATAAATGCAGCGGAAAGCCGCTTTGCACATTTCTGTCGTTACGTCCAAGTCTTTCATCCACAAATGCAAGTTTTTTCGCTGATAAGGCAGGAACGTTTGACCATCACAAGCACTGTCATACACCCGGTGTAATTTAGGGGCCTGCTCAACGTTATTGTACAATAACAACTTTGTTCCTATGAAGAAATGGACTATATAATGCATAAAGAAAGACATATGGTGCCCGACAGCTTGGCCACCATGGTAGCAACTCATGACTTCTGAAAATTCCTCCTTTGTGTAACGATCAAGAGCTTTAATTTTTCCAAACTCCAACAAATAGATAAGATCATCGCAGTGACCCGCGCAGCATGATTCATAAAGCACAGGCAGATCTTCCGTATTTTCCTCCTTGCCTGGTTTGACTGTACTTGCAAACTCATCTACTAAGTCTGTAAAAGCCTTTTCAATTTTGGCCACAAGGGCAGGGCTTGATTGTCCAAAGAACTTTCCGTCTGAAAATACAGGTCTTTTCTTATCAGGATGTTTGTAAAAGACTTTTTCTGTTGTCGTTTCACAGTCCTTGTCCGAGCAAACGCTGCTGTGCAAGTATTCTCGCCGCTCTACGATGATCTGGACGCGCTTGTCTTTGACGTGGATTCGTCCGCAGGGTCCGGAGGGAAGAGTGACGCCACAGTCGCGACGCGGCGTGCAGTACTCCGTCAGCAGGAGCCACAGCTCGTTCCTCGACCTGGAAAGAAGACGCACTATTACTCTTGGGCCATGTTCCGTTGACCGTTTCAACAAGGGCGGGTTGTATCGTTACATTTTCTACATTCTTTTCGAGGTCTACTAGCTTTTTTTCGACGTTTTTGGCAGTTTAGACCGCTGTTTGAGCATGAAGGAATTAAGATAGATCAAAACGGACTGAATTTTCGCCGAAAGGCTCTTAAAATCACCGGATTGGAGTCAGAAAAGTGTTATTTGGGTAAAAATCAATAAAAATAACCCACCCCTGACCGCATAATTAGATCCTTGGGGCACGGCTTTGGGAAGTGGTACGACCTTGGGATTTGAATTTTAAAGTTTTTTCATCAGTTCGGTCACTTGGAGTCGGGGAACCCATTCAAAATGACATTTTTACACTGCAAATGCAAAGGCGATACTTAAGTACATTTTTTGGCGATACAATTGAGTATCGCCTACAAACGGCATTACGGAAAAGTATTGCCTTCAGTACGGTGATACACAGAAGTATCGCCAAAATTTGGCGATACTTTTGGGTATCGACAAAACCGCGGCATTAAACTAAGGACTTGTCCCCTTGGTTTGTTCAACGTTTAGTGCCAAATAGTGGCAATACTCCGAAGTATCGCCAAATTTTGGCGATACTTTTGTGTATCGCCGTTTTGAATGCAATACTTTTCCGTAAGGCGGTTTATTGGCGATACTCAATTGTATCGCCAAAAGGTACCAAAAGTATTGCCTTTGGATTTGCAGTGTTTAAAAAAAAGCGCAAGTCTAGCGGGTTGTACTGTTCCTGCCCTAACATGATTTACGCCGCCAGAACGGCGTGATTCGTGGGAAAGGCGTGCATTGGTAAAAGACACAAGGCATGGCACAAACTTAATGCCCTTCGAAAGCCATTAAACGATTCACGCTCTGCACACTAAATGTTATGTACAATTCTGTACGAGACATCACAGTTTTTAGGAAACACGAACTTCCTGTACGAATTTTGTACAAAAAACTGCGCATATCCCTGTGCAAAATCGCCTACAATAGTGTACGAAAATTTCGTGTTCACAAGAGGCAGTATGTCTCGTACAAAATTTGTACAAAAATATTTACTGTGTTCGTATGCCCTTACAGACGTCGTTGATATGCTTCTGTTTTGCCAGTGTGCAGACGGGCTGTAACCTGGAAAAACGCTGCCTACATTTTGACCCGATGGGGCAACCACTCGCGAAATCCTGTATACACTTGATTAGGCGAAATCATGCGTGGAATCGGTAGAAATGTTGTGAAATCCCTTCGAAATCTGGTGAAATCTAGCGAAATCCCATACACTAAATGTTGAGATCAATTTTGCACGAGACATGACAGTTTTTAGTGCGCACAAACTTTTCGTTCAATTTTTTTTTTTTAAGGAAAACTGTAAATTTCCTATTTTTTGTGCAAAACCGCGTACAAATATGTGCAGAACAGCCCCCAAACAAGGAAAATTCAGAGAATTTCGGCTATTACATTAAAATTACGACGTGACGTCGGCTACCAGTGATGCGTTTACTTCGCAAACCATTCTACCTTCACTCAATCTTATCTTTACTCTTGACGGGTTTTTGACATCGACAAGGGGTATTAGGTTAAAAAAGGCCTCTTATTAAACTCCTCAAAGTTAGGGGATCTTCGTAAAATTAACGACGCACGCATGTTCCATTTTTCCCGGGTACGCTACGCACCTGCCACCGCTGCTACCACTGCCACTTCCGCCTGAACTGCGCCCTCCAGTGCGTGGCTGGCCTCCCGGCATGCTGACACGTCTCTTGGAAGCTCCTGCACAGAAGAAGACAGAGATCGTCGATGAAGTCGGTAATAATCAAAAGATGTGCTGTGCAGTACCTTGGAAAATGGTCACCAGCACTTGATGAAGTAAAAACAAGCCAAAAGAGAAAAAAATCAAGTCCGCAGTGTGACTTGAAAATCACGAACTATTTACAAAAACTGCATTTATTCTGTTTAGAGCCGCACACCGTGGCACAATGGAAATTGCAACTATTCGTACACTCTCAGACTCGTATTGACTTTTTTCTCACCGTTATTAACTTTTTGTCCTTTGCTTACGTAGTTTTTTAAGCAGCAATAATATGTAGTATTTCCTTTGCATAACCATGTACAATATTGTTTACTATAAAGACTAAATTGTCATCAATTATTGACTATTTTTAAGTCAATTGCGTATTGACTCTTTGTCAATAGCAAATTGACTTTAAGTCAATATAACGAACGAAATCTTACATAGATATTGATGAAAACGTACTTTTTATCGCTGAGTAAAATACTCTTTAACAAAGGACAAAAAGTCAATAACAGGCTGAGAGTATAGACTAACTCGGACGCATCAGTACTGATCAGCACTATTTAAAACTGGCCCTATTTTTTGGCCAGACAAATATATCTCGCCTTTAAAGGGCCAGGCGTCTCACCTTTAGATTTTCAGTGAACTACGACCTTGCGTTCGTTAGTTCGAGAGATCGTTGAAAAATTGCTATTTCATTTGTAAAACTATTACGAATTTAAGTGGCCGTTTCGCAGTTTTGGACACTCTTTGACCCACCAGCGAGGGCGTAAACACTGACTTCAAGAAATTGTGCTCAGACTACTCGGTATTAAGCTGTATTACGGGGATATTACACCTGCTTTTCCGCCTTGAAATGCCAAAATTTGGTACATTTGATCCAGAAATGGTATTACATTTACGTGTATTACGCGTAATACAAGGTTTTAGTGGACAGGGTGTTACGCGAGTGTTTACCTCCTCGCCCACCAGGCCCAGGCTTCCTCTCACGCGGCGTTTCTCTGACCCATATCCTCTACCTAAGAGGCAGGCAAACTGCAACTTGGAGTTTTATCCCTTGGGACCCCACACACAAACCGACTCCGCCGATCGAATGCACATGCCTGCGACATGCGGCGTGTTTCCGCGATATCCCGGGAACGAATCGGTAAGACATTTTCGAGGAAACGCCGAGATAAGATATTTTGAAAAGGCACCATGGACGTACACTGCCAACGGCAGCGCCGTCTCGCGACACCACACTGATAAAAGTGATGTGGCGTGAAGTTCAAGCGCATGGCAATCGTGCGGCGACTGACTGCGGTGAAGCCCGCGTATCAGCGCGAACGGCTTCGTTGATTGTGTCTCAAACCAAAGTTTCCATTAAAGCCTACACTCTCATTCCAGGAACGTGACGACACGTCGAAACGAACATGTCAAAATGTCACGTTCGGTCGAGCGTCACATTCGTTTGGGTGTGAATCGGCCAAAAATTAGCTTTTTTCACATTGAAACTAATGTGACACAATGCTCAAACGAACGTGACATGTCACGTTCGTTTCAACGTGACGTCACGTTCCTGGGATGAGAGTGTAAAGCGAACAGCTACGCTTGAATAACGTTCCGCCTTTCTTGAAGCGTAGCGCACAATGCGCCTCGAGGCTGTTCCCACGAGCTCAGGTACGCTTCAGGAAGGGCGTCATGTCTGCACTCTTGTTCCAGAGCGTTACGTCACGTTAAGGCGGGCGTGAATCACACTCCCTTGAGCGTTGTGTCACGCTCCTTTGTGTGCGAATAAAGCCAATTTGGGGCTGATTGACATCCAAACAAGCGTGACACAAACCTCGAAGCCTGAAATTTTTTCATGCTCGTTTCAAACTGATGTTACGCTTCTGGAATGAGAGAGTTAAGTCTTAGTTTTAGCAGGGCTGAATCCCCCTCACTTCGAAACGAAGGTATGGTGCAATCACTGATTTTCTAAGTGTAATAATGGACTCATTTAAAAAGCAACAACATTTTTATTGCATTGGTAGAGCCATGAAAAAGTTATTGCATTATAAGTGCAATATTTATTGTATTGCATTAGCACATTTATCGCTTTATTAGCGCAGTTATCATTTTATCACACCAAAGCTGTGATAATCTGGGCCCAGATCGGCCAAAACCTAAGAGACTTATAGCATTTTTAATGCGATAATTTTTTTTATTGCTACCACAGATGCGATAATTTAAAGGAATCACACTAGCCTTTTAACCGCAGCAAATTGTATGAAACTTATCACATTAGAAATACCAGTGATAGACATAAAGTACCTTGAGTAGAGTATTTATATCGGTCTCTTTTCCGCTCTCAGAGGAAGCGTCAGTGATTGTGAAAAGGAAATTATACCTTGGAGTGAATTGTATTTGTAGTGTCTAAATTTGTATCGTGTAGAGCAAAGAAATAAAAAATTTTAGGAGAAAATGAATTGATATTTATTTTGGTACGATTCCTATCTGCACGGATCACATTTAATGGCAGCTCTAACAAGATTGCAGATTAAATGTCACCTCTCTGTTCGCCTGAAAGTTACTCCTTCTGTACCGCCTGTGCGTCAGAAAACAAGCCCAAAGGGTCAAGATTTAGGTTCAGGTAAAGTTAGAGCCCTACTAAACAGCGATTTCCAGTTAAACATGTTTGCAATGTCGGTGGGACACTCATATGTCGGATACCACTTGTGTTGGGTATCATTTTCGTTGTTTCAAAGCGAGGATAGAACTAGATAACTGGGTTTCGAGGTTCTACGCCGCGCGCTCAACCCGAGCCCCCGCAGGCGCCCCGATTCATGGTGCGGCGCGCGGCGCGGCACGCTGAGGGCCCTCCGCTCATAATCTTCTAGGCAGGCCAGCCAGCCGCTGCCTTGCCAGCGAGGCGCTCGGCCTCTTCCAGGCTTGCTAGTCAGGCCCTGATGGAGCAGGGGAGAAGTGGGGATTGTCCCTGTTGGTCCTTCGGATATTCTTGCGATCCTTACACGTCCTTAAGGAATCCGGGTGGTCTCTGTATGTCCATATGGAGTCCTAGACGTCCTTAAAATGTCCCGGGAGAGTCCTAGCCGTCCCTAAAATGTCCCAGGGGAATCCAATGTTTCCCGTGAAAGAAAGGGTTAGAGAGCTCGAGCCACCCGCCACCCTTAGAGTTTCTTCACCGCCTTGCATGAATGAAATGCACGACGTGTCCTTCTCTTTTTTGGAGAAAATCTACTTTGGGGGGGGGGGGAATCAGTGGCTGTCCCCTAGGATTCCGCAGGACAAATCTAAGGATATCTCTGAAGGAGTTGTCCCGAAGGATGAAGGATTTCCCTCAAGGAGTTGTCCCCCAGGATAGAGAAAATAAGTGGGACTGTGAAAATAAGTGGCTGTCCCCAGGGACGCCGCAGGACAAATCTAAGGATATCCCTGGAGGAGTTGTCCCCAAGGATGAAGGATTTCCCTCAAGGAGTTGTCCCCCAGGATAGAGAAAATAAGTGGGACTGTGAAAATAAGTGGCTGTTCTCAGGGACGCCACAGGACAAATCTAAGGATATCCCTGGAGGAGTTGTCCCCAAGGATGAAGGATTTCCCTCAAGGAGTTGTCCCCCAGGATAGAGAAAATAAGTGGGACTGTGAAAATAAGTGGCTGTCCCCAAGGACGCCGCAGGACAAATCTAAGGATATCCCTGGAGGAGTTGTCCCCAAGGATAAAGGTATCCCTGAAGGAGTTGTCCTCCAGGATGGGGATAGAGAAAATAAGTTGCTATGTCCCCAAGGACGCCGCAGGACATATCTAAGGATATCCCTAGAGGAGTTGTCCCCAAGGATAAAGGATATCCATGGGATATCCCTGAAGGAGTTCTCCAGGATGGGGATAGAAAGTAAGTGGCTGTCCCCAAAGACGCTGCAGGACAAATCTAAGGATATCCCTGGAGGAGTTGTCCTCAAGGATGAAGGATATCACGGGAGTTGTCCTCCAGGATGGGGATAGAAAAAATAAGTGGCTGTCCGTGGCTGTCCCCTAGGACGCCGCAGGACAGATCTAAGGATATCCCTGGAGGAGTTGTCCCCAAGGATAAAGGATATCCCTGAAGGAGTTGTCCCCCAGGATTAATCCTTGAGAAATTTGAGGGGTTATTGTCTCCCAAGATAAATCTCTCAGAAATGTTAACGGAGGAGAGAGCACAGAATGTCATAGGACAGGTCCAGAGTCCAGTGATTTCATTTGAGGAGAGGATGTTTATTGTTCCCTGGGATAAAGCTTTGACGATTCTCTATGGACTCCTATTAGATTCCCGATGACAAATTTGATGACTTCCCTTGAGAAGCCACAGAAAATCTGAATATTGTCCCCTGGGATAAATCCTCGATGACATTTTTAGGGACGTGGGCTTGTGGAAGTGTGTCTGTCCCTTAAAAGGGTATGGAAGACTGAGGTGAATTATTGAAAAAGAGTCCAAATCTATTTACTTCTTTAATAAGCCATGAATAAATGTCACAAGATAATATATGCTTTTGCTACGAAGTAGCATCACTCTAATTAAATTGCATCACCAGAAACTTAATTCAGAATGGTAATTGTAAAGGTTTCACTTAACAGCTAAAATCCTTTGGTGCACATTTGCTGTGGACAGGAAAAATACTTAAGGTAAAAGTATTATCAATCTTGTCCCTTTTTAATGAATGAATGAATGAATAACTCAAAATTTAAATGTTGGTGCTCAGCAGTTTTAACATGTTCTCAAATAAATGTTATTCAATCAATATCAAACCTATTATGAACACATGCAGCATACACCACATTTGCGGCATGCATTTTTACAGCAGGACAACGCACTTGATGTAAGGGAATGAAATGAAGGAGGTCAGCATCTTCATCCCGCAATGTAGACAAATGGCGGATTACTGGCACAACCTCCAAAACATCATGTTCTATCACAAAAGCACCGGTATCTTCTTCACCATTGTCATTCTCATAAGAGAAAATTGTCCTTAGGGTGCAGAATGTGTCCTGGAAAGTGTAGATGAATGAGTCGTCAGACTTGATTTCCTGATTTTGAGCAGCTCGAGACCACTGCCTTGACTTTCCTTTCATGAAGCTCTCGTATTCTAGGATGTTGCGAGCATTAATACCCTCCCGCTCAAGAACTGCAGCTTCTTCAACAGTTGTAGCTCTCTCCCTGCCACGCCCAATCAGAAAAAGATTGGGACCAACTTGGCGTTTCTCTTGTAGTTCGTATGGATTGAGGATTTCTTCCAGTCTAAGCCTGACTTCTTCAGATATTCTCTCATCATACTGAGCGGAGTGGACAGCCATGTAAAGCAAGATACGTGTGATTATCTGCATGATGGCCCCTTGGGGTGAAGTCACCTTGCCTATTATCTTCATGTTTAATGACTCGAAATTGTAAGTAGTGTAGGAGAAGGCGTTTCCTAGATTTCGGACACATCTTGCTTTATGTCTGGTAGTCACGTGGAAATTGTATTTTATACGTTCAACTCCAAACATGCGTTCAAAGCTTGCTGCAACATTGTCCATAAGTCCCTCTGCATTTTGTTCATGAGCCGGCTCTATTGAATCTTGTGATAAAAGATAACAGCCATGAGAAAGAGAAGCCAGAATGTTTAAGTATACTGGCTTGATAAGACCAACTAGACATGGATATGAGTAATACATTAGCCAATTCCTCCATTCAGAACCCTTCCAGCTCGACCTCTTAAGGATGGAACGTGGCTTTCTTGCAATGCCGGAGGGAGTTTTAATTGTTAGCAACCTCCTGTTAATAGAACGCAGAAGTTCAGCACGAGTCATGTTCTCATCAACCCTGGCAGCCTGAGTTGTGAGGAGTAATTCAGTCAGGTCGGCTGTACTGCCTTCATGATCCTGGTGGAGATCATCAACGGCCTGCCCATCACGTAGGTCCAGATGTTGTGACAGTAGCATCAGGACAGATGCCCCTCTGTGTCCCTCATGGGCAGGTATTTCATCATTTTCTTCAACAAGGCGCATGGCATCTAGCATTCCTTGGTGAGTTCTGTCTTCGAACGGTGGAACCCCCTCCAAATGCACACAAGCATACCTTTGGCTGCCTGCCAGCCGTACACCTCGATGATTGCAGTAAGTGCACCCATACGCACTGTCCCACTTAGACATCCTTAACATGGAATATCTAACAGGTGAGTCCACATTGAAACCTAGGGGGATGAACCTACTATTAACTTCATTGACTCCATCTGGTCTCCAATTGATTCCTACAGTTGCAAGGCGTCTTGCTTGACGTACAAAAGGTGTCAAAAAACATTGGTAGTTTGGTTCGTGATGATCCACAAACAGTGCAGCTGGGAAATGGAATTTTTGCCTCATTTCAGGTGGAAGCTCGTTGATTCTGAGAAACAATGGCACCACTTTCAGGGATCCATGCTTCATTGGACAACATGCATCAAGGTTGAATATATAAGAGAAATTAGATGGATCTGACAAAGGTCCACCATTTTCTCTTAATCTTCTGTACAGGTCCCCATCCAAAATGTCTTCTTTCGCAGTAGGACTTATTTTTTGTCTTGTCTGGGGATACTGCAACTTCTCCCAAATCCCAGGGATGGACAGAAAGTATTTCAATTGGGTAGGTAAATCCAGGGTCACAAAGAACGGTGCCTTCCTCACAGGAACTGTGTAGCCACCAGAGACCTCATTCGGGCTCACTGCTTCGGGCTGGTCCGGAAGGTGCACAGGCCGAGCTGGCGCCGGGAGCGGGCGTCGGCTGACCGGCAGCGCCAGGTCGCCGGTTCGATGCCACACAGTGCCCGAGAGCGTCGGTTAAAGTTGGTCATTTCCGTTTTTTATCATCGCAATGAATGAGATCAGATACTAAATATGCAGATTTGTGAAAGTAACAACCGAAAAAACGTTTCCTAGGCCGTGAAAAACGAATGCCTCTGGCAGGAATCGAACAGCGAACCGGCCTCCTAGGCGCGTCGGGCTGAGCAGCCCGAGCGGGCTGCTCCGGGCTGCGTCGGGCTCTGGGCACCGAGCTCGGGCCGGGCCGGGTCGGGCTGGTCCTCTCGGGCCGGGCCGGGCTCGGGCTGGTCACTCCGTGGCGTCGGGCTGCTTTTCGCTGGAGCAGTGAGCCCGACTGAGGTCTCTGGTAGCCACACTCACACCTAGCAATATCAATTATCCTCTCTCGTCTGCCTATGTACAGTCCACACTCTCGCCTTCCACAATACACATGGAACTTATTTCCAGTTCGATTCAGAAGGATGACAGACCACAATTTAGTTTTAGACTCTGGAAAACAATTTGGGCCAAACAGTAAATTCAAATTCTTAAACTGGTCTACCAAATTTTCAAAGGTCATTCTATGCCTGACAGCAGACGCCAACTGCAAACAAATTACCTCACCTTTGGTGAGATTACCAACTAAATTTACATTGACATTGAGAAGATTATTGCTGAATGTGGCTACATGGTGTTCATTGTTAATATCGTCATCCTCTTCAGACGAAGACCCTGAGTCATTTCCTTGTCCATGTGGGTCGTCAGGATCATCTGGGTCATCTGGGTCATCTGGATCATCTGGGTCTTCAATGCCATGCTGGTTGCCGGGGTTGTCCTGAATATTTTGGTAACCTTCTAGATTCTGTTCTGGTTCCGCTTCATGCTCTTCAGGGGCTTCCTCCAAATAAAAAGCTTCAAAACACTCCAGGTCTGATCCAATATCATCACAAGCAGAAGAGGTATCAGAATCATAATGAGATGCTTCCTGCAAAGAAAGGAAAAGATGCCAAAGACATGAGTCAAAACAGGACATAATAAGAACAGACAGTGCTTTCAGAATTCCATGTAGATATGCAAAATTATTTTTGAAAAGTACAACTGTTAGAGTCGTTTCAGAAATATATTAGGTAGTGAAAGAGCAAAAAAAAAAAATCTCAGTAGGTAATGCCAGTGTTCTAGGCCTGTAAAAACGAAAATTATCTCTTTGCCAGATACACTTCCAATGTTATGCTTACCTCCTGACTGGAGCCAGATGAATCATGTGTCTGGGATTCGAATGAAGTACTGCCTTTTTCCATGCTTTGGTTGCCCTCGTTGTTCATGATATCAGACTCTGAGGGTTCCGTTTCAAGTTTGGGTGACACGGCATCACTGTTAATGGGTGAAGAAACTGTGTTTGTAACCTGTGAATGAATGCATCAAGATTTTAGAAAATGCATACAAATTTATGAGTCAAAACAGGGCATACAGGGAACAGAAGTGCTGTCACAATTCAAAACAAAACAAAAATTATCTCTTTGCCAGATACACTTCCAATGTTATGCTTACCTCCTGACTGGAGCCAGATGAATCATGTGTCTGGGATTCGAATGAAGTACTGCCTTTTTCCATGCTTTGGTTGCTATCGTTGTTCATGATATCAGACTCTGAGGGTTCCATTTCAAGTTTGGGTGACACGGCATCACTGTTAATGGGTGAGGAAACTGTGTTTGTAACCTGTGAATGAATGCATCAAGATTTTAGAAAATGCATACAAATTTATGAGTCAAATCAGGACATACAGGGAACAGAAGTGCTGTCACAATTGATCCAGGAAGCGGAAGAAGGGGATAACTCAGTTTTGGCCATTTTTCAGGAGAAACAAAAAACTGTTAGCAGGGAAAACTAAAACAAAACAAATGAATGTTGCAGATGTTAATAATTTCAAAAAGCATTAGTAAAATTTTGGAGAAAAATCAAAAGTGTAAGGTCACTCCGTAGAGGATTTCTGCGACTTATCACTTTCCGTTGAAATGGAAAACAGAGTCAGCTCACCTTATATTTCCTAAACAAAGTGGAATTTGGAGACAAGTCAAGTGGAACAATAGTCTACATAAAGAGTATGTTACTCTGGTGTATTTTTTGGACTTAGCTCTTTTTTCCAAATTGAAATTTAAAATTAAGGGGGGGTTAAGTTGAGTTGATTCTTTTTACACTAGATTCATAAAAACACAAGTTGAGTTATATCCTTTTGCCAATTTGTCAAACGGACTCATGTAGACTAAGGTTGAGTTATCTCCATTTTCCAATGAAATTTAGACTGTAAAAGGGGTTAAGTTGAGTTATACCCTTTTTCCATGTGGATTTTCTCCTAAACTGCTTGGAATTCAGTCAAATAATTTGGTCTAATGATGTAAACCATTCTAAGGCACAATAATAAAATAAAAACTCAACTTGGGGATAAGTCAAGTTATTCCCTTCTTCCGCTTCCTGGATCAATTCAAACAAAACAAAAATTATCTCTTTGCCAGATACACTTCCAATGTTATGCTTACCTCCTGACTGGAGCCAGATGAATCATGTGTCTGGGATTCGAATGAAGTACTGCCTTTTTCCATGCTTTGGTTGCCCTCGTTGTTCATGATATCAGACTCTGAGGGTTCCATTTCAAGTTTGGGTGACACGGCATCACTGTTAATGGGTGAAGAAACTGTGTTTGTAACCTGTGAATGAATGCATCAAGATTTTAGAAAATGCATACAAATTTATGAGTCAAATCAGGACATACAGGGAACAGAAGTGCTGTCACAATTCAAAACAAAACAAAAACTATCTCTTTGCTAGATACTTTTCTAATTTTATGCTTACCTCCTGACTGGAGCCAGATGAATCATGTGTCTGGGATTCAAATGACAGATTACTTTCCTCTATCGTTTGGTTGCTGCCTTTGCCCTTCTCGTCAGATTCTGAAGGTTCAAGCTTGCTTGTGCTGTGAGGATCATCTTCAGCCGAAATGTTTGCTTCAAGTTTTCCATCCTGCAATGTACACATTGTGATTACTTAGCATTGAAAATCAATTTGCATGTGATGTCCTTAACATGGTCAATGCTCGTACTACCTCAATGGGGCTAACGCTTTCTCTCAGATAATTAGGATCCAATTCTTCCTCAGAGTCATCTGACGAATGTCGTTTCCTTTTCCTCCATTTGGTAGTCCGGCTGTCACCCTGATATCGTCTCTTTGGTTCCATTTCTTCGGCAAGTAGAATTTCATTAAAATGAGGTCCAAAGCCACTTGCAATTACGAGTGACCAATTTGGTACGAAGGCGTGAATCCCATGAAATCCATGGTCAAAATTGCCAGTTGCTTACCTTGACATTACTAAATCATTTCAACAATGTTACAATACAATGTGCAAGGTTACATAATTTCACTTTCATTTCTCAAAATGCACTAACGAAGCGGCATTTCTTGTTCTCCTGAACGAAGAAACCTTGGTTGTCCACCGGGGTTCTGGATGTAAACAAACTGGCAGCGCCCGCTTCAAACATAATCCGAACCGAAGAACGTTTTCAAAATTGTTGTCAAGCCGTTCCCTCGTTTTTCGTTTTGTTGAGTCAAGTGAATGAATCTTTTTGAGAAAATCGAGAAAATGTCATTTAATCATTAAGGTGATTAAATTCAAATTACATTTTGGTCTGGATCATTAAATTGTTCGGCAAAATTTGAAAAACAGTTGACGATCAGGGTGCGGGTGCGTTTCGGCGGTTAACCGCCAACTGCCACGGCAAGCTCGAACGCGCCTCACCGCTTCGCTTGCATTCTGAACGTGAACGTTCTGGAAGAAAGAAGTAGGGGCCCAAGTTCTTTTTGTGAGGTTCTTTGTTTCTCGTGGATTCATGTTAGATGAGCATAGATAAAATGTTAGCTTTGGTGCACGATCTGTCGCGGCCTTCTGAAGATCCCAAAGTGCTGTTAACCTCTGAGTTGTGGCGCATCAAAGACGGCTACGAGTGCTTTGCGTTCAAGCCTTCATCAACTTTGAAATTTAACCGTCACGATGAGTTTGGAGTGGTCGACAAGAAAGCCAATCTCCTTGTGAAGCACACCATCCTGGCTCTAAGTAGTAAGTGAACTCAATCACCCTCCGACGCACTGTGAAACCAAGTGTGGACAACTCCGCACTTGAAACTTTAAACGCGGAGGTGTGGAATTTCCAGTCTCCACATTTGCAAGTGCAGAGCATGCAGTCTCCACGTTAGCGCCGTGCCAAGAGATGGGAGCTTTGCCAGTTTCTCCACACTTGTAGTGTGGAGACTTCAAACTCTGCATTTGCAAGTGTGGAGTTGTCCACACTTGGTTACAGTGCGGTCGAGCTCCACTTATCACACTGATATTGCTGATATTGTAGTCCAGCCAGAACTTCAAATAGATGTCATTTTGAAGACCCTGTGAGTGGGTGGTAAGATTCCGCTCAGTAACCAATATGTTCTTTGCAGACAATGTGGAGGAGTTGAATGCCATCAAGGAGAAAAGAGTGAAACCTCCCCCTCGTCTGTCGATCACTCCTGTGGCATTACCACTGGATTCCTTCAAATTTCCTAAAGTTTTGAAAGCAGCCAAGAAGGCGGCAAGTGATGCTAAGGTGGGCAGCAATATCGCTATCTGTTTGTGTGTTTCATCATTGAAGGGGTTTTAAAATCATGCTATTTGTTTTTTTTTTTCTCAGTCAGAGCAGGATACTGCATCAAAAACTGCGGCTTCTAACAATGGAAAGAAAATACTACAGAAATTCATGAAGGTCTCGAAGCAACAGGTAACGGTAATGAATAATTCTAGTCTTAAGTGTTCTCTATTGTCCAAATTTTCACCATCTGTTTTTCTTGTAGGTTATGACCAATGATGGACTAAAAGTCAATGGTAGCAAGACGCTTAAACGTAAAAAGAAGAAAGACAAGCTGAAGACAGTGGAGAATGGTGAAGGGGGCACTGGCATGATGGAGGACAATGCTGAAGGAGAGCAGGAAATGGTAGAGGAAGAAGAGAATCAAAATAACCCTGGCAAAAAAAACAAGTGGCAAAGTGGTGGTTAAGGGGCAGGTAAGTGGCATCAAGTGCAGAAGTGGCAGGGTGGCATTTAAATGGCAAGCAAATGGCAATGAAGGTGCATCAAAGGTTTTTCTTTTAAGTGGCACCAGGGTGGTATTGTAGTGGCATTAGAGTGGCTGCAAAGGGGGAAAGAAAGGTGCCATATCAAGTGGCATTGGAGTGGCATCAGAACGGCGTTAGGGTGTATGGGTGTCATGTAAAGAGGCATTAGAGTGGCTATGAAGAGATCAAGTGTTGCTGTCAAAGGGCAACATGGAATCACATCAAGTTAGCAATTCCATTACAATATTTTATTGACAAACAAGTTTTGCAGCAACACTGGTGACAACTTGAAAAACAATGGGACACAATATTTGAAATGTTCTTGAAATAGGTATTAACTAGTCTCCTACACAACCATA
>NW_023144621.1:1947828-1971520 GCF_012932325.1 Thrips palmi | reverse complement strand
AAACTGGTCTCCCAAAATTTTTCAAAGGTCTTTCTATGCCTGACAGCAGACGCCAACTGCAAACAAATTACCTCCCCTTTGGGTGAGATTACCAACTAAATTTACATTGACATTGAGAAGATTATTGCTGAATGTGGCTACATGGTGTTCATTGTTAATATCGTCATCCCTTCAGACGAAGACCCTGAGTCATTTCCTTGTCCATGTGGGTCGTCAGGATCATCTGGGTCATCTGGGTATCTGGATCATCTGGGTCTTCAATGCCATGCTGGTTGCCGGGGTTGTCCTGAATATTTTGGAAACCCTTCTAGATTCTGTTCTGGTTCCGCTTCATGCTCTTCAGGGGCTTCCTCCAAATAAAAAGCTTAAAAACACTCCAGGTCTGATCCAATATCATCACAAGCAAAAGAGGTATCAGAATCATAATGAGAGCTTCCTGCAAAGAAAGGAAAAAATGCCAAAAACATGAGTCAAAACAGGACATAATAAGAACAGACAGTGCTTTTAGAATTCCATGTAGATATGCAAAATTATTTTTTAAAAGTACAACTGTTAGAGTCGTTTCAGAAATATATTAGGTAGTGAAAGAGCAAAAAAAAAATCTCAGTTTGTAATGCCCGTGTTCTAGGCCTGTAAAAACAAAAAATTTTCTCTTTGCCAGATACACTTCCAATGTTATGCTTACCTCCTGACTGGAGCCAATGAAACATGTGTCTGGGATTCGAATGAAGTACTGCCTTTTTCCCTGCTTTGGTTGCCCCCGTTGTTCATGATATCAGACTCTGAGGGTTCCTTTCAAGTTTGGGGACACGGCATCACTGTTTAAAGGGGAAGAAACTGTGTTTTTAACCTGTGAATGAATGCATCAAGATTTTAGAAAATGCATACAAATTTATGAGTCAAATCAGGGCATACAGGGAACAGAAGTGCTGTCACAATTCAAAAAAAACAAAAATTATCTCTTTGCCAGATACACTTCCAATGTTATGCTTACCTCCTGACTGGAGCCAGATGAATCATGTGTCTGGGATTCGAATGAAGTACTGCCTTTTTCCATGCTTTGGTTGCTATCGTTGTTCATGATATCAGACTCTGAGGGTTCCATTTCAAGTTTGGGTGACACGGCATCACTGTTAATGGGTGAAGAAACTGTGTTTGTAACCTGTGAATGAATGCATCAAGATTTTAGAAAATGCATACAAATTTATGAGTCAAATCAGGACATACAGGGAACAGAGGTGCTGTCACAATTCAAAACAAAACAAAAATTATCTCTTTGCCAGATACACTTCCAATGTTATGCTTACCTCCTGACTGGAGCCAGATGAATCATGTGTCTGGGATTCGAATGAAGTACTGCCTTTTTCCATGCTTTGGTTGCTATCGTTGTTCATGATATCAGACTCTGAGGGTTCCATTTCAAGTTTGGGTGACACGGCATCACTGTTAATGGGTGAGGAAACTGTGTTTGTAACCTGTGAATGAATGCATCAAGATTTTAGAAAATGCATACAAATTATGAGTCAATCAGGACATACAGGAACAGAAGTGCTGTCACAATTCAAACAAAACAAAAATTATCTCTTTGCCAGATACACTTCCAATGTTATGCTTACCTGACTGGAGCAGATGAATCATGTGTCTGGGATTCGAATGAAGTACTGCCTTTTCCATGCTTTGGTTGCTATCGTTGTTCATGATATCAGACTCTGAGGGTTCCATATCAAGTTGGGTGACACGGCATCACTGTTAATGGGTGAAGAAACTGTGTTTGTAACCTGTGAATGAATGCATCAAGATTTTAGAAAATGCATACAAATATGAGTCAAATCAGGACATACAGGGACAGAGGTGCTGTCACAATTCAAACAAACAAAAATTATCTCTTTGCCAGATACACTTCCAATGTTATGCTTACCTCCTGACTGGAGCCAGATGAATCATGTGTCTGGGATTCGAATGAAGTACTGCCTTTTTCCATGCTTTGGTTGCTATCGTTGTTCATGATATCAGACTCTGAGGGTTCCATTTCAAGTTTGGGTGACACGGCATCACTGTTAATGGGTGAAGAAACTGTGTTTGTAACCTGTGAATGAATGCATCAAGATTTTAGAAAATGCATACAAATTTATGAGTGAAATCAGGGCATACAGGGAACAGAAGTGCTGTCACAATTCAAACAAAACAAAAATATCTCTTTGCCATACACTTCCAATGTTATGCTTACCTTCTGACTGGAGCCAGATGAATCATGTGTCTGGGATTCAAATGACAGATTACTTTCCTCTATCGTTTGGTTGCTGCCTTTGCCCTTCTCGTCAGCTGAAGGTTCAAGCTTCCTTGTGCTGTGAGGATCATCTTCAGCCGAAAGTTTGCTTAAGTTTTCCATCCTGCAATGTATACATTGTGATTACTTAGCATTGAAAATCAATTTGCATGTGATGTCCTTAAATGGTCAATGCTCGTACTCCCTCAATGGGGCTAACGCTTTCTCTCAGATAATTGGATCCAATTCTTCCTCAGAGTCATCTGACGAATGTCTTTTCCCTTTTCCTCCTTTTGGTAGTCCGGCTGTCCCCCTGATATCGTCTCTTTTGGGTTTCCCTTTTTTCGGCAAGTAGAATTTCATTAAAAAGAGGTCCAAAGCCACTTGCAATTACGAGTGACCAATTTGGTACGAAGGCGTGAAACCCATGAAATCCATGGTCAAAAATTGCCAGTTGCTTACCTTTACATTACTAAAACATTTCAACAATGTTACAATACAATGTGCAAGGTTACATAATTTCACTTTCATTTTTCAAAATGCACTAACGAAGCGGCATTTCTTGTTCTCCTGAAGAAGAAACCTTGGGTTTTCCCCCGGGGTCTGGATGTAAACAAACTGGGAGCGCCCGCTACAAACATAATCCGAACCCAAGAACGTTTTCAAAAATTTTTGTCAAGCCGTTCCCTCGTTTTTCGTTTTGTTGAGTCAAGTGAATGAATCTTTTTGAGAAATCGAGAAAATGTCATTTTAAACATTTAAAGGGGATTAAATTCAAATTACATTTTTGGGCTGGATCATTAAATTGGTCGGCAAAATTTGAAAAACAGTTGACGATCAGGGTGCGTTTCGGCGGTTAACCGCCAACTGCCACGGGAAGCCGAACGCGCCTCACCGCTTCGCTTGCATTCTGAACGTGAACGTTCGGAAGAAGAAGTAGGGGCCCCAAATTCTTTTTGTGAGGTTCTTTGTTTCTCGTGGATTCATGTTAGATGAGCATAGAAAAATGTTAGCTTTGGTGCACGATCTGTCGCGGCCTTCTGAAGATCCCAAAGTGCTGTTAACCTCTGAGTTGTGGCGCATCAAAGACGGCTACGAGTGCTTTGCGTTCAAGCCTTCATCAACTTTGAAATTTAACCGTCACGATGAGTTTGGAGTGGTCGACAAGAAACCCAATCTCCTTGTGAAGCACCCCATCCTGGCTCTAAGTAGTAAGTGAACTCAATCACCCTCCGACGCATGTGAAACCAAGTGTGGACAACTCCGCACTTGAAACTTTAAACGCGGAGGTGTGGAATTTCCAGTCCCCACATTTGCAAGGCAGAGCATGCAGTCTCCACGTTAGCGCCGTGCCAAGAGATGGGAGCTTTGCCAGTTTTTCCCCACTTGTAGTGTGGAGACTTCAAACTCTGCATTTGAAGTGTGGAGTTGTCCACACTTTGGGTTTCAGTGCGGTCGAGTCCACTTATCACATGATATTGCTGATATTTTAGTCCAGCCAGAACTTCAAATAGATGTCATTTTGAAGACCCTGTGAGTGGGTGGTAAGATTCCGCTCAGTAACCAATATGTTCTTTGCAGACAATGTGGAGGAGTTGAATGCCATCAAGGAGAAAAGAGTGAAACCTCCCCCTCGTCTGTCGATCACTCCTGTGGCATTACCACTGGATTCCTTCAAATTTCCTACAGTTTTGAAAGCAGCCAAGAAGGCGGCAAGTGATGCTAAGGTGGGCAGCAATATCGCTATCTGTTTGTGTGTTTCATCATTTAAGGGGTTTTTAAAAACATGCTATTTGTTTTTTTTTTCAGTCACAGCGGATACTGCATCAAAACTGCGGCTTCTAACAATGGAAAGAAAATATACAGAAATTCATGAAGGTCTCGAAGCAACAGGTAACGGTAATGAATAATTCTAGTCTTAAGTGTTCTCTATTGTCCAAATTTTCACCATCTGTTTTTCTTGTAGGTTATGACCAATGATGGACTAAAAGTCAATGGTAGCAAGACGCTTAAACGTAAAAAGAAGAAAGACAAGCTGAAGACAGTGGAGAATGGTGAAGGGGGCACTGGCATGATAGAGGACAATGCTGAAGGAGAGCAGGAAATGGTAGAGGAAGAAGAGAATCAAAATAAGCTCAAAGAGGGAAATAAGGAAATAGACGCTGAGAGAAAGGAAAGGAAGGCAGAAGGAGATGAAATGGATGAAATGGAAAAGGACGAAGAAAAGCGTAAGAATTTGGAAAGGCAGGAGGAGGAGAAGCGCAAAGAGAACAAAAGGGAAGATCAGGAGAATGGGAAAACAGAGGAAGAAGACACTCAAAACAAAAGAGTTAAGGAAGAAGAAGAAAAGCGTAAGAATAGGGAACTGCAGGAGGAGGAGAAGAAGCGCGAAGAGGAAGAAAAGGCAAATCAGGAAAAGGAGAAAAAGAAAAAGGATGAAGAAGAACTTCAAAAAATGATAGAAACTGAGGAGGAAGAACAGCGCAAGAAGAGGGAAAGGGAGGAGGAGGAGAAGAAGCGCAAAAAGAAAGAAAGTGAGGAGGAAGAACAGCGCAAGAAGAGGGAAAGGGAGGAGGAGGAGAAGAAGCGCAAGAAGAGGGAAAGGGAGGAGGAGGAGAAGAAGCGCAAAAAGAAAGAAACTGAGGAGGAAGAACAGCGCAAGAAGAGGGACAGGGAGGAGGAGGAGAAGAAGCGCAAGAAGAGGGAAAGGGAGGAGGAGGAGAAGAAGCGCAAAATGAAAGAAACTGAGGAGGAAGAACAGAGCAAGAAGAGGGAAAGGGAGGAGGAGGAGAAGCGCAAAAAGGAAGATCAGGAGAAGGATATGGAGGAAAAAGGCACTGAAAAGGAAAGAGAAAGGAAGGAACACAAGAAGCGCAAAGATGAACAAAGTGAGTCAAAAGAGACTGATAGAGACAAGGAGGATGGAGGAAAGGGTAGGAAGAGAAGAAGAGAAGAAAGAAGGAAGTACAAAGATGAGATGAGGGGCACAGAGGAGAAGAATCCATCAAAGAATAAACCGAAGAATAAAGATGGCAAAGACTCGAAGCACAAGGTAAGTTCAAGGAAATATTAGAATCTGTGTGAGTACTACACATTAAGACTAATATGTTTATAATAGATTCAGCAAACTACCTGCAATGCCTCATGTGCGCATTTCATTCTTTCAGGACACATGCAACAAACGAAGCCACATGGAGCTTGAGGAGACAGTCACTGAATTGAAGAAACGATTGGAGGAGCAGGAAAAAATTATCAATGACCAAAAAAAAAATTAGAAGAAGCTGACTTGGTGGCTCAATTAAAATGTAAGTTCCTTACATTCTTGCTTTTTTTTCTTCAATATCTTATCTGTCCTTGTGCAAAGATCTTGGAAGCTTTATCTTTGCCTGCTTCTTGGCTCAAAAGCATTTCATTCCGCCTCACCAGTGGGCATAAACCTGCATGTTTAGTATACGATTCATGCTCATGGCTGATACTTGTTTGTTCTGTTGCCTCAGTCTCAAATGTGTGATATGCTTTGCACCCTTTTTCATGCATGTCTCTTCTCTCTCTTTCCTTATTGCTAGCAATGCTGTCTTCTGAGGCGCCGGCGCAAACTGTACTTAAAAAATGTAAGCTGTCAAAGCTTGACACGCTCCCTGCGAACCTGGTTGATGAGGAGGTGGTGAAGCCGGGCGAGGTATAATCTGCCACTGGTCACATAATGCAGATGATTTATTTTTCCCCGGCCTTTGCCCATTCCATGTATTAATATATATATTTATACATATATTTGTCTTTTTCAGGTGAAAGTTGGGAGCAACCGGTTCATAAAATTGTCAATGATCAAAGAAGTTGAAAAAAATGTGGTATACCTTACAGCAAGAATCGAAACCCTGGCACATGTCTTCTACTCAACAGACATCCACAAATACAGTGTCAAAACAACTGGGACCCATGTTGTTGAAGAAAATGAGCTGGCTTCGATTCTACGTAAGTTAAGTGCCTTTAGCAAGTTGACCTTTGTCTTTGGTTTGCGCACTCATGATTTCAATCTTCTTGCAGAAATTCTACTCCATATGAAGTGGCAGTATAGATGTGAGGTGACAGCCAAGAAAATCCGCACACGGATAATTAAGTTTTTGTCTGAATGCCGCATAAAGCATGAGAAGATGAAGCAAGATAAGAAGTCAAAGAAGTTTTCAAAGAGAAGCAGCAGGAAGAGACCTAAGACAGACACATCAGAATCTGATGATGAAGTAAAAGCAAAGAAATCGAAAACTACGGCATCAGAATCTGATGATGAGGGGGACGGAAGCAGAGGTATGAAGAAGCCCTCTTCAGACTCAGACTCTTCAGAATCAGATGATGATGTGATGACGAAGGAAATTGGCAAGCAAACACATGTTAATAAAAGCAGCACCAGCGACAGTGAATCTTCAGAAAGCGACACGAGTTCATTAGATGACACGAGCTCCTCCAAAGGGACTTCTACCCCAGCATCCGAAGATGAAGCTGATGGCACTCCCTCACCAGATGGCAGCGCTGACAGTGATTAACTAAGCCAATGCTTCAAGTGATTTCTATAAATCTTTTTTTTTATGTTTTTAAATGGTTTGACATTTGAAGTATGTATGATTGTTTTAATTGTTATTTCTGTGATTATAGTGCAAGTGTGCATTTTTGTTTTTGTTTTTTAATTATGTTAATATTGTTTTTTTAGCATGTCTTCCAGTATTATGCTCTTATTATCCAATTATTATTGTCTCGTATTTTTACGAGTACTATTGTTTCTACGTTGATTTTTAAGTCAAATATGTGATTTCTGTGATCATTGTTGGTTTGGGGTGTCTCATTACTGACAATTTAAATAAATGTACAAATTTATCATGAAAGCTTCCTGTTTCTTTCCAATCTCAATGTTAGATCGTTGGGGACTTCCGTGGAGGCTGCGGAGGAGCACCGAAGTACTATCCTCGGGGACATCGGAGGGATGGCTATGGAGAAAGGGGGATTATCTACAGGGACATCGTAGGGACGGCTGTGGAGAAAGGGGGATTATCTACAGGGACATTGTAGGGACGGCTGTGGAGAAAGGGGGATTATCTACAGGGACATCGTAGGGACGGCTGTGGAGGAAACAGGATAATCCTGATGGACTTCTGAGGACGGCTTTAGGGAGACAAGGATAATCCTCAAGAATATCCCAGGGATCGTCCTTGGTAATCTATTTTGAAACATTTCGGACAAATCCCTCCAGACGACCCTGGTCGTCCCCATCTCTCCCCCGGGACCCAAGGGTCGTCCCCATCTCTCCCCGGGGATCCAAGAAATCCCCAGTTCTCCCCTGCTCCATCAGGGGGCAACGAGGCAACTGCTGGCTGGCTAGCCGGAAACTCGGTGCTGGCTGGCTAGCCGGAAACTCGGTACTCTCTGCACGAGAGTACAAGCACGCTGATACGTGAACGTATCATCTCGTATCATCTGCCAAAAAATTATCCAGGATTTACCGTTATTTTTCCTCAGTGTGTTCCCGCCCCAGATCTTACGCCCCTCTTGCGTAGCTGCAAGGCCGCTTCAAGGCAGTTTCCTTCAAGGAGCATACATCCTAAAATGCATTTAGAAGGAGGGAAAATAGAGCACGACCTCTGGTGCTGCAAGAAGGGCGTAAGGACTGAACGCTTCATGAAACGGGACCATGTAACGCTTTAGATTTCTTCGCGTAACACACTGTGATTTCAGGCGCTATAAACGTAGTGCATTGAGGACATCGCACCACACGTGCGAAGCGTCCAGAAAATGCCCTTTGCTAATGCATGGGAATTTCACTTTATGCAAACGCATTGCACCAATTGACGCTGTATTCATAGTTGGATTTTCAGTGGCAGCATCGCACCAATTGATGCGATGAAAACTTTTCTAACGTATTGCACCACGTTAAACACACACACTCACACACACACACCAGTGGTTGGCTCCACGGCTCGTTCCTGAAGGAAGCCGACGACGGCGTGCAGGCTCGGTGTTGCCCTGTGATCGTCCGGCAGTCGACTCGATGGTGTTGGCTGGCTCGCCACGCCTGCACTGTGAAGAACGGAACGGACGTCCGCCGCGTCGCGCCGGCCGCACTAGCGAGCAAAGCAAAACAAGCCGGCGGAGCTGCGGCGGCCTTGGGTCGATGCCGCCGCTGCCGCCGAGTGGAGGGGGGTGGAGGGGGAGCCTGGCCGGGCGAGGGGAAAGGGACGGGAGGCGGCGCGCGGCTTTTCGCGTCGTTGCGCAATAGATTCTGGCTCGGGAGCGCGCAGAGCTGGCGTGAGTCACCCGGTGGCCCAGCAGCGGTTTCGCGCGAAGCATCAACAGCTGTTCGGGCGTGGCCTGAGGTGTCGCTGAACTTAGAGTTCTCTCTCTCTCTCTGAGTGGGTGTGTGTGTTGCGGCACAAAACGTTTCGGCGATGGAGATCAGTGACAAGACTATGAACGATTTCGCATTCCGTTCCAAACCGACGAACTATTGGATATTAGTATATCTCTTCGCAAACTTTTCTCTAGGTAGGGGTCATTATAAAAAGATCCCAAGCTAATGAGTGACATTTGCAGTTATATGCCTTCCAGTTTGGCTGTTAATAGCATATGCCTTTATTTAATGATACTACGTATAGGAATTTGACTACAATTTTTTTACAGTGACGGCACCATCCACCCGCAGGTTGGCAATCCACATTACCGTCTCGCCCGGCCAGCGGCGGCGTGGCTGCCTCGCCTGTGTCGCCCGGACTGCAGTTGCATGCGTTTGCAAGGCGAAACAACGCGTTCGAATCGTCACCTAGATAGCCCAGTCCACCCCTTGCCGCTGCGGATGGGACGGATGCTCGACGGATGGATATGCACACCTCTGGTCTGGATTTCCTCCGAAGTACCCTGTCGGTCGGTGCCACGCACTCGTTTGGCGCTTCTGCATACTCTGCAAACTGAAGTGTGTACATAGTACACTCTTATTAGAGCATACTTCCAAGTACACTCTTATTTACAGCATACATGCTAGGCCTACGCTAAAATAGAGTGTGCCTGGCAAGTACACGCTAAAATACAGTCGATTAGTCCAGGGGGTGGCAACGGCCTAGGGAGAACGTGAAGCGATGCTCGCGCCGTCAGTGCAGAGGTTGCGCACTTGTTCGAGATTATGAAAACTAGACTGTGCTTTTCAAAACACTTTGCACCGATAGAAAGGGCTTGAAATTTAGGGTGCATTAGGCTAATTGATCCAGGAAGCGGAAGAAGGGGATAACTCAATTTTGGCCATTTTTCAGGAGAAAAAAAAACTGTTAGCAGGGAAAACTAAAAAAAACAAATGAATGTTGCAGATGTTAATAATTTCAAAAAGCTTAGTAAAATTTGGAAAACAAATCAAAAGTGTAAGGTCACTCCGTAGAGGATTTTTGCGACATCACTTTCCGTTGAAATGGAAAACAGAGTCAGCTCCCCTTTTATTTCCTAAACAAAGTGGAATTTGGAGACAAGTCAAGTGGAACAATAGTCTGCAAAAGTGTATGTTACTTGGTGTATTTTTTGGACTTAGCTCTTTTTTCCAACTTGAAATTTAAAATTAAGGGGGGTTAAGTTGAGTTGATTATTTTTACACTGGATCCATAAAAACACAAGTTGAGTTATATCCTTTTGCCAATTTGTCAAACGGACTCATGTGACTAAGGTTGAGTTATCTCCATTTTCAATGAATTTAGACCGTAAAAGGGGTTAAGTTGAGTTATACCCTTTTTCCATGTGGATTTTCTCCTAAACTGCTTGGAATTCAGTCAAATAATTTTGGGGTAATGATGTAAAACCCTTCTAAGGCACAATAATAAAATAAAAACTCAATTTGGGGATAAGTCAAGTTATTCCCTTCTTCCGCTTCCTGGATCAAATTTCCCTTTTCGAAATCCTCCCTTACCTAATTTAAGGTGCAGTAAAAAAACCGAAAAACGCAAAAAAACATAAAATTTTGGGAAAAAAAATCGAATGCGCCATGTTGATGTAAATGATTTCGCCCCTTTTGTTCGGTTGAATTGGAAGTATCGGGCAGTCTACTAGGCCTAATGCACCCCAAATTTTTTGCTCTTTCGATCTGTGCAAAGCGTTTTGCAATCAACGGTCTAGATCTTACGATCGAAGCAAAATAAGAAACCCCCTGCACTTTACTCGCGCATGGCTTCACGCGCCTCCTAGGCCGTTGCCGCCCCCTGATTAGTCCTATCTAAGAGCATGGGCTATTTTAAGTGTATTTTCCCAGGTACACTCTTATTGGCGAGCGATAGCGAGCCCATGCCGTGTTCGGGGGTACCAAAAAGTGACTGGTCGTGCGTCTGTCTGTCTGTAACTCACTCACATTTCTCGCAACTACCGCACAAATAGTTTCAAAATTTCCACCGGAAGGCTCCTAAATCCCCCCCAGGGGGATTTTTTATCTTATTTTCACGATTACTATTGTTTGAAATATTCAAAACATTTTTTTTTGAATTAGGTTCTTAGCGTGGTTAGGTTGGCAGGGGTTTGGCAGCTCGTAGAAATTTTTTCATACTTGCGGCCGCGACTCTCAAATACGGGACCTATAAAAACTTGGCAAATAAAACAAACTAAAGAGCAGAAGGGCTTAGAAGTGAGTACGGTAAATTTTTTTTCGATATTTTAGAATGATTAAAACCCCTCCGGGGGTCAACTCAGTGAAAACGGAAAATGAAAGTGACAATTATTACGCGTTTCGTCCGTCCGTCCACCCCCCCCCCTCCCCCGCTACAGGGGAATGTTTTAGTCAGTGGAGTGTGTTTGATAATTGCAAGAATGTTTTGGGTTTTTTTAACCTTTGTGAGTGTATTTCCATTTATATTTTCAGACACTTTTTTTTTTAGTTGTTTGCTTTGCTCAATAACAGTTAAAAAATATTTTTATACATTCTATGAGTAAAAACCAGATGCTAATTTCCCCCAAAATAAATAGTCTTTGCTGACTCTTGGCACTGATTTCGGGGAAAGGCTTCATTGCAATGCTTGAGTTTACTATAGTACTAACCTTAAAGAAAACCATATGATGATGAGTGTAGCGCATTAAAGGTTTGACATTGACATCAGATTCAATGAGACGATTCACTGACTTGGTCATATGATTTCATGAGACGATTCTTTTAACTTAATCATACATTGTCTGCGACAACTGGTAATTTGTGTTGGTCATGGTTTAATTGTCTGTTAAATTTGTACCACGAACTGCTCGTAAATGTAACAAGAAGGAAAGACATCAAAGAATTGATGTCACATGGGAGGGACTCGTTCTTTACAAAGCTAGATTGATGTGTCAGTCGCTGATCGTTACATGAAATTTTCCTCAGACGATTTGTAATTTTGCATTTTAACGAACGCTTCCGGTTTGGGTTTTCCTCTCAGGCAGGGAACATCGATGCATCGCGATATCTCGAGATATCGATTCTCGTGCATAATCGAATTTACACTAGAGTCCGTGAGTCCGGCCAAAAACCTGCTTTTTTTCCCTGACCAAAACCCTCAGAAGGACACATTTATTAAGAAAAGAATCAAATGAAACTTATTATTTCGTCCTCATCTCCAACATAAGACATGCAACACCTCCAAGAAATTTTCATTAGGAAGAAACCGCTAGCAGTTCTGAGTCATATAGCACGATTAGCGTGAAACGATGTTTCTTTTTGACCAAATTTCTCAAAATTATCCATTGTCACTTGGAAAATACCCTCCCAGTTTTTTGTTGGCCAAAGATCTCTGGTCGTTGTCGTTGTTGTTTGCGTTCCAGTGGCGTTCTATATCAAAAGATGCAAACACTTGAAAAGAGGTTAGTTTCACATAATGCACTAAAAACGTTTTCTCTTTCATGTTCATTTTCTCAGTTTTCTCATTGCAAGCAAAAAAAAAAATTCATTTACGATCTAGCGACTGACACTCCATCTTTCATTTGATACCACTCTCATTTTTCCCCCATGCTGTCAGATCTGAGATGAAAGATGTCCCCCAAAACTCATTTTTGAACACAATACTCGTTCTCTTCACATAGAGTTTTGTATGTTAGTGAGTGGTGTGTAAAGAACGAGTAAAAAACGATCTGTTCATCCACCTTTTTTTCGTCAATTTACAAAAATATTTTTAAACTTACAAAATTTTGCCTCAAATTTTGGTCGTTTCAGAATTTTTTTTTTTCCCATATAGTAAGGAAACAACGGACGAAAACGCACTTTTTCAGACTTGCTTTTACAATCATACTTGTAAATTAACGATTTCACCTGCAAATTTTAGAAGCAGTTTGTAAAATGATGAACAGATTGTCAATTTTCTTTGTAAAAAAAAAAAGTGCATTTCGTGGCACAAATTTAACAGGCAACTATTCTTAAAAATAAAGCTTCATTTGTAAGAAAAAAAATTTTTCGCGTTTAAAACGAGAATAGTCGTAAGAAACGATTTTATCAGTAAAACTACGATCTTTCGTCAGTAACAATAAGATTTCATCGTAAAAATTTCGAATTTATTCCTAAATTTATGAGTAAGTTTGTCGAAAATATTACAATTGTTCATGTCAGGGAAACTTGTAGTTAATTTACGAATTATTATTTGTAAAAATTACAACACCAATTGTTGGGATTACTGTTGTAAAATAACGACTTCTCTTAACAGTGTAATACGTTGGTGCAGCCTTTCACCGTCAGACATTTACAGTGAGCTGAATGTCGGTTAAAATCTTGTGAAATCCGACGAAATCTTTAGCCGTAAGAAATCTTGTGTCCCCCTACAATGTGGTTTTCCCCTCGGGCTGCATGTATCCCTGTATTCCCCTCCTCGGTACGGTAAACGTCTTCTTTCGATGCACAGTGAAGACACTGAAATTCCAAACGCTATGAGTATTGCACGTATGGTGCAATGCGTCGAGATATCGCACCATACGTGCAATGCCTCAGCCATATTGCACCTTACGTGCAATGCATCCCGAAAATGCCCTATGCTAATGCATGGGAATAGGGAGGCATTGCACTTCATGTGCAATGCTTTTGCATTGCACCAATTGACGCTATACTCATAGCGTTTGGATTCTCAGTGGAGTGGCACCAGAGTTAACAGGCGTGCTTCCAGGCGTACCCCAGGTAGACCATACAATGTAGGCTTGCTGATTTGTAAACAACAGGAAAACTTTGCAGGAGGATCTAGAAAGTCACACTGTTCTGCCAAGAGTTGCTGACTACCATCAGTCATCCTTTGCCTTGCTAAACGAAAAGACTCAACAAGGTGTTCAAACAGTGCTTTATTCACGTAAACCAAGAATCAACAAACAGGGATTTCATAGGAACTCGTGCGACCGGTTAGGCACAAGACGAATACTCTTTTGTGTGATTTCTGGGGTGTCTGCTCCGTGACCATCAGGCTTCGTGGTACTACCGCAAAACCGGCCGCGCGGGTACGTGAGGTTACTTCTGCCTAGCTACAAACGTGTTCGTTAACGAGATTGTTAAAACTTGATTGTTAAAATAGACACGACTGAGTACGGCAAGCCGCTAATGTGGCAACCCTTTACGTAACATGACTACAGCTGACACTATTCCTCTTACGCTATTTTATGATCGTTGAATAAAAAACATGAACTGATGGTGAAATGTCCTGAGTAATATTTTCTCAATTTTAACGTAGCATTAATAAAAAAACGACTTCACTGAAATGGACATGAAAAGGCATGATTCACAGCATGTTCGTTCGTATATTGGTAACTGCGACACTTCTGTAGTAGAATAGAAGGAAATAGAATTGCTTGAGGAATATAGGGGTTGCTGATGCGATCCTGGTGCCATCTTAGATTATTTATTTTCAGACGCAAACTCTGTGCGCGACAACAAACACACATTTGATTCAGCGATGCACTTAAACTAAGACCACCTTCCCAACCACCGTTTCTAAAATTGTGAGGGATTTGGGTGCATTCTAAGTCACAAAAAAAACTAACTTAATAATCTTACCTAATTATCTAATAATAATCTTCATGCAGGAACTTGGTTCGCAGTTATACAAAGGTTTTTGCAACTTTAATGTATCTGAAGTACTTGCAGTTTAACTTGACATATCTGAACTGTCGTTCGCTGCTACTTGTTCATAGTGTGCTGAATCCGGATCTCGTCAGTATGAATCAATAATTTTCCTCATGCTCTATGTCAGTTTTCATTTAGTTACAAATCTCGATTTACAGAAAAAACACGCTTATAATCGTATGAACTATTCAGGCCTTCGTTGTTATTCGAAGAATGTGGCCTCATATTTGTAAAAACGTGACAAAACTCACACTTTTGTTTTAAAAAACCGTGTTAAAAATTTTAGTAGCTTCTAATAAAAGTGTGATGTGCACGCGTCTACGAAGAAGTGCTTCGTCCCCAAACAAAATATTTAATGTAGAACATAGGCTCAAAATACTTCAAGTGGGCCGAAACGGTGCGCGGCATTCCGTTTCTACACTCTCGGCACGTTACTGACTTTTTCTTCATAAATGACGTATTCGTATAAACAGCAATAATACTTAGTTTTTTCTAAGTAAGTATGACTAATTTCCTTTCTAAATTATGTACATAACAAAATTCTCAGTACATTATCTAATATTTCCTAAGTAGTTCTTTTAAAAAGGAAAAGTACGTATTATGGTTGCACAAATTACTTGCATAAGTACTGACAAATTGAGCAGAAAGTCAGTAACGTGTCGCGAGTGTAGATGGTCACAAACTGCAGACTGGACATTTCTAATCACATTCCTGGTCGCCCTTCCACTGCCAGCAAAGGTGTGCCTGGGAGGGTCTCCACAGCTGGCCTCTTGAACCGAAAAACGAGCAGCTCGCCCACGAAAGCTGCAGTCGCCAACAGGAGGCCGCTGGCGAGCAGCACGAAGCTCATCTGCAGCTTGGCAATGTTCAGCGCAGCGAGCTTGGGGTCGCCGTGGAGAGCTTTGGCTCGTTCCAAGAGGTACTGGCGGGTGTCCTTCAGGTTCTGAAAACGGGTTTACAATGGGGGACTGATTCCAGCAGCCGCGCATCGACTCAAGGTCTTGGCAAAAGCCTTTCCCACAGGCGATCCTCGCTTCATGAAGGCATGGCTTGTGACAAGTTCAACCGGTAGAACAAAGGTGTGCACGTTTGCCAACGATTTCAGGTGAGGCCCCAGAAAAGGGAAAGCAGACTTGATCAGCAAAAGTGCGGCGGTTCGGTTGGTCACGGCACGCAAGCTCGCTCCCACTGGCCCCTGGATTCTGGTCACTCTCTCCGCCAGTGCGTCAGGCAGAAACGAAGAGTGCCATTTCAGCTGCATTGTCGGGTTTTATAGTACGGAGAGGTTGGTTTGCGCCAGTTCGTCCAAGGTTTGGATGTTGCTGGAGGTGCACTTGACGAGGAGCTCGGAGAGAAGTTTGCCGGTGTAGGCGGACGACAGGACGACGCAGACAAGCAGCCAGCTGCCCAGCAACGGGCGGCGCGCGTCCCTGCCGACGAGCGACGCAGGCTGCCCCACCATGGGGGCCAGGGCGTCCAAGACAGCCGTAGTGCGCCCGCTTAGCAGCAGCAATCCGGCGGCGATTGTGAGGAAAGCCAACCCCGAGGCAATCCAGAAAGGCGCAGTGAATTCTTTGGTCACGCTGTCGACAAGGCAGCTGCCTTTCCCCATCCCGGAGGGCACCACCACCAACACGCTATTGATGCTCCGTGTAACGAAATCCCATTGCGTTCCATCCAGAATTCGAATCGGATGTTCAGTACTAACCACATCAAAATGACACTCGCTCAAACAATCTCTCCATTTTCCAGAAGTATTTTCCACAAAGCTGACGTTTGCGTGCTTATGAACGACTGCCTTCACGTACGCCGTCAGCAAGGTGTGATACACGCCTTTTTCTAGACTGGTAAAATGCACTATGCCGTTTACCTTTCCTTGGAAGAAGCACGGCGGGAAGAACGGCACTGCGCCCGCTCGCCAAGATGACGGGGAGTCCCAGTTGTTGTTTTCAAAGAATGCGGAGTATGTAGTCGCACCGTGTTCAGCGTCCCCGACAACCAGTGTCATAGTCATCACACGGAACCATCTTGTAGCTGCTGATATCTTCTTTAGATCATTCAGTGTCTTGACTGACTTGTACGCCGTCCAAAGAAGTATTCGGCTCTTAATTGGGCGCATCAAGGCAGCGAGAGTGGCGATCAGATCGGACGATTGGTCTTCGGCAATCAAAATGATGACAGAGTTCGGAGCCAAGAGAATGTGATTAACGGTCGAGCGTGGCCACTGTCTGCCTGGCCACGGCCCACTCGATCTGGGCAAAATGGACACGGTCGCCGTTTGCTGCATGTGAAGGAACGAACCCAGCCACCGCGGCTTTCCTATGATGAGCAAGCTGGGCGGCGACGACCCGGCGGGCAGCAGGGCTGGTTCCAGCAGGCTGTGGACTTGCAGTGCCTCAATCTCCATGGACGTGCTCTCGTTTGACAGTGGCGCAGCGCACCAGGTTGCGGGTAGCGCGCTAGCGCACTCCAACAGCACCACGATGAGCGCCGCACAACACGTCATTCCACGAGGGCTGCCCATCTCGGAATGCCACTGCTTTGGCTGACGTGAAGGGAGTCGTTCGATTCGGTGGTGACAGCGTTACCACATCGTTCGCCTTATCTTCCCCCCTCAATCAGTTTCTTCACACTACATCTGCATGAAAAGTGTCGAATCGTGATTTTAGTCTGTCAGAATACCTCTTTTCACGTCAGTGTGCGGGGAGGCGGTCTGGGGCTGAACGATCGACGAAGGACATCATTTGTGGAGAACCCTCCGAACCGGTGACAAAGCACATGTTTTTCGTTATTCTTTTATATTCTGCGTTGAACGCTGGTATTCGCATTCGGAATGCCAAAGTTTGGTTCCTTCGGGACCCAACGAGCTGAACATCATCACAGGGGAAGAGCACACTGGCTAAACTAGAGCGTAGTATTACCATCATGATTCAAGCGTAACAGGCCCAGATTCCCCCTGTATAAAATGCAAAGGGGAATTTCCAGAGTATGCTTTATTTCAAGCGTAACGTCTGTCTTCAAGCGCAACTTTGTGCTTGACTCAAGCATAGAGTTACGCTTTCGTTTTACCAGTGCATTGTTTCTTTAAAATCAACCGTGTCTTTTGTACAGTTATGAAAATTATAGCGTGAACCAGGGCTCGAGGACGCAAGTTTCTTGTTTGAGCGTTGAGATTTCACATTACACGCCAGAGTGGCAATCAGATTAGAATTTTCGTCCTCGTTTGATACCCACAAAGCAACAAACAATTATCAATTATAAAGTATCCCAAGAAAACAACCCCCTACAACGGGTTTGGACGCTACGGGCTCTCGAAGTTGCTCAATTTCACTATTTTTATTGAAGATTTGAGCACATGAGGGCCGTTTGAAGTAGACTATCGGCGATTTCGCTCCTCTTTGGCTTAAATGGTGCCTAACCACAGGTAAATACCCCCACAAAATTTCAGCCATCTCCGGCAATTATTAGAGGAATTGTGAACAATTTAAGTTTTGGGTCATTTTACCACTTGACTTGGGGGGAAAAATATTTTTTTCAACTATCTCTATCTGATTAGAACCTCTTGAAACGTCTTTTTAACACGGTGCCTCGAAACATTTTTTCGAGGTCAATCTTGTCTTTTCCTAGCTGTGATTAGAACAAAACTTGGAGAAAAAGACAAGTTTGACCTCAAAAAAGTGTTTTGTGGCACCATGTTAAAAATATGTTAAAAACGTTCCTAACAATGTAAATCAGTGCCAAGGGGAAATTACTTTGAATTTTGGTGTACATGGCCGTGAATTTCATGCATTTTTTTGAAATATTTGAATTTTTGTTGAATTTTTTGAATTTTGACAAATTTCAATGAATTTTTGCGAATTTTCAAGATTTTTTTGAATTTTGATGAATTTTTTGAACTTGGCTGCAGTTTTTGAATTTCATAAATTTTAATGAATTTCTATGAATTTCTCTGTTTTTTAATGAATTTTGGTGAATTTCAATGAATTTTGGGCCTTTGATCGCCGAGGGCATCTCGGGAGCATCCAAGAAGTAGGTTGCAACGTCCTCTGGAGTCTGTGCCTTCATCGCGCAGTAGTGGGTTGGTCCAACGAGTGTGTCAGATCCCTCTGTTTCAACCGACCCGTTCGGACGCGTGAATGCAGGCGCTGCCATACTCGGCGCCCCACCGCCCACGTCTGGCCGTCTTTCCTGCGTGAGACTTGGAGAGGGTGTCAAAAAGCGATCTCCCTCAAACCAAGTTTCCGGAGGGGCCTTCCCCTCAACGGTTTTCGTCCCGTTTAAACAAAAAAACCATTAAATTAAGAAAAAATGAAATTCATTTTAATAGGGTTGAAATTTCAATTTTTAATTTATTTAAATTTGACACATTTTGAATGAATTTTGTCCCTTTTTAAAGGGGTTTTCCCCTCAAAAAATTTTAGAAATTCAGGAATTTTGAAGAATTTCAATTTTTTTTTCAATTTTTAATTTTGGGGAAAATTTTTTAAATTTTTATTGAATTTAAAATTTTTTTTGAAAAATTTTTTGAAATTTTTTTTTGAATTTTGCATTAGTGTTTTTAAAAATTTTTTGGAGTTTTTGTTTCCCCTTGAAAACAGTGCTCAATTTTCGACCCGTTCTCCCCAGTAGTCTCAAAAATGGTCACGGTTATGACTCACCCCTCCCCGTGACGTCACATGTGTCCAGGTCATTGTTCCTGGGCATTTAAACATAGAAACGCGACTAGATCGTCCCAATTAGGTGCCTAAATTGAGATTTCATTAAAATTTGATTGCGTTTCGACGAATCCGGTCAAGCGCTAACTTGTTCGGAAGCATCTGAGCAAAGTGCAGCCATGTACTTCAGCCAGTGACAATTTGAGCTGAAGTAGCTGAGGATTGCTGATTTCAGTTCTTTTATAAGTGGCCCACGCCTTTTGCATACGGCATTTTTTTTTACACTGCTTATTAGCGTGATGTCACAATGTCTTCCTCTCACTCTCCCCCACACCACAATCGGCCTCTGACTCCTCCCTCCGTAAAACGTGTGACGTCGTAGTTGAATGGCCCCTTAATAAAAACAGTGAGAGGAGGTGGGAGCGCCTGTATTCAAATTCACACAGTCTGCGCGCCAAATGTTTTAGTTCAAATTTTTGTACGAGACATCAGTTTATTGTGCACACGGACTTTTAAAAACCAAAAATTCCAAGGGCCGCAAAAACGGTGGGGCCCAATTTGGAGGGGCCAATTTTGACCCCCCAGGGGGGGCTAACCAAGGGAGGGAAAAAGTATGGGCGGCAGACCCACCCTTTGGGGGGGCCCCCGTTTGGTTGCGACCACCCCGCCCCAAAATGGTCCAGACCACCAAACCAGCGGGGGGTTTAAAACACCCTTTGCCCCCAGTTGGTCGGCCCCGGCCCTTTGGTTTTTTCCGGGTTACCGACAAATTTTTACCGATTTTTAACCTAAGGTTTGCCCTTTTTGCTTGGCGGAAAGGTTCCTTGGGTTACCCTAAAATTTTTCGGCCCCTTCTTATTAGGACTTTGTGGGGCCCTTCGGGGCGCCGGTTTAAACCCCCATTCAAAGGAGTTTTCGCCCCTCGGGTTCGGCGTTGAGGCGTCCGGGGGGGGATTTCCCGTTTACGCCCTCTTTTCCCTAAAAATTTTTCCCCAATTTTTCACAAAAAATGTCCGGGTTTCAAAAATTTCCCAAAAGTTTGTGTTATAAACTGCGATGTCTCGAACTAAATTGTATATGACATGTAGTGTGAGCAGTTCCTTTTCTCGTTCACGTCCGCTTCAGAACCTCTTCCGATCTGGACTACCCGGATTTCGCTTGGCCCACACAGCTTCCCTACACCCGAACGGGTGAGTACGCAGCACCGCCCCTGTCTCGGACGTTACTGTTTATCATGCAAGACCGCCCTTCTTTGTTGTCGCCCTGAAGGTTGGAGTCACCGCAACATAGGCCTTAAACGAAACGGCAATTCGCCAGGAAGAAAGTTTCCCGACTAGCGTGTCAACACGGCGAAGTGCTCCGAGTCTTCTGCATGTAAGTACTGTTTCGCCAGACCAACTTCGGCCCCCAGACGAAAGCATATTCGCCGGAAGTCAGGTTGCATCGGCCAATCACAACCTCGCCACTGACAAAAGGCGGCTCGTTTTCTCAGTCGGCAACGCAACCCGACTTTCGGTAATGTTTGTTGGCGTTCAAAGTCGTACAGTACAAAAGTAGATCCACTTCGACCCCTCGGGAAAAAGAAAGAGACCGGAAGTCAGGTCGCTTGATGTCAGAGGCAGCGCTCGTTGAGTGGGTGTTTCTCATCAGACGACCCACCTGACTTCCAGTGCTTCCCCAAGAGACCATTCGAGTCGTGGCCGAGTGAAGAACAAGAAGAATCTCAAAAGACAACGTTTTAGCACTTTAACTTTGTATATTTAAGACCATTTGCTGGCGAGAAGTTAGTGAGAATGTTTTATTGTACACTCAACATATTTTCAGTGAATATATTCACTCCAAATGCCCTGTACATGTCTTTTGCGATTCTTCTTGTTTTTCACTTGGCCACGACTAGAATAGTCTATTTTGCACGGACACTAACCCACTTTTGATAAGGGCGCCGTAAGATACCTATTCCTCTACCAACGTATATCTATCGTCTACTTATCCCTACAGAGGATTTACTAACGTCTATAGCGATCGGGATACGTCAGGCCTTGTGACCCTGTGTAACTTGAAAGACCTCTACTCTTCACTGCTCCGTTGGCATGTGCGACGAGAGAGAGATTGGAATGGATGGCGGGATGGGGTCGGTGCAGCTGTGATGAGTTCGAGGGGTGACCCACTGTAAGATTTAGTGTACAATGAATGTGGGAATGTGTTGGAATGTGCAAGATTTCTGCTGTATTTGTCACACGTGTTGCCTACTTACAGGCGGTTTTTCCTCCAGAATCTGGGAATGTGTTCAAATTTTGTACAATGAATGTGGGCAGTTGTTCCCCCCTCGGATGAGTTGAACCTGGAAGGGGCCGCACTCGGGGACTTTCGCGCAGTAAAAACTCTTCGAAGAATCGCTTCGTAATACGAAGAAAATGAAGGCATTGTAAAATCTACGAAGAAATGCTTCGTATTATGAAGCAAAATCCTTTAAATACGAAGCATTTCTTCGCAGTTCGAAGCAATTCTACAATGCCTTCATTTTCTTCGTAGCTGTGAAGCAAATCCTTCGTAGGCTTTTAAGAGTGCGGACGCACCCAAGGTAGCGCAGCGTTACGCTGGGCCACCCCCGGTAACAGCGTAACGGCACTCTTAACTTCTGATACTCATGAATTGTGTTTCGTACTTATTTAGCGTAGCGTTACGCTGGCTCGGAGCCGAGCTCGGAGCCCCCATCCTCCCTTGTAACGCAGCGTTATGCTGAGCAGATGCCCCCTCTCTCTTTCGCCCCTTGATGCATGACGTACCGGTAATGGGGTATTCCGCCTGGAAGAGGAACGAAACTGCAAGATGGCCGTCGCTAGAACACCGCAAACCCTCACTTGGTTTCGGGTTGTCTCTGCTCTGCGCGTGCGCTGAAAGCCCCGATCATGTTAAACTTAGGAAACAAGTGAGGGTTTGTTATGTTCTCTGCGGCTATCTTGCAGTTTCTTCCCTTCCTCTTTCAGACGGAATAGCTTATTACAGTGGGAGAAGAAAACACCTTGGCTTGTCTGGAAATTGAATTTTTAATCTTCTGATGTGCTTGGATTACATAATCGCGACAAATTAGTCGACCCGATTCTTAGCAGCTAAAGAGGAAGTTCAAGCTTTTCTACAATGCCCTCAGTTTTTGCGAATGACTATAGTTACGAATCAAACGCGTCGTAGACTTTTCTTAGTGTTGTCGTTTTTCATCCAAGACCGATTCCATCTTTGCAGTCGCAGCCGCCCTGACCCAAGGAAGGAGGACATCCTAGCCGCTTTGAAGCAGAGAATCTTCAGGAAAGGCCTGTTTCTCGACCAGTGCCTCTACCCGGCGACGAGCTCCGAGTCTTCTACAAGTAAGTAATATTTCGCCGGGCCAACGTCGGTCCCTCGACGCAAGCAAGTTGACCGGCAGCCGGGTTGCGTCGGCAAATCAGATTCCAGCCACTGATGACACGCGGCTCGGTGTCTGGATAGGGCGCGAGCAACAGCGAACCGTCAGGCACTGTAAAGAAACGTCCCCGGTGCTCGAGTGCCAGAGCGGCCGGCGTTACGTAATTCAAATAGCAGCTGCACCTAGGGATGCGAAGGTCGGAAATTTTTCATGAAAAATATGAAAAATTTCATAGTTTTCCTGAAAAGTTTCAAAGCAATATTTTTCATGGAAAATTATGAAAAAAAAATTTTTGCTTAATTTTGATGTTTAAGGACGAATGAGGAATTTTCCCCCTTATATTCCTCTTATACAGGAATAACAGGCGTCATGCACCTTTCCCAGCCACTGTTAACGCTTACGCGTTCAGAATCACCACCCCTTTATTGTTGTTTCGCTATTTATTGCTTACCTTTAAAGTCGTGGTTTAAATAAATATTTCCAACATTTTGTTCCGGGGCTAGTATGAAAGATGTCATGCCAGTTTCAGCGGTCAAATGATTCCCCCCCCCTTCTCTCCTCCAAACGCTTTAAAGCACTCATTAACAGTAACCAAGCCACATACCTCTGCTTCTCAGGCGATGTGGATTGTTTGATAAAGTATAGCGTGACCAAGGGGAAACTACTTTGAATTTTGGTGTACATGGCCGTGAATTTCATGAATTTTTTTGAAATATTTGAATTTTTGTTGAATTTTTGAATTTTGACAAAATTTTAATGAATTTTTGCGAATTTTCAAGATTTTTTTGAATTTTGATGAATTTTTTGAACTTGGCTGCAGTTTTTGAATTTCAGAATTTTAATGAATTTCTATGAATTTCTCTGTTTTTTAAAGAATTTTTGGGGAATTTCAATGAATTTTTGAGCCTTTGATCGCCGAGGGCATCTCGGAAGCATCCAAGAAGTGTGCTGCAACGTCCGCGGGAGTCTGTGCCTTCATCCCAGTAGCGGGGTTTGGGCCCAAAGAATGTGTCAGATCCCTCTGTTTCAACCCACCCGTTCGGACGCGTGAATGCAGGGGCTTGGATGCTCTGCCATACTCGGCGCCCCACCGCCCATACGTCTGTCCGTCTTTCCTGCGTGAGACTTGGAGAGGGTGTCAAATGCGATCAAGAAAAACATTCGTTTGTTCATCCTTTGGTGTGAATGTATCGGCGTGTTTCCGTCGCGTTGCTAACACGCACTCACGTGCGCTCTCTGACGGCCGGGGGGGCCCTCCCAAACACATTCCACAAGGATCGAGAAGGTTTTCTGTGAAGAACGGCGAG
>NW_023144621.1:1906564-1947328 GCF_012932325.1 Thrips palmi | reverse complement strand
AAAATTGTACTTTTATTCTAGTATTTTTGCGCTTCAGGCTTCATTTCGCCATGCGTGTCGCACGATGAGTCGAAACTGCTGTTATACTCTTACAAGGCATACACTTGTTAAGTTAGGCGCGAAGTGTCATCAGAATTTGCAGACTAAAAGCTGTTCGACCAGGGGTTCTTGTCCTCTGATCGTGGAAGAAAAAATTTAGGTTCGGCAAGGCGCGGCATTAGTTGTAGCGGAGAAACGAAAATTTTTTTCCCCGGCAATTTGCATTTTATGTGTGGCTCAACTGCAGAAAAACTGTAGTTCATCTAAACAGTCGGGGCGGCGGGAGGCCTTGTCATGTGGTCGGGGCATCTCGCGCTCGTCCCCACGGGCGCTCACCAGCGTAGTGGATAACTCAACAACTCCACAACACAAAAGCCCAACACAAAAGACCCAGGATCGAACCCCAACACTGACTTTACACTTTCACAATTCCAAGCTACGAAACATATCATAAGAGGAAGGGGGCACAGGAGAGGGGCATAGGAGGAGAAAAAAAAGAGACGGAATGTCAAAAAAATTTGATTTTTGAGTTTTGCATTGTTCAGTACATTTATGATTGTAAGGGTTTGGTTGTATTTTAAATACGTTTTGGAGCTGTTTTTTAAAAAAGAACGATTTCAACTAGATTCAAAATGCAGAAAAACTGAAAATGTCCAAAAAAAACTACCACTTTCCCAGTACATAAACTGCAGTTGAACTGTAGTTAACTATAGTTTAACAGTAGTTTGAGCAGTTTAAGTGCAGTTGGAATGCAGCTGGACTTCAATGAACTAACTGCAGTCCAAGTACTATTACTTTACGTTTAAAATGTACTTGTGATCAGTAGATTAACTTTAATCCATGCACAAATAGACAACAAATGTCTTACAGTTTAAGTAGTAAAACACCTGCATTTTCGAACTGCAAACGAAAGTATAGTCCTTTCCCCCCGGGGATTGCCACTCTGGCGTGTAATGGGAAATCTCAACGCTCAAACAAGAAACTTGCGTCCTTGAGCCCTGGTTCACGTTTTAATTTTCATAACTGTATAAAAGACAGGGTTTGGGTATTTAAAAAAACAATGCACTGGTAAAACGAAAGCGTAACTCTATGCTTAAGTCAAGCACAAATTTGGCGTTTGAAGACAGACGTTACGCTTGAAATAAAGCATACTCTGGAAATTCCCCTATGCATTTTATACAGGGGGATCTGGGCCGTTACGCTTGAATCATGATGGTAATACTACGCTTTAGTTAAGCCAGTGTCCCTTTTCCCCCTGTGATGATGTTCAGCTCTTTGGGCCCCCAAAGGAACCAAACTTTGGCATTCCGAATGCGAATCCCAGCGTTCAACGCAGAATATAAAAGAATAACGAAAAACATGTGCTTTGTCACCGGTTCGGGGGTTCTCCACAAATGATGTCCTTCGCGATCGTTCAGCCCCAGACCGCCCCCCCGCACACTGACGTGAAAAGAGGTATTCTGACAGACAAAAAACACGATTCGACATTTTTCATGCAGATGTAGTGTGAAGAAACTGATTGGGGGGGGGAAGATAAGGCGAACGATGTGGTAACGCTGTCACCACCGAATCGAACGACCCCCTTCACGTCAGCCAAAGCGGGTGGCATTCCGAGATGGGCAGCCCTCGGGGAATGAGTGTTGTGCGGCGCTCATCGTGGCGCTGTTGGAGTGCGCTAGCGCGCTCCCCGCAACCTGGTGCGCTGCGCCACTGCCAAACGAGAGCACGTCCATGGAGATTGAGGCACTGCAAGTCCACAGCCTGCGGGAACCACCCCTGCTGCCCGCCGGGTCGTCGCCGCCCAGCTTGCTCATCATAGGAAAGCCGCGGTGGCTGGGTTCGTTCCTTCACATGCAGCAAACGGCGACCGTGTCCATTTTGCCCAGCCCCGCGTGGGCCGTGGCCAGGCAGACAGTGGCCACGCTCGACCTTTAATCACATTCTCTTGGCTCCGAACTTGTCATCTTTTTGATTGCCGAAGACCAATCGTCCGATTTTCGCCACTCTCGCTGCCTTGATGCCCCCCAATTAAGAGCCGAGTACTTCTTTGGACGGCGTTCAAGTCAGTCAAGACACTGAATGATCTAAAGAAGATATCAGCAGCTACAAGATGGTTCCGTGTGATGACTTGACACTGGTTGTCGGGGACGCTGAACACGGGGGACTACATACTCCGCTTCTTTGAAAACAACAACGGGGACCCCCCGTCATCTTGGCGAGCGGGCGCAGTGCCGTTCTTCCCGCCGTGCTTTTTCCCAAGGAAAGGTAAAGGGCAAAAGTGCATTTTACCAGTCTAAAAAAAGGCGTGTATCACACCTTGCTGACGGCGTACGTGAAGGCAGTCGTTAAAAGCACGAAAACGTCAGCTTTGGGGGAAAATACTTCTGGAAAATGGAGAGTTTTGTTTTTGAGGGCGAGTGTCTTTTTGATGTGGTTAGTACTGAACATCCGATTCGAATTCTGGATGGAACGCAATGGGATTTCGTTACACGGAGCATCAATAGCGTGTTGGTGGTGGTGCCCTCCGGGATGGGGAAAGGCAGCTGCCTTGTCGACAGCGTGACCAAAGAATTCACTGCGCCTGTCTGGATTGCCTCGGGGTTGGCTTTCCTCGCAGTCGCCGCCGGATTGCTGCTGCTAAGCGGGCGCACTACGGCTGTCTTGGACGCCCTGGCCCCCATGGTGGGGCAGCCTGCGTCGCTCGTCGGCAGGGACGCGCGCCGCCCGTTGCTGGGCAGCTGGCTGCTTGTCTGCGTCGTCCTGTCGTCCGCCTACACCGGCAAACTTCTCTCCGAGCTCCTCGTCAAGTGCACCTCCAGCAACATCCAAACCTTGGACGAACTGGCGCAAACCAACCTCTCCGTTCTATACCAACCGACAATGCAGCTGAAATGGCACTCTTCGTTTCTGCCTGACGCACTGGCGGAGAGAGTGACCAGAATCCAGGGGCCAGTGGGAGCGAGCTTGCGTGCCGTGACCAACCGAACCGCCGCACTTTTGCTGATCAAGTCTGCTTTCCCTTTTCTGGGGCCTCACCTGAAATCGTTGGCAAACGTGCACACCTTTGTTCTACCGGTTGAACTTGTCACAAGCCATGCCTTCATGAAGCGAGGATCGCCTGTGGGAAAGGCTTTTGCCAAGACCTTGAGTCGATGCGCGGCTGCTGGAATCAGTCCTCTCATTGTCAACCGTTTTCAGAACCTGAAGGACACCCGCCAGTACCTCTTGGAACGAGCCAAAGCTCTCCACGGCGACCCCAAGCTCGCTGCGCTGAACATTGCCAAGCTACAGATGAGCTTCGTGCTGCTCGCCAGCGGCCTCCTGTTGGCGACTGCAGCTTTCGTGGGCGAGCTGCTCGTTTTTCGGTTCAAGAGGCCAGCTGTGGAGACCCTCCCAGGCACACCTTTGCTGGGAGTGGAAGGGCGACCAGGAATGTGATTAGAAATGTCCAGTCTGTAGTTTGTGACCATCTACACTCGCGACACGTTACTGACTTTATGCTCAATTTGTCAGTACTTATTCAAGTAATTTGTGCACCCATAATACGTACTTTTCCTTTTTAAAAGAACTACTTAAGAAATATTAGATAATGTACTGAGAATTTTGTTATGTACATAATTTAGAAAGGAAATTAGTCATACTTACTTAACTAAGTATTATTGCTGTTTATACGAATACGTCATTTACGAGGAAAAAGTCAGCAACGTGCCGAGAGTGCAGAAACGGAATGCCGCACACCGTGTCGGCCCACTTGAAGTATTTTGAGCCTATGTTCTACATTAAATATTTTGTTTGGTGACGAAGCACTTCTTCGTAGACTTATGCGTGCACATCACACTTTTATTAGAAGCTACTAAAATTTTTAACACGGTTTTTTAAAACAAAAGTGTGAGTTTTGTCACGTTTTTACAAATATGAGGCCACATTCTTCGAATAACAACGAAGGCCTGAATAGTTCGTACGATTATAAGCGTGTTTTTTCTGTAAATCGAGATTTGTAACTAAATGAAAACTGACATAGAGCATGAGGAAAGTTATTGATTCATACTGACGAGATCCGGATTCAGCACACTATGAACAAGTAGCAGCGAACGACAGTTCAGAAATGTCAAGTTAAATTGCAAGTACTATAGTTACATTAAAGTTGCAAAAACCTTTGTATAACTGCGAACCAAGTTCCTGCATGAAGATTATTATTAGATAATTAGGTAAGATTATTAAGTTAGTTTTTTTTGTGACTTAAGGGGGCTCATACATGTTAAAAGCACTTTTTTAAAAAAAATTTTGATGTAGACGGATTAAGATTTTACAATTTCTGTGTTAAAATCCTTTTAGATAATTGAGTAAGCTTCATTTTGGCTTAAGGGAAAGTGACTTTGGACATTTTTGGGAGATTTAGTCGAAACGTTTAAAATTTTGCTTCTCGTAAGATTTTGTTCGCATACTTGATCAGATCTGTGGGGAAAAAATCAGGGAGACTCATCCCCAGTAGTGTCATAGAATTGACTAGAATGGGCCTTATATCTGCAATAGTTTTCAAGAAAAAAAATAAAAACAATTTTTTGTTGAAAAATTTGTTTAAAAAATTGTTAAAAAAATCGTTTTTATTTTTTTTTTCTTGAAAACTATTGCAGATATAAGGCCCATTCTAGTCAATTCTATGACACTACTGGGGATGAGTCTCCCTGATTTTTTCCCCACAGATCTGATCAAGTATGCGAACAAAATCTTACGAGAAGCAAAATTTTAAACGTTTCGACTAAATCTCCCAAAAATGTCCAAAGTCACTTTCCCTTAAGCCAAAATGAAGCTTACTCAATTATCTAAAAGGATTTTAACACAGAAATAGTAAAATCTTAATTCGTCTACATCAATTTTTTTTTTTGAAAAAAGTGCTTTTAACATGTATGAGCCCCCTTAAAATGCACCCAAACCCCTTACAATTATAGAAACGGTGGTTGGGAAGGTGGTCTTAGTTTAAGTGCATCGCTGAATCAATTGTGTGTTTGTTGTCGCGCACAGATTTTGCGTCTGAAAATAAATAATCTAAGATGGCACTAGGATCGCATCAGCAACCCCTATATTCCTCAAGCAATTCTATTTCCTTCTATTCAACTACAGAAGTGTCGCAGTTACCAATATACGAACGAACATGCTGTGAATCATGCCTTTTCATGTCCATTTCAGTGAAGTCGTTTTTTTTTATAAATGCTACGTTAAAATTGAGAAAATATTACTCAGGACATTTCACCATCAGTTCATGTTTTTTATTCAACGATCATAAAATAGCGTAAGAGGAGTAGTGTCAGCTGTAGTCATGTTACGTAAAGGGTTGCCACATTAGCGGCTTGCCGTACTCAGTCGTGTCTATTTTAACAATCAAGTTTTAACAATCTCGTTAACGAACACGTTTGTAGCTAGGCAGAAGTAACCTCACGTACCCGCGCGGCCGGTTTTGCGGTAGTACCACGAAGCCTGATGGTCACGAAGCAGACACCCCAGAAATCACACAAAAGAGTATTCGTCTTGTGCCTAACCGGTCGCACGAGTTCCTATGAAATCCCTGTTTGTTGATTCTTGGTTTACGTGAATAAAGCACTGTTTGAACACCTGGTTGAGTCTTTTCGTTTAGCAAGGCAAAGGATGACTGATGGTAGTCAGCAACTCTTGGCAGAACAGTGTGACTTTCTAGATCCTCCTGCAAAGTTTTCCTGTTCTTTACAAATCAGCAAGCCTACATTGTATGGTCTACCTCGGGTATGCCTGGAAGCACGCTCTTGCTAGAGCATGCCTGCCAAGCATGCACCAACTGGCGCAGTGTACACACAAGCAGGCGGCGGACACAGAGTGTACTAGGAGAAAACATAAAGGTTGTCGCTGTTAACTCTGGTGCCACTCTTCACTGTGCATCGAAAGAAGACGTTTACCGTACCGAGGAGGGGTACATACAGGGATACATGCAGACCGAGGGGCAACCACATTGTATGGGGACACAAGATTTCTTACGGCTAAAGATTCCGTCGGATTTCACAACACACTAAATTACTATGTAGGTTTTTCTGCGCGCTAATGCACGAAATTGTACATGCACTTCGTAACGCACGAATTTGTGCGCGATAATGCACGATTTCGTGCGCAAGTATGCAGGAAATCGTGCATTGTCGCGCACAAATTCGTGCGTTTGGAAATGCATGTACAATTTCGTGCATTAGCACGCAGAAAAACCTACATAGTAATTTAGTGTGAAGATTTTAACCGACATTCAGCTCACTGTAAATGTCTTACGGTGAAAGGCTGCACCAACGTATTATGGTGGAGATTCTCTGCATAATACCAACGAAATTCGTCAAAATATCTGTAGTGCACAGTGAATTCTGAATGGTATGTTACGAAGTCAGCTGCACCACCATAATATGGAAACATTTTCACCATAACATGGAGAATCTTCATTGTACAACATTTAGAGTGCTCAAAATTAGTTAGTTTTTGGCCTTTTTAGGGGCAAGATTTTAGATTTCCCATAGATTTCTAGCGCTAAGGGGACACAAGATTTCTAGATTGGTTGTCCCCTCGATGCAGACACCGTACCTCAAGAAACGGAGTTTACTATGCCCGCGTGCACTCTCATTCCAGGAACGTGACATCACGTTGAAACGAACGTGACAAAGTGTCACGTTCGTTTGAGCATTGTGTCACGTTCGTTTGGATGTGAATGAGCTGATTTTCGGCCAATTCACACCCAAACGAATGTGACACAATGCTCAAACGAACGTGACAGTTTGTCACGTTCGTTTCTGTCACGTTCCTGGAATGAGAGTGTGGAAGGATCTGTAGTTGAACTGTAGATCAAACAGGATACATGTATCCTGGGAACCCGTATCTACTGTACCTTGGAATCTGCTCAGAAACTGAATACAATTTAAATATAAAGTAAAGGCAAAACTAAAAATCCGCGATAGAAACGATTCGATGGCTAAAATGAGTTCATCGCAACAAGACGAACAAAAAAAAAAAAAATCTGCATGTTATGGGCTCAGACTTGAAATTCAACAGCATTCAAATAAAAACAATTGTTTAAACAAGTTTTTGAACAAAAAATTGTTTTCATTTTTTTTTCTTGGAAACTATTGCAGATAAGAAGCCCATTCTAGTCAATTCGGACACTACTAGGGGAGTCTCTCTGATTCCCCCCCCCCCCCCACAGATCTGAGTAAGTATGCAAACAAAATCTTACGAGAGTCAAAATTTTAAACGTTTCTACTAAATATCCAGAAAGTGTCCAAAGTCATTTGACTTTATGCCAAAATGAAGCTTTCTCGATTATCTAAAAAGGTCTTCTTACAGAAATCAAAAAATCTTGATCCTTCTACACAAGAAAAATGTTTTTACAAAGTGCTTGTAACATGTATGAGCCCCCTTATATGAAAGGCACTTTCATGAAGTAAAAAAAAGTCTTCAATGCATGGTGTCACTGCGCGCACGATTTCAGCCAAAGTTCTCAACATTTTTGTAATCGGGAAAAGGCATCTGGAACAGCTTAAAATTTGCCCCCAACATGAACCACGGGGGTTATGTCGGGCGAAAAATACTACTAGATATTTAGTGTCGAACAAGGAAAACTTATTCAAATGAAAATTTGTGAGAAAGGACATTAGTATCGGACAAGAAAAACTTATTCAATGGAAAATTTGAGGGAAAGGACATTTTTCTACCAGTTTCACCAGTTTCACCAGGGCGTGGCGTGTCCATGACTACGAGAGTCGAGGGGCATACCACAGCGTAAGTTATCTCCACGCAACTTTCACGTCATTCGCGTGTCAGAGTGCATGGAATTCATTCTCATTAGGTTAAAAACTGCATGCTCTGCAAACTCAAGTGCACTTCTTGGTGCATGCCTGCAGGCACACACTTGCTTGTTTGCATGCATTAGCGACGGCAAGTGTGTTCCCGAGGCATGCGGCAAAGAAGTGTGTGCCTGCCAGGCATGCAGAAAAGAAGTGCGTGCCTGCAGGCATGCACCAAGAAGTAGTGCATGCCTGGCGCACACTTGAGTTTGCTGAGTGCACATGTTGCTTTTTCGTGACGAGATGGTTTTCCCCTTCGTGACTCAACGCACCGTATCACGAAAATCTGACTTCTTTTATGCAGCCGCTTGTTTTATAGCATGCATGTCTATGGCTTCTGTCATGTAAGCATGCAGTGGCCGGCTGTAACATTGTAAGCTGTTCTAAAGCGAACCTTCTTTTGCAGACAAATATTGGAGCACTTGCCCGCACTGCCAATTAATTTAAAATACCGGTCATATCGTACCACGTGTGGTCGCTGCTTGACGTCTTCGAATTTTCCTCGGACTATGAGGAGTAAGTCATTCCGCGTTCCCTAAACTGTTCACAGTTACTATTTACAAAGTGATTATAATGGCACGCAGCGTTAATATAATAAAAATCTACTTGGAGAAAAGCAACGCTCAATTTACAAAATTTTCCGGTGTGTCAATAATTTTTAGCCTCTTGGAGACACGCAGTGGTCATCTTTATTATTGACATCCCGGGAGAGCTGTCTGTTTGGTTCTGCTGTAACGGCACAAAAGAATTCCTGCTCTCCAATAATTACGTGAAAAGTATTTGCACCAACACCTCAACTAAAAGTGTGGCAAAATGCACCCTTCAGCACGCCAGTGAAAAGCAGCTCATGGTTTCGGAATAACTTCGCAGTCGAACTCTACGCACGCAAGTGCACTCGGGCTGTTCCTCGTTCGACTTAACGTCCCCCGGTACCAGTAGCGCCCGTACGGCAGAATCGGAATGTTGGCTAACGTCACGTTCACCGCACGAGGCTCTGGTACAAAGTAGGTTCCCTGCAGAAAGAGAAACGAGTAGAAAAGTTTGATACGTAAGGGAGCACTCTCGTGACGTCACGTTGAAACGAACGTGACAAAGTGTCTCGTTCGTTTGAGCATTGTGTCACATTCGTTTGGATTTGAATCAGCCTTAAATAAGCTTGTTCACGTTCAAACAAATGTAACACAGTGCTCAAACGAACGTGATGTCACGTAATTGGAATGGGAGTGAGCGCGCACCCTCACGCAGGCCCCGAAGATTTGATGTTTTGTTTGACATGTAAGTTAACACAGTTTACATTAGAATTTCATCAACGATTTGGACAAAAGTTGGGAATCCTACCCAAAGCAAGTGAAAAGGGGACTGTTTTAGAAGTTCTTGCGCCGGGTACTCCGTTTTTCGGAGCGCGTTTGAAATCTGCTGAACAGCAACAATTTTGCGAACTGAGTTGAGTTGGCAGATGTGCAAACATCAGATGCCCGTCATTGCCGGATTTGGCAATGGTTTTTAGACTATCTGGTGTAGCGACTCAGGGAATGGGACTAAATCGGACGTAAAACGGGTCCGACAAAAGTCTTGTTTCACTCTTGTCCCAAAACGTGACTAAGAAGAAAGCGAAACAGGACGTTAATTTTGGACCGGCAAATGTCATGGTGCACCCGCACGCATGTGAACGCCTACTTCCGGAATAAACTCTAAAAAAATATAAAAAAGTACTGCAAATGAAAATAATATTTGTGAAACAAAATTTTGTGTGTTTTCAAACCAGCGCAAAATGGTGCAGTACACTAAAAATCAAATAGTGATTCATCTCACTTTCTGAGGAGTGAGACATAACTGTCTCACCGAAAAAGGGTGATACTAGAATGCATCACCGAAAAAAATGGTCGTACACGCATGCATCACCGAAAAATAGGTCGTACACGAATGTATCACCGGAAAAAAGGTCGTACACAAATGTCTCCGGAAAAAAGGTGTTACTTCCCCAGGAAAACAATGGCCAATCTCGCTGATGTCTCACCTTTCTTTTCGGTGATACATTTGTGCACGACCCTTCTTCGGTGATACATTCGTGTACGACCTTTTTTCGGTGATACATTCGTGTACGACCATTTTTTCGGTGATACGTTTTGTATCGCCGAAAATTGATGAGGTGTCTCACCCTTTGAATTACAGTGTAGATTTGGGGTGGAAAAGTCTAGGTGCCGGAGGTGCTAAAAAACCATGTATCACAAGCACATTGGTACATTCATAATCTGACGCCGTGAGAGGCCGAAGGCGAGATTTACTTTGCAAATGCGATACTCGTGATTAACACTTGTTAAATTTGTCCATCGAAAATACTTGAAGCACCTACCTTAGGTAAAACACAAGGAGCCGTCCTGTCCGCTACCGGCCCTCCGGTCACCTCCGCGAAAAGGCGATACAAGTCAGGGATGTTCTCACGAATCACCGAGCACCCTTTGCGTGGAATATTGAAAACGAAAGCGTTTTCTTTCCATTGGTTATTAGATCGTATGGCCATAGTACCAGCTGCCTGAAACATAATGCAGGAGCACAACTGATGAAGATAGAATTTTGAAGAATCTGTGCGAGGGGGTAAACACTCGCCTAATACCCTGTACACAAAAACCGTGTATTACGCGTCATACACGTAATTGTAATACCATTTTTTGGCTAAATATGCCAAATTTTGGCACTATAGTGCCGTAATACACGAGTAATGTTCCCGAAATACAGCGTAATACCGAGTACTCTGTACACGATTTCGTGGAGTGTTTACCCCCTCGGATATATGTTTCCCATCCAGGGGCCTCACCCATCTTTACTACATAACCCATCGTCACTATGTGTTGATCTTTAATAAGTGTAAAGTGGGAATAAGTGTTACAACAACAAAGGATGAGAAATAAAAAACAACAACTTGAAAAATGTCTAGTTGATAAGGGTTCCTGTTAACTGAGGAAATTCTTCAAATGATTCCAATATTGTACTATCAGATTTCGTCTTAAAATGTGACGATTCTTTGTACCATTTTGTACCACCAGCAAGATAACAAAATATTTAATTCAAAATGCATAGGAAAACTGCCACTTGTGTCGAGTTGTGTTGCTTTTAGACTTTCCTAGAATTGCCAGATTTTTGACAGGACTTTCGTGACATTCTATTGACGTTTGTCAGTGATCATGTAATGGATTGCACATGCAGATTAGAACGAATGATGTCCACAATGTGAACACCAATCCATTTCGTTCCAAAAGTCTGCGCAATGAGACAAAACATATCCGAAAGTATCTTCATCTTCGTGGTCTATAGACCTTTTTTTGCTAACGCATACCTAACCTCACCTTACCCAATATCCGTCCTTAAAATCTTCTTTCAATGTTATATTTCCTGTGGCCGTCTGCAGGTCGTAAGGTCTTTTGGGGTTGAAGTGACTTATTCGGGCATGTACCACGAATACCCCTTGTGATTGGCATGGGTTGTATCGATGACTGAATACGATATACGGACCCTGAAAAACACAAATAAGGGCGCGATGGCTTCCAAGGTAGTCTGGAGAGAAACGTGAACCCTGTCCTCGTCGGGTGGGGCTCCCCCGAGCGGCGAACTTCTCATACTTTGGCCAAAACGGGAAAAGAGTTGCGCGTAGTTTGTCATCCGAACTCAATTTTCCGTAGTGGTCTTGACGCGGGGCAGGGTTTGAATTTCAAAAACCCAGTAATGTTGGTCGAGACTTCTTTGATTCTTCTATGACATGGGCTGTGAAGCGGAAATGGCCATGTGTCCGACCATTAAGTTTTCAGTGGACTTACACACATCGTGCATTCATACCTATAATTTTAAAGTGCATAATTATGCATTTAAAAAGCCCAAAAGGATTTAGCGGGGAGTAAATTAGACAAGTTTATAGGTATACAGGTAAAATATAGTACGACCAAAATTTTTATTTCAAGTTTTATGTTATATCATACATTAGAGGGTGTTGATAAGAGTGATATTTTCAGCATTTTGAGCCGGAGCTCCGGTTTGGAGCAGAAACGAAATGATCCAGGAAGCGGAAGAAGGGGATAACTCAATTTTGGCCATTTTCCAGGAGAAACCAAAAACTGTTAGGAGGGAAAACTAAAACAAAACAAATGAATGTTGACAAGGTTAATAATTTCAAAAAGCATTAGTAAAATTTTGGAAAAAAAATTAAAAGTGTAAGGTCACTCCGTAGAGGATTTCTGCAACTTATCGCTTTCCGTTGAAATGGAAAGCAGAGTCAGCTCACCTTATATTTCCTAAACAAAGAGGAATTTGGAGACGAGTCAAGTGGAACAATAGTCTGCATAAAGTGTATGTTACTCTGGTGTATTTTTTGGACTTAGCTCTTTTTTCCTAATTGAAATTGAAAATTAAGGGGGGGCTAAGTTGAGTTGATTCATTTTACACAAGATTCATAAAAATACAAGTTGAGTTACATTCTTTTGCTAATTAGTCAAACGGACTCATGTGGACTTCCGTTGACTTATCTCCATTTTCCAATGAAATTTAGACTGTAAAAGGGGTTAAGTTGAGTTATACCCTTTTTCCATGTGGATTTTCTCCTAAACTGCTTGGAATTCAGTCAAATAATTTGGTGTAATGATGGAAACCATTCTAAGGCACAATATTAAAATACAAACTCAATTTGGGGATAAGTCAAGTTATTCCCTTCTTCCACTTCCTGGATCAAATAGTACGAACAAATTTATTGTTTCCGCTTTGGCATTAATTCATTCGTCTAACATGGCTTTCTATGAGGGGAACTTTGCTAATTCCTTGTTATCCTTCTGCACTATCTGAAAGGGAATTATGTAGTCAGAATAACTTACTGCGAAGGAATTGATTGTTTTGCTCTGGACAAGGGAAAGGAGGGCGGGCGCCAACAGGATCGCAGCGAGCGGTGGCATGGAGAAGTCTCGCCGCCCGCCTTCGGCCCTAGCTGCTCCGAGTGTCCGAGGGGAAAGCGGGTTCATTCGCTGGCAATGAAAGCATCGAAGCGCTGACGAAGCTGGTTCGTCGTGTGCACTACAAACCTAACTGTCTACTAAGTACACACTTACAAATGCGTGCTTGCAAGTACACACTTACAAACGCATGCTTGGCCAAGTACACACTTACAAATGCATGCTTGCAAGTACACACTTACAAACGCATGCTTGACGCATGGAGTTATACGGCGTCAAGCATGCGTTTGTAAGTGTGTGCTTGCAAGCATGCATTTGTAAGTGTGTACTTGGCCAAGCATGCGTTTGTAAGTGTGTACTTGTAAGCACGCATTTGTAAGTGTGTACTTAGTAGACAGTTAGGTTTGCAGTGTGGTCACGCACTCGTGGGATCGTCGCATTGAGGTGTAGGAGACCAAGCGATGGAGCACTGGATCAGTGTGCACTGAATCGAGACCGTTCTGTGCTGTGTTGCGCGCCGAGACAGGCCGTGACGCAGTAGTAGTGGGGAGCTGAAACAAGAGGACGCAGCCTGCACCGCCTGTCCGAATGGCCGATGACAAAGGCCAGTGCACGGTCAAAATGTTGCCTTGAAATCCGGCTGGATGCCTCGAAATATTTTCAAGGGCCTCCGTTTATTTCGTTGATCAAACTTGATCAGTTAGCAGCACTGGCTTCTTCCCGGCAAGACAAACAAACAAGGGCGGTCATTCGGTTGGATGGGAAAGTAGTCATTGACTTAAAACATTATGCAAAATAGCCGAGAAGGCCGTTTTAGAAATTTGATTTGACCTAAATGCGATTCATCATGTGCGGACGGCAAGCTCCTGTTCGACATGTGCATACTTTTTTAGAGTTGTCAGTGCAGTAATTGTGTCGTGTAAGAGTCGTATGCGAACAAAAATACATTGAATAGATACAGTTTGAATAAAGGGCAGAAATGACTACAAAATAGGAACTCGTCGGGCTTACAGATCAAATAGAAATTAAATTTGACAAGGATCAGTAACAAAAGGAGTACATGCAATAGAGTAGAGTACAGGATTCTGCGTAGCAGTTTTTGCGTGCCTACTCTACAAACTTAAGTGTGTACTCGGTATGCATCTACAAATGCATACTTAGCTGAGTACACGTCTACAGATGCATACTCAACTGAGTACACATCTGCATATGCATATTTGGATGAGTTAGGTATGCATCTGTAGGGTAGGTGTGTACTCAGCCAAGTATGCATCTGTAGATGTGTACTCAGCCAAGTATGCATCTGTAGACGCATACTGAGTACACACTTCAGTTTGTAGAGTATTTTCATCGATTAAAATAGGATTCAAAAACTCATTATCGGCCATTGTTGCCCGAAAGGGAAGCCCAACACCACTTTGCCCCGCCCCCCCTCTTTTCTCCTCTCCCTTGTTCGCCATTCTGCTGTAGTTATTCATACCATAGACTGCTCTTACATGCTACTAAAGATTTAAGTTTGTTTGAATGGGCAGGAAGATTCAAATGGACCTTTGTTTTCCAAAACCTCCCCTTACCAATAGTATTTCTGAAGATTTTCTTGAGAGCACTTTTTTGCAATGGGGTTTCGCCCCCCCCCCCCTCTCTTAGCCCCTAGATAGCCGCCTGAAAGGTATGCAAAAAGTGCTACTTCGCCCCCCGCATAGGCCGCCTCTCACAGAAAAAACCAAACGTGGTCTAGACCACACCATTGGTGTGGTCAAATGGGTGCCATTTTGACCGCATCAGTTTGTGTGGTCTAGACCAGCGGTTCCCAACCTTGGGGTCATAGTAGAATTGTTCAAAACGGTCGAAAATGCCTTTGAAAACTCGTGTTTTAGGCCGACTTTGAGAAGCAACTGCGTCTGATCCGAGGCGGTATTTCGTCCTCCCTCAGCGGGCATTTGGTCTTTGGACCTTCCTTTAGCATGTCTTTGTTACGGAGTGCGATTATCGGCCTTAGTTTGGGAGCAGTATTGTCTCAAAGTTGATGAAAACAGTATAAAATGCCTTTGAATGCCATTTTGATCCACTTTGAGACAATACTGCTCCCAAACTAAGGCCGATAATCGCACTCCGTAACAAAGGCATGTTAAGGGGGCACACCAGTGAAAATCGTCTAATTTTTGCCTTCTCTTTCATTTTATCTTAATTTTCTGCTATTCATCCCGAGTCGAATGCCGCAAACCCCACCCCGAAATTCCGATTACTTTGGCTTGTGCACATTTTTGAAGTTGCTAAAAAGGTAATTATTTATGCATATTTTTGACCAATTGTCAACGTTCAGGTTTTTCAATTGACCTTCAATTACAAAACCCTTGAAGCACCCAAACGCAGTTGAAAAGAGGAACATTTTGGCATAAACTGAACTAAAATACGTCAAAAGACGCATTTATAATCCGAAAAAAACACGTCAAATCTATGTTTTCACTTATAGGGCTTTTTCTCAAAACACCTTTTTTGAACCTTTGTGCCACTCTCACGGGCGCAAAAATTAAGATAATTTAATGCGGTTTGCGGCAAAATGTTCGTTACACTTGCGTTTATGGTCTGAACCTCGGAAATGGCCATCCCATAAATAGGACGTGAGCTGCAGCCATGAAAGTGTGAAAAAATTGGTTAAAAAATTTGTTTCTATTTTTGCCTTTTGAAAAAACAAATTCAAAATCATTCTTTTTGCATGCCCGTGGTTCAGACCATAGCCACATGTGTCCTGTTGAGAAATTTTCAAATCCCGTGCGCGAAGCTCAATCCAGAGAGGCGGAATCGTGGCAGGAGTGAGGCAAGGTCGCAGAAAAACGAAGTGCACTAGCGCTTCATCTTGCCATCGCCACCTCGCTCTCCCGTACTGATTTTCCTTTTCTTTGACATAATTTTGAGCCAAGAATAAAATATCAATCGAATACATCGGTTACTTTTCTCAGAATGATCGATTTTCGAAACCTCTGCATTTTCACTGGTGTGCCCCCTTAAAGGAACACGGTAAAAACGGAACCTGGTTTTCCCAGGAGCCCTATGGTGAAAACATAGGTGATTTCCAGGATGTTCCTGGGAAAACCAGGAACCGTTTTTACCGTGAAGGTCCAAAGACCAAATGCCCGTTGAGGGAGGACGAAATACCCCCTCGGATCAGACGCAAAGGCTGCTTAAAGTCGGCCCAAAACACGATTTTTCAAAGACATTTGAGAACGTTTTGATCAACTTTGTGGCAATACTGCTCCCAAACTAAGGCAGATAATCCACTCCGTAACAAAGGCATGCTAAAGGAAGGTCCAAAGACCAAATGCCCGTTGAGGGAGGACGAAATACCTCCTCGGATCAGACGCAGTGGCTGCTTAAAGTCGGCCCAAAACACGATTTTTCAAAGACATTTGTGGCCGTTTTGATCAACTTTGCGGCAATACTGCTCCCAAACTAAGGTGGATTATCGCACTTTGTATCAAAGACATGCTAAAGGAGGGGTCGCGTGGGGTCGCGAAATTTTTCCTGGGGGTCGCGGAAATTTTTTGTATCAAATTTGGGGTCGCGAACCGAAAAAGGTTGGGAACCGCTGGTCTAGACCACGTTTGGGCACGTTTGGTGAGGTCTAGATCACGTATGGTGTGGTCTTTCCATGCAACTGCAGTCCCGGCGACACAGGCGAGGCAGCCACACTCTAAAAAATAATATAGGATTTTGTAACGACCTTGATACAAAATTCTGTAACACGTCAGTCGGATACAAAAATTTGTATCCTTGATCCTAAATTCTGTATCACGTCAAGAATGTTACGAATTTACGAATCAGTGCTTCAAAATTCTAAAACTGATACAGAATTCTGTACTTTTCGTTTCAATATTCACAATCAGTGATATAGTTCCATGTAAAAATGCGATCTTTATGCAAATAACTGTAACTGATACAGAAAACCGTAACATATCGTTACAAGTTTACATATCGTCTGATGCAAAAATTAATAACGCAAATTTAAAGTCAAATTACGAGCTTAATTTTAACATCACAGTTGAACGGGCGAAAAGTCCTAACGTGGGGCATGGTACTCTAGAAGCTTCGGGCCAGGAACTCTAACTGTCGCGCCGCAGGGCTCGTTTCCACCACTACCTGGGCATGCAGCGTGCCCGCTCGGTGTCATCGACAGTCTGCGGCGTGTCTCCCCATACGGCGCTGTGGCGCAAGCGGTAGCATGCCGAGCAGGCAATCCGGGGGACCGGGGTTCGGTTCCGGAGTACGCAGTTCGGTTTCTCCGGGTGTTCGGGAGTACAGGAGCGACGCAGCGAATGTGTAGGAACGAACGATCGTTGAGGTTCAAATTTTGTTTTTAAAACGACAAATTTTTATGATTTTTGCATTGCAGAATTCTGTAACCGGGAAACAGTTTACCGTAACGCGTGATACAAAATTTTGTATCAGTGCTGATACAAAATTCTGTAACATTTGTAGTGGAAATTACTGCGTAACCATGTTACAGAATTTTGTATTGAAATTTTTTTGAGTGCACGCCGCCGCTGGCCGGGCGAGACGGTAATGTGGGTTGCCAACCTGCGGGTGGATGGTGCCGTCACTGTAAAAAAATTGTAGTCAAATTCCTATACATGTAGTATCATTAAATAAAGGCGATATGCTATTAACAGCCAAACTGGAAGGCATATAACTGCAAATGTCACTCATTAGCTTGGGATCTTTTTATAACACTCTACAAAAAATGTCCTGTCAACGCCGTTAATTTATTACCAATGTTTGCTGTTATGCAATTCACGGCGTTTGCTGTGAACTAGTTCACGGCGTTCACTGTGATCTCGGTTACAGTGTTCACTGTGATCTGGCCACAGTAAACGCCGTGAATTGGAGCCTGATTTGCAGTACTTCGGTGCTCATCGGCGTCAAACTCACAGTGTTTACTGGGGACCAGATCACAGTGAACACCGCGAACAAGATCACAGTGAATCCCGTGAGCAGATCACAGTAAACGCCGTGAATTGACCTACAATGAAAACTGGTAAAAAATTAACGGCATTTACAGGACATTTTCGGTAGAGTGAATGACCCCTACCTAGAGAAAAGTTTACGAAGAGATATACTAATATCGAATAGTTCGTCGGTTTGGAACGGAATGCGAAATCGTTCATATGTCTTGTCACTGATCTCCATCGCCGGAAACGTTTTGTGCCGCAACACACACACACACACTCAGAGAGAGAGAGAGAGGGACTCTAAGTTCAGCGACACCTCAGGCCACGCCCGAAACAGCTGTTGATGCTTCGCGCGCAACCGCTGCTGGGCCACCAGGTGACTCACGCCAGCTCTGCGCGCTCCCGAGCCAGAATCTATTGCGCAACGACGCGAAAAGCCGCGCGCCGCCTCCCGTCCCTTTCCCCTCGCCCGTCCAGGCTCCCCCTCCACCCCCCTCCACTCGGCGGCATCGACCCAAGGCCGCCGCAGCTCCGCCGGCTTGTTTTGCTTTGCTCGCTAGTGCGGCCGGCGCGGCCGGCGCGGCGCGACGCGGCGGACGTCCGTTCTTCACAGTGCAGGCGTGGCGAGCCAGCCAACACCATCGAGTCGACTGCCGGACGATCACAGGGCAACACCGAGCCTGCACGCCGTCGTCGGCTTCCTTCAGAGACGAGCCGTGGAGCCAACCACAGGTGTGTGTGAGTGTGTGTGAGTGTGTGTGTGTGTGTGTGTGCGCGCGCGCGCGCGCGCGTGTGTGTGTGTGTGGTGTGTGTGTGAGTGTGTGTGTTTAACGTGGTGCAATACGTTAGAAAAGTTTTCATCGCATCAATTGGTGCGATGCTGCCACTGAAAATCCAACTATGAATACAGCGTCAATTGGTGCAATGCGTTTGCATAAAGTGAAATTCCCATGCATTAGCAAAGGGCATTTTCTGGACGCTTCGCACGTGTGGTGCGATGTCCTCAATGCACTACGTTTATAGCGCCTGAAATCACAGTGTGTTACGCGAGAAAAACTAAAGCGTTACATGGTCCCGCGAGGGGGTATGCGCTCCCTGAACCTGTGTACCGACTATTACGCTATTGCGCTCTATTACGCCACAAATTAATCGGAATTTAGCTAAAATCGGCCTAAAACACACCAAAATTGATAAAATTTTGACAATTTCGGCTATGACGCGACTATTACGCGTATTATTACGCGTGCTATTACAGATAGAGTGAACCGACCATTACGCGAGTGCATACCCCCTCGTGGTCCCGTTTCATGAAGCGTTCAGTCCTTACGCCCTTCTTGGAGCACCAGAGGTCGTGCTCTTCCTCCTAAATGCATTTTAGGATGTATGCACCTTGAAGGAAACTGCCTTGAAGCGACCTTGCAGCTACGCAAGAGGGGCGTAAGATCTGGGGCGGGAGTCTTCATCGGCAAAGAGTCGACGGATCGGGACCGGACTTCGACTCTTTGCCGACACGAAAACCGAACAGCACATGTTGGAAGACAAAAGATCCGGTAGTGCTCCGAGCTCGGGAGGGCCATAAAACCATTGTGGCTCGAGCTCGCCCCCGCCGCATAAGCGGGGACCGTCGCACAAAGTCGACTCTTTGCCGGTCGACTCTTTGCCGATGAAGACTACATCCTGGATAATTTTTTTGCCAAACTTTACCGTACTTGCAAAACCAGTATCCACCGCACAGCCTACAGTATTTGAATAATCAAGGACTGCGAATCGTGTCGCGTTTCTACCAACGGCCGCCTTCCGCCCGGCAAGGCGTTGACGTGCGTACGGGACGCAGTCTTCAAAGGAGAATGACATGACTGTCATTCTTTTGAAGTGACGTTTAGGTCAAACTTTTTCTTCATCAGTGAAAGTGTCGCGGCAGCGCCAGCACGCTGGTTTCAGTATACATCGCTGGTTAGTATTTAAAATATCTTACCTCACGTTTTCCTGAAAAAAAAAAAAATGTGTTTGTCCTCTCGGGAAACCTTGGAAACCCTAAGGTTATTCTAACTTTGATTATTTTGACTTGGATTGGAGATCGGAGAGAGCACGGGCCGAAATTCTATAAGCGTCACTAGTTTCTTGATCTTTCCACTTTGAAGCCAGTGGGTGGATAGCGTCCAGGCTGTGCCAATTCGCTGAAAATCTATCGGCGTGACTTCATGCCGTTTTAGGGGCGTAAATAAAGTGTCATTCAAACAATCGTCGTGACTAAAAAAATCACATTCAACGAACGTTAATGAAAGCAGATGATACTCGTTTGGTTTTCTTATACGGGGTAGTATGCGGGCTCATTCGAAAGATAGTATTTAAAATTGTGTATGAAACAAAATACATAGACCCGAGCGAGCTGGCCGGTGTAGGTACTTTGGTACCGGTGCCGGTTTTTGGCATGACTTTTCTCAAACGCATTGTCATTCTCGCCAGATGACGGCTCTCATGTCATGCCGTTAGTCTGACCATTACGTTTTCAGTGTAAAACTGTGAGTTAATCTGATTTTGGGAACGGGCTAAATCGTTTTTCAGGAAACGCTAAGATAAGATCTTTCGAATATGGACGGAAACAGCGACATAGCTCTGCCTCACACACTGCAAGCTGTCCCTGGGATTTCCAAGCGACTCCTGGGAAAAAGTCCACTGTCAGGATAGGCCTGGGAATCACAAGCACTGCTTTTGCCGTGCAGTGGGCAGTAATTTCCCTACGAACTTCCCAGCTTACTACGCACGCGAAGTCCTATTAATGAATAAACTTGGGCTTTGCCTAGTTAACTTCCCATTTGACGAATGATTTGTAATGACGTAACTTGTCTCACGAGATAGGTCAATTTTTATATGAGTATGAGTATTCGTCTACTAAAAACTATTTTTTCTACGACGCGTCTTTTAATGTGCACGGTTAACTGTAATTTACAAGTAATTCCTTCCGCAAATCGTAATTTAACCAATCAAGTTACGGTGTGTTCCCCCTCTGGCTTCTATCTTGGTTTTCATAAAATTAGGAACTATGAACGGTTGTCCTGTGTACTGATATGCACAACTTCATTGACGACCCTTGTCTTCTTCTGTGCAGGATCCTCTGGAGCGAAGAGCCGTGTCAGCATGGCAGGAAGCGAGCCGCGCACGGCAGGGCGCAGCACGGGCGGAAGTGGCAGTAGCAGTGGCAGGTGCGAGCCAGGGAAACGCAGAACATGCGTGCTTCATTTTGTTAGTTCTTCTAATAACTTGGGATGTTCAAGACGCACTGTGCGAAAAAACTACAGTGAGTCCTGGTTATTTTTTGCCACGATTCACTGTAGTTCAGAATACATAATTTACTGTACCTGGCTACAGGATTCACGGTAACTTGTTCAGGATTTTCCGCACTCCACCTCTGTTGCACAGTAATTCTCGTAGAAGTACAGTAGATCCTGAGTAGTGAAAGCTGTACTTATCTTTACAGGATTTACTCTAGTTTTTTCGCACAGTGCATTTTCATTGAACTTTAAATGGAAAGGACAAATATGGCGAGACCAAAAGTTTTGCCAAGTTTTGGTCAGACCTGGAAGTCTTGTCAAAATTTGGTGAGACAAATATTTCTCGCCACAAAATGGTGAGACTTTTTTGCCTAATCGCTGAACAGGCCACATATGGGCCGTTTTGACTGGATTCAAACTTCTGATCTCTTTGTGGTCAGATAAAAACGTCTCGCCGTTTTGTGGCAATATGCGAGGGGTACCTCACCTCAAAAGTAGGTACTGGTCGGAGACTGCACTGAGTTTTCGCCTTGATTCAATTGAAAATTTCCCGAAATCTGTTACGAAAATGCTTCAAATAGGGCAAATTTACGTTGCTTGCTGTGCTGGCTTTTTAAGTAACCAGACTGAAAAAAGACAGTGACTTAAATCAGAGGTGCACACTGACTGGACGAAGTGAGGGACCTCTCGCACCACGTTTGGCCAAAAATTGTCAAGACTTTGAGTCTGGAGCTCTAGAGTGGCGGAAAGTGTGACTTTTGGATTTGTGTTGTTTCAATTGGTTATCCTTCGTCGATATCAAAACTCGTCTAATGCTGAGCTCTTTTCCAGGTCGAGGAACGAGCTGTGGCGCCTGCTGACGGAGTACTGCACGCCGCGTCGCGACTGCGGCGTCACTCTTCCCTCCGGACCCTGCGGACGGATCCACGTCAAAGACAAGCGCGTCCAGATCATCGTAGAGCGGCGAGAATACTTGCATAGCAGCGTTTGCTCGGACAAGGACTGTGAAACGACTGCTGAAAAAGTCTTTTACAAACATCCAGAAAAAAGAAAAGCCTTCTTGGGAGACGGAAAGTTTTGTGAACAACCAAATCCTGCTCTTGTAGCCAAAATTCAAAAGGCGCTTACAGACTTAGTAGATGAGTTTGCAAGTACTGTCAAACCAGGCAAAGAAGGAAATACTGAAGATCTACCAGTGCTCTATGAATCATGCTATCAGGGTCCTTGCGATGAACTAATCTATTTGTTGGAGTTTGGAAAAATTGGAGCTCTCGATCGTTACACAAAGGATGAATATGAAAAAGTTATGCATTGCTACCCAAGCCAAGCTATCGGGCACCACTTGTCTTTCTTCATGCATTACATAGTTCATTTTTTCATAGGAACAAAGTTGTTACTGTACAATAACGTGGAAAAGGCTCCTAAATTGCACTGGATGTACGATCATGCTTGTGGTGGTCAAACGTTCCTGCCTTACCAGCGAAAAAACTTGCGTTTGTGGATGAAAGACTTGGACGTGACGACAGAAATGTGCAAAGCGGTTTTCCGCTGCATTTACCTCTATGTTTATTTACGACGTAAATTTGAACCGGACTACAACATAGAAACTGATGACTCTTTAAAACTAGGGAATGAAGAGATTATTTGGTTGCGTTGTTTTCAACAGGGTTAACCTGTTAACATGTGTAAACTTGATAGAGCCTATTTTGAATGCACGAAAACAGGTATACAAGCAAAATGATTTGTCACGTTAATCAGTGAAATTTAAGATACGTTATATTATTGTATGGGATATCAAAATAGGCCGGCAAGTGCTGGAAATCGCTGTTTAGTAGGGCTCTAACTTTACCTGAACCTAAATCTTGACCCTTTGGGCTTGTTTTCTGACGCATAGGCGGTACAGAAGGAGTAACTTTCAGGCGAACAGAGAGGTGACATTTAATCTGCAATCTTGTTAGAGCTGCCATTAAATGTGATCCGTGCAGATAGGAATCGTACCAAAATAAATATCAATTCGTTTTCTCCTATTTTTTTTTATTTCTTTGCCCTACACGATACAAATTTAGACACTACAAATACAATTCACTCCAAGGTATAATTTACTTTTCACAATCACTGACGCTTCCTCTGAGAGCGGAAAAGAGACCGATATAAATACTCTACTCAAGGTACTTTATGTCTATCACTGGTATTTCTAATGTGATAAGTTTCATACAATTTGCTGCGGTAAAAAGGCTAGTGTGATTCCTTTAAATTATCGCATCTGTGGTAGCAATAAAAAAAAATTATCGCATTAAAAATGCTATAAGTCTCTTAGGTTTTGGCCGATCTGGGCCCAGATTATCACAGCTTTGGTGTGATAAAATGATAACTGCGCTAATAAAGCTAATGCAATACAATAAATATTGCACTTATAATGCAATAACTTTTTCATGGCTCTACCAATGCAATAAAAATGTTGTTGTTTTTTAAATGAGTCCATTATTACACTTAGAAAATCAGTGATTGCACCATGCCTTCGTTTCGAAGTGAAGGGGATTCGGCCCTGCTAAAACTAAGACTTTACTCTCTCATTCCAGAAGCGTAACATCAGTTTGATACGAGCATGAAAACATTTCGCGCTTCGAGGTTTGTGTCACGCTTGTTTGAATGTCAATCAGCCCCAAATTGGCTTTATTCGCTCACAAAGGAGCGTGACACAACGCTCAAGGGAGTGTGATTCATGCCCCCCTTAACGTGCCCACGCTCTGAAACAGACGTGACCCCCTTCTGAAGGCGTCCTGAGCCGTGGGAACATCGAGGCGCTTTGTGCGCACGCTTCAAGAAAGGGGAACGTTATTCAAGCGTAGCTGTTCGCTTTACACTCTCATCCCAGGAACGTGACGTCACGTTGAAACGAACGTGACATGTCACGTTCGTTTGAGCATTGTGTCACATTAGTTTCAATGTGAAAAAAGCTAATTATTGGCCGATTCACACCCAAACGAATGTGACGCTCGACCGAACGTGACATTTTGTGACGTTCGTTTCGACGTGACGTCACGTTCCTGGAATGAGAGTGTAGGCTTTAATGGAAACTTTGGTTTGAGACACAATCAACGAAGCCGTTCGCGCTGATACGCGGGCTTCACCGCAGTCAGTCGCCGCACGATTGCCATGCGCTTGAACTTGGCGCCACATCACTTTTATCAGTGTGGTGTCGCGAGACGGCGCTGCCGTTGGCAGTGTACGTCCATGGTGCCTTTTCAAAATATCTTATCTCGGCGTTTCCTCGAAAATGTCTTACCGATTCGTTCCCGGGATATCGCGGAAACACGCCGCATGTCGCAGGCATGTGCATTCGATCGGCGGAGTCGATTTGTGTGTGGGGTCCCAAGGGATAAAACTCCAAGTTGCAGTTTGCCTGCCTCTTAGGTAGAGGATATGGGTCAGAGAAACGCCGCGTGAGAGGAAGCCTGGGCCTGGGGGCGAGGAGGTAAACACTCGCGTAACACCCTGTCCACAAAAACCCTTTGTATTACGCGTAATACACGTAAATGTAATACCATTTCTGGATCAAATGTACCAAATTTTGGCATTTCAAGGCGGAAAAGCAGGTGTAATATCCCCGTAATACAGCTTAATACCGAGTAGTCTGTGCACAATTTCTTGAAGTCAGTGTTTACGCCCTCGCTGGTGGGTCAAAGAGTGTCCAAAACTGCGAAACGGCCACTTAAATTAGTAATAATTTTACAAATGAAACAGCAATTTTTCAACGATGTCTCGAACTAACGAACGCAAGGTCGTAGTTCACTGAAAATCTAAAGGTGAGACGCCTGGCCCTTTAAAGGCGAGATATATTTGTCTGGCCAAAAAATAGGGCCAGTTTTAAATAGTGCTGATCAGTACTGATGCGTCCGAGTTAGTCTACACTCTCAGCCTGTTATTGACTTTTTGTCCTTTGTTAAAGAGTATTTTACTCAGCGATAAAAAGTACTTTTTCATCAATATCTATGTAAGATTTCGTTCGTTATATTGACTTAAAGTCAATTTGCTATTGACAAAGAGTCAATACGCAATTGACTTAAAAAATAGTCAATAATTGATGACAATTTAGTCTTTATAGTAAACAATATTGTACATGGTTATGCAAAGGAAATACTACATATTATTGCTGCTTAAAAAACTACGTAAGCAAAGGACAAAAAGTTAATAACGGTGAGAAAAAAGTCAATACGAGTCTGAGAGTGTACGAATAGTTGCAATTTCCATTGTGCCACGGTGTGCGGCTCTAAACAGAATAAATGAATTTTTTTTAAATAGTTCGTGATTTTCAAGTCACACTGCGGACTTGATTTTTTTCTCTTTTGGCTTGTTTTTACTTCATCAAGTGCTAGTGACCATTTTCCTAGGTACTGCACAGCACATCTTTTGATTATTACCAACTTCATCGACGATCTCTGTCTTCTTCTGTGCAGGAGCCTCTAAGAGACGTGTCAGCATGCCGGGAGGCCAGCCACGCACTGGAGGGCGCAGTTCAGGCGGAAGTGGCAGTGGTAGCAGTGGTGGCAGGTGCGTAGCGTACCCGGGAAAAATGGAACATGCGTGCGTCGTTAATTTTACGAAGATCCCCTAACTTAGAGGAGTTAGAGAACTGATGAAAAAACTTTAAAATTCAAATCCCAAGGTCGTACGACTTCCCAAAGCCGTGCCCCAAGGATCTAATTATGCGGTCAGGGATGGGTTAATTTTTTTCGATTTTTACCCAAATAACACTTTTCTTACTTTAATTCGGTGATTTTAAGAGCCTTTCGGCGAAAATTCAGTCCGTTTTGATCTATCTTAACTCCTTCATGCTCAAACAGCGGTCTAAACTACCAAAAACGTCGAAAGAAAGCTAGTAGACCTCGAAAAGAATGTAGAAAATGTAACGGTACGAACCCGCCCTTGTTGAAACGGTCAACGGAACATGGCCCAAGAGTAAAAGTGCGTCTTCTTTCCAGGTCGAGGAACGAGCTGTGGCGCCTGCTGACGGAGTACTGCACGCCGCGACGCGACTGCGGCGTCACTCTTCCTTCCGGACCCTGCGGACGAATCCACGTCAAAGACAAGCGCGTCCAGATCATCGTAGAGCGGCGACAATACTTGCATAGCAGCATTTGCTCGGACAAAGACTGTGAAACGACTGTAGAACAAGTCTTTTACAAAAATCCTGATAAGAAAAGACCTGTATTTTCAGACGGAAAGTTCTTTGGACAGTCAAGCCCTGCCCTTGTAGCCAAAATTGAAAAGGCTTTTACAGACTTAATAGATGAGTTTGCAAGTACAGTCAAACCAGGCAAGGAGGAAAATACGGAAGATCTGCCTGTGCTTTATGAATCATGCTGCGCGGGTCACTGCGATGATCTTATCTATTTGTTGGAGTTTGGAAAAATTAAAGCTCTTGATCGTTACACAAAGGAAGAATTTTCAGAAGTCATGAGTTGCTACCATGGTGGCCAAGCTGTCGGGCACCACATGTCTTTCTTTATGCATTATATAGTCCATTTCTTCATAGGAACAAAGTTGTTATTGTACAATAACGTTGAGCAGGCCCCTAAATTACACCGGATGTATGACAGTGCTTGTGATGGTCAAACGTTCCTGCCTTATCAGCGCAAAAACTTGCATTTGTGGATGAAAGATTTGGACGTTACGACAGAAATGTGCAAAGCGGCCTTCCGCTGCATTTACCTCTATGTTTATTGGCGACGTAAATTTGAACCGGACTACAACATAGAAACTGATCGTATTTTAGAATTAGGGAATGGGGAGCGCATTGGCTTCTGGTGTTTTAGCTCTTCTTAAATCACACACAGGTGGTACATGCCAGCCCTAGTTCGCGGCCATAGGCTTGCATGGTTGATGCTGGTTGATACTTAGATAGTTTTTTGTATGAATTGCGGTTTGAATATTTCCTATCTTGATGTTAGCGGAAAGGCGGTGATAATTCGTAGCTCAATCATTAACGGAGATGTGACTGTTCCATGTTTTTGCCGCCTTTTCTGTTTGTTTTCTTTTTCGCAAATCGGTATGATTTGTATGGACGGACATGAATGTACGGACAGTTGCACCTAACGGCGTTAAATGAATCAGTATGTTAACTGTAAATAAGAATTAAAAGAGTTTTTTCAAATTTTAAGTCCCATTCATAACTATTTTTTCGTGTCTCTTTAACATGAACAGCAATTCGCACGTCTATAATTGACGCAAACAAACGCCGTAAAACCACACGATGGGTGTTTGTTACACTCTCAGCTGTTTACTGACTATTTCTCATTTGCAGACGCATTTCTGTAAGCAACCATAATACTTAGTATTTTTTGTCAGTTTTACTTAGCAATTACTAATTACTGTACTGATATTACAGTTTTCTTTGTAAATTACAAAGAAATTTTTAAGTATTTAAGAACAAAATACTAAGTATTATGGTTGCTTACAGAAATACGTCTGCTAATGAGAAATAGTCAGTAAACGGCTGAGAGTGTATGAGCTGCAGCTGCGACATCCGGTATTCCTGCTTCTCTGTTACGGAGGTTTAACATTGTATTACGAATGCGGTTTTGTTCCTTATTGGGGGCACAGAAAGATTAGGTTATATTGCACGGGCATTCCCCTGCACTGAAACCGAGAGTGTGGTGAAGCTACCACATTTGGCTGTGGTGAGACCTTAAGTGTGGTTACCGCATTCTACCCCACGTACAAATGTGGTAAGAATTACACCCCTTTAAATAAGTGGTGCACAAGCCTATAACTTAGCCGTTACCTCGTGTATTGGGTGGTCAAGACCACCCTTTTATGTGGTATGGAGGTCTGACCACATATTTGCTGTGCACTCTAAATGTCTTTACGAAGAAATTTCCCATATTACGAAGGAAATGGCGCAAGCATAATACGAAGGTGGTTTTTCTTTGTATTGCGAAGGTTCTTCTTTGTATCTTACAATGAAAAAGCTAAAAAGATTCGTATTACGAAGGAATATTGCTTCGTATTATGCTTGCGCCGAATTCACTGTAACATACGAATAATATAGGTCAAATTTGATCCAGGAAGCGGAAGAAGGGAATAACTTGACTTATCCCCAAATTGAGTTTTTATTTTATTATTGTGCCTTAGAATGGTTTACATCATTACACCAAATTATTTGACTGAATTCCAAGCAGTTTAGGAAAAAATCCACATGGAAAAAGGGTATAACTCAACTTAAGGGGGCAATACACTGAAAATGGCCCAAAACTGAGTTGTTTGATTGCTTCCATACGCGTTGTTGTGCGTTGTTTAAACTTTTCATGTGTCAAGGCCTTACAAAAAGAAGCATTTTAAGCCCAGAATGGCGTCGATCAGACGACAGGGAGCGGAGCAGCGCCCAATCAAATTTTCGGCAAAAGTCGAACTGGCGGGCATCCCTCAATCCGCAAAAATGTAGATATCTCAACCCCGTTTGCGCCAAAATGAAGGTAATTGAAGCGGCTATAGCGTGAACTAGGATTATGAACATCGAACAATCAAAAGTACAAAAATTTACGAAAAAACCTGTTTTGAACATTTTTACAAAATCTTCAAAAAGTGTTTTTGGATGAAATTTTGTACTTTGGGTTGCTCGATGTTCATAATCCTAGTTCACGCTATAGCCGCTTCAATTACCTACATTTGGGCGCAAACGGGGTTGAGATATCTACATTTATGCGGACTGAGGGATGCCCGCCAGTTCGACTTTTGCCGAAAATTTGATTGGGCGCTGCTCCGCTCCCTGTCGTCCGATCGACGCCATTCTGGGCTTAAAATGCTTCTTTTTGTAAGGCCTTGACACATGAAAAGTTTAAACAACGCACAACAACGCGTATGGAAGCAATCAAACAACTCAGTTTTGGGCCATTTTCAGTGTATTGCCCCCTTAACCCCTTTTACGGTCTAAATTTCATTGGAAAATGGAGATAACTCAACCTTAGTCGACATGAGTCCGTTTGACAAATTGGGAAAAGGATATAACTCAACTTGTGTTTTTATGGATCTAGTGTAAAAAGAATCAACTCAACTTACCCCCCCCCCCCTTAATTTTAAATTTCAAGTTGGAAAAAAGAGCTAAGTCCAAAAAAAAACACCAGAGTAACATACACTTTATGCAGACTATTGTTCCACTTGACTTGTCTCCAAATTCCACTTTGTTTAGGAAATATAAGGTGAGCTGACTCTGTTTTCCATTTCAACGGAAAGTGATAAGTCGCAGAAATCCTCTACGGAGTGACCTTACACTTTTGATTTGTTTTCCAAAATTTTACTAATGCTTTTTGAAATTATTAACATCTGCAACATTCATTTGTTTTGTTTTAGTTTTCCCTGCTAACAGTTTTTTGTTTCTCCTGAAAAATGGCCAAAATTGAGTTATCCCCTTTTTCCGCTTCCTGGATCAATTTCATTGTAAGACATTTAGAGTGTGGTATTCGCCATGAATTTTTTTGTGGTATTATGCTAACCACTGATTTTAAGGGGTATTGACCGCATTTCCACGTGTGGTAAATTTGGGTAACCACAGTTTGGCGCCTAGCACACATTATCTGTAGTCTGATAACCAGGCTTCGAAGGACAGTGTGCATGTTTATGATGAATGAACGATGTATGGGAAAGTCAAGTTTTGTGTACGGTCGCATGAATTTCGGCCACAAGGTTAAGGAGGAAGAACTAGAGAGACCCTTCCATGTTCTTCATTTTATTGACGATTATTTAGCACAAGTGACAAAGTGAGTGTTTTAGCCCTGGGCAAACCCGAACCATATGCATAAAGCTTAATTGTTTAATTCCCGAAAACCGACAAGAGTAAAATTGGTCTCAGTTGCTAAGACACCACTAAGCAGAAAAACAAATGCCAATTGCCAATATTAGATAAATCATACACCGTAGTTAAATATTCCATTTCTGAACCACAACCTTACAATTTAATTGGATGAAACCGAAATTACCATTTAACTGAGACAGACCCAGTTTCCTTCTTCTCCACATATACAGAGTCTTCACTAACAAGTGGAGAGTCACAATCTTCCAGAAATACCCAGGGAGAGAAGATTTTACAACAACGTTATGCTCTCACAATCTTCCAGAAATACCCAGGGAAAGAAGATTTTACAACAACGTTTTGCTCTTTAAAAGTAGGAGTCTTTCCTCCACGCGGTCAAAAGACACTCTCTGTCATACACAATCACTACTTAAAAACCGAAAAAGCGTTCCGGGTTGCGGCGATCTCTTCCAAGTTCCCCAGCGACGTTTTCTTGTGTTTGGGACTGACGGCGATTCGCGTGAGCTCGGTGTGAATCTCCTCCATCTCGTCTAGAAGTTTCTGCCAAATATAGAATGCGTGACAAATTTAGTGATACGCTCTGTAATAATTGAAGACCAAGGCACTTCTCACATTAACACACTAAATTACTATGCAGTATTTTGAGTATGATCTTTTCACAAAGCTGTGCATTCGCTTCAAAGTGCACGAAAAAAATGCGTATTAACGCACATTTGGGAGCGCAGTTACACTGATAGTTCTAATGTGATAAGTTTCATACAATTTGCTGCGATAAAAAAAGGCTAATGTGATTCCTTCAAATGATCTCATTTGTGGCAGCAATAAAAAATTATCGCATTAAAAATGCAACAAGTCTCTTATGTTTTGGCCGGTCTGGACCCAGATAATCACCGTTTTGGAGTGATAACATGATAACTACGCTAACAGAGTGATAAATGCGCTAATGCAATACAAAATTTAACGCACTTACAATGCACTAACTTCATCATGGCGCTACTAATGCAATAAAAATGTTACTGCTGTTCAAATGAGTTCATTATTACACTCTTCTTCTTGCGCTGTTGTGAAGGAAGAAGAAAAAGGAAGGCATGAAGGCAAGAAAGGAAGAAGAAGAACAAGAAGAAGAACAAGAAGAAGAAGAAGAACAACAACAACACTCTAAATGTCTCACGAAGAAATTTCCCATAATACGAAGAAAATGGCGCAAGCGTAATACGAAGGTGGTTTTTCTTCCTATTACGAAGGTTTTTCTTTGTATCTTACAATGAAAAAGCTAAAAAGATTCGTATTACGAAGGAATATTGCTTCGTATTATGCTTGCGCCGAATTCACTGTAACATACAGGGACATTCCATGTGAAGTCAACCAGGCCTTAGCCACCATGGGCTCCGATCCGGTTCTTGTTTTCAGGGTTTGTTACCCCTATGGTCCCATGAAATAATCGGTACTTGGTTTGGGGTCCGGCCCCCCAGGGGCTGGGCTATGGCCAATTTACTTTTTTGCTAAATATTGAAACAACGCAACTTTGGAGGGCAATATCTCAGCAACCATTGGTCGTAGGTCAAATCCGAGACCAGATTTGGAAAGAGGATGAAAAACTGAATCTTTTTTGTCTTTGAAGTTTTTATGTCCAAAAACTTTTTATAACTTTAAAACTTTAGTGAAATTTTCAAATTTGCGCCATTTCCTAGATCCTCAACCGATTTTGACCAATCTGAGCTTAAAAGATAGCTTAAACCCTTCCCTAAACGAAAATGTTAACCAAAAAATGTGTTCGGCTTCGTTCCCGAGAACGAGCCATTTTCGTGAACCCCTGCAACCACGTATTTCACCAAATTGTAGTGACGGCCGCACTTGATATCACACTGGACGCTCTCTTAGGTGTTTCGGCTCAAAGCAAGCTTCCGGGTCACTTTTCTAAGGTCAGGGGACCCAAGCGCCTGTCAGGTAGGCCAACAACCAGCAGACCTGCAACGCATGTGACGACTGATGTGACAACTAGTGACGACAGGATGGCCTACGTTGCCCCGAGTGCGACAGGCAGCGCGCTCTGGGCGGTCGGGCGAGTACTACACCCTGACAACCCGCCGTGATATTTTACAGGTGGGGGTGGGTGTTGTAAGTTATTGTTGCTCGGCAGGGTAGGGGATGTTTCAGGCGTTTGGGTAAACATACATGTTTGAGTTCTCTTTGAAAGTCTTATGGTGGTTTTGTACTTGTACTCCCCCGATTTTGCTTTCGTGTTAAAGAAGAGCTTAGCTATAGCCAAAGAAAAGTATCTTCTTGGTATGCCTTTAGATTAATGCCAAAATGCCGTTAAAGCGCGCTGTTAAGTCTGCTGTAAAGCATAAAGAAAAGTTTCTACTTTAACTATAGCTATACCTAAATAAAAATATCTTCTTTAACACAACTAACCTCTATCTTCAATGTTATTGACTATGGTATGCCTTCAGATTAATTCCAAAATGCTGTTGAAGCGTGCTGTCGAATCTGCTGGGACTGACAAAGAAAACTCAAACATGTATTTTTACCCGAAGGCTGACTGAAACGCCTGAAACATACCCTACCCTGCCGTGCAACAATAACTAACAACAACAACACCCACCTCCACCTGTAGAAATCACGGCGGGGTGGCGGGGTGTAGTACTGGTCCGATCGCCCAGAGCGCGCTGCCTGTCGCACTCTCCAGGGGCAAGGCAGGCCACCTTGTCGTCACTAGTGCGTTGCAGGTCTGCTGTTTGTCGGCCTCCCTGACAGGCGCTTGGGTCCCCTGACCTTAGAAAAGAAACCCGGAAGCTTGCTTTGAGCCGAAAACACCTAAGAGAGCGTCCAGTGTGGTATCGAGTGCGGCCGTTACTACAATTTGGTGAAATACGTGGTTGCAGGGGTTCACGAAAATGGCTCGTTCTCGGGAACGAAGCCGAACACATTTTTTGGTTAACATTTTCGTTTAGGGAAGGGTTTAAGCTATCTTTTAAGCTCAGATTGGTCAAAATCGGTTGAGGATCTAGGAAATGGCGCAAATTTGAAAATTTCACTAAAGTTTTAAAGTTATAAAAAGTTTTTGGACATAAAAACTTCAAAGACAAAAAAGATTCAGTTTTTCATCCTCTTTCCAAATCTGGTCTCGGATTTGACCTACGACCAATGGTTGCTGAGATATTGCCCTCCAAAGTAGCGTTGTTTCAATATTTAGCAAAAAAGTAAATTGGCCATAGCCCAGCCCCTGGGGGGCCGGACCCCAAACCAAGTACCGATTATTTCATGGGACCATAGGGGTAACAAACCCTGAAAACAAGAACCGGATCGGAGCCCATGGTGGCTAAGGCCTGGTTGACTTCACATGGAATGTCCCTACAAATAACATAGGTCAAATTTCATTGGAAGACATTTAGAGTGAAGAAGAACAAGAACAAGAAGAAGAGAAAGAAGAAGAAGAAGAAGAAGAAGAAGAAGAAAAAAGGAATGCATACCTCCAGGGCACGCGGGGGGCGCATCGTGCGCATGCTCTCCATCTGCGCCTCCACCAGCCCCTCCACGACGCCGGCGTGGACGAGCAGGAGTTGCTGGCGGAACCAGTTGACCCCCGGGCAGACCGCGTCGCTCACGGCCAGCAGATCCCGGCAGTAGGCGGCCACACGCCGCGACTCGGCTGCAACGCCAAGTCTGGTAAACCAACCACCGCGGCACTTCGTTGGGATGGGGTTTTTGCCCCCCCCCCCCACCAAGCCGCCTCTGGATCCGCCTCTGCTTCCTTCAGGCCGGCAACTACAAAGTGTTACACACACTGAATGTGAGTGATCATCTGACATAACAACGTATGTTCATGGGGAATCCCATAGTAGATACGCTGTTATGACCGATAGCTAGACACGTTTAGGTAGGATTTTGTACGTCGTGACGCACGATTTTAAACCTGCGTGACGTTTGGCACGCGGCGTGGGCAGAGAGTACGAGTTGTTTTCAAGCCCTAACATTAAGCTGAAAAGCACGAATGTGCATAATCGTGAACTTTTACTGTGGTTTATAGTGCAGTGCAAACCTGGAGTCAATGTCGCCTTGAGGACGAGCACCCCGTCCAGTTCGACGATGGCCTTCTTGGCTTGCAGCACCAGGCTGTGGGTGGGGTGCAGGGGCCCGCGGGGCCACAGGGCGTCGTGGATGAACTGCTCCCACACCTTCAGCGGCACCTGTCAGAGTAAAGCATCCAGAGTCAAAAACCACTGAGAAAGCGGATGTCTCACACTGTCCTTCGAAGAGTGGTACAGCCTACAGATAATGTGTGGTAGGCGCAAAACTGTGGTTACCCAAATTCACCACACGTGGAAATGCGGTCAATGCCCTTAAAAATCAGTGGTCAACAAAGCACCACATGTAATTTCATGGTGAATACCACAGCAAACATGTGGTCAGTCCTCCGTACCTCATAAAAGGGTGGTCTTGACCACGCAATACATGAGGTAACAGCTAAATTATAGGCTTGTACACCACTTATTTGACGGGGTGTACTTCTTACCACATTTGTACGTGTGGTAGAATGCGGTAACCACACTTTTGGTCTCACCACAGCCAAATGTGGTAATTTCACCACACTTTCGACTTCAGTGCACACTCTCAGACTGTTATTGACTTTTTGTCCATTGTTAAAGAGTATTTTACACAGCAATAAAGAGCACTATTTCCTCAGCAATTTCATTCGTGATATTGGCTTGAAGTCAATTTACTATTGACAGAGAGTCATACGCAATTGTCTTTATGCTGAACAATATTGTACATGGTTACAAAGAAAATACTACATATTATTGCTGTTTAAAAAACTACGAAAGCAAAGGACAAAAAGTCAATAATGGTGAGAAAAAAGTCAATACGAGTCTGAGAGTGCAGACTGTTCCAACAAATAACCCTTCAGATTCTCAGTCGTGGTCAAAAGAGAAACCCGTATGTCCCTGAAAAGCAAAACCAGGATGTATAAAATATCCGATGTCACGAGCGAAAATCCACTCGGATTATTAGTTTCTGTTACCGATGTGCTCTCCGCATTGCGAACAAACCTTATTTTTCACGAGCTTGCCTAAAGAGTTCGCAAGGTTTTAAGAGTGCTGAGCAGGGCACCTTGCCTGAGCTGGAGCGCAGCATCCGTCTGAGGTTGTTGGACCAACAAATTTCAATCTAAACTTTTACGACTCTACTAATTTAGTGCGGTCTCACACAATGTTGCGCATGCGTTGTTTTCGTTCAACCTTGTGCTCAATGTCGCACAAGTGCATGTTTAAAATTGTGAGAGATCAGATTCAAAAATTGTCCAACACATTTAGTGAGTCCCTCAAGAAAGGCATTAAACGAACAGGTAAATGCATCCCCCACTGCAAGAAAAAGTGTGAATAGTACAACAAATGTACAACAAAAACTGTACAACAAAAGTCCAACAGGGATTGTAGAAAGTACAACGAGAATTGTACAAACCACAACGAGGCCCTGGACTGCACAGCAATCTCTAAGCCGGATCCATTGTACTTTGTACAACAATTACTGTACTTTGACAGTACAATAAATTCGTGATAAAAAATTTGCCAGAAATTTGTGTACTTTTGTTGTGGTTTTTTTCTTGCAGTGCCGGAAGTCGGTCCGAACCTTTGCCGTGCTACCGACGTAGTTCTCCAGCCGTTTCTCCAGTCTCTTGGCCTGAGCTTGGGCCCCTTGGGCGCCTCCTCCGGTGGCATCGAGCGAACCCGTTTCCCCGCAGCCGCTGCAGGACCAACTGTTCTGCATATCATGGATCGTCACTGGGAAGGCCTTTTTCTTCTTGCCTACAACAGAACGCAGACAATGAAAGCTGGTGTTGGCAGATTCTCTTCATTTTGAAGGCAAGCGCAATGTCAGTTTTCAACTTAACGAGTCAAATTTCACGACCTTAAGAGTTGTGGATGGACAGGTAACATTGCATACATTAGAACCAGAATCGTGAGAAGTTAAACGAGGCATGAATTCGGACGTGCCACCCCTTTCTCCCATGAACAAATTCCCAATTTATCTTTTTCCAAAACATTGTTGTCCGAATGCACTGTGGGAAAAAATCACAGCAAATCCTATAGTGATTAGTACAGCTGTCACTGTAGTTCAGAGTACAGGATTTACTGTACCTTTTTACAGGATCTACTGTACTTTGTACGGAATTTACTGTTACCACAGGAGTGGAGTACGGAATATCCTGTACCAGGTACAGTAATTGCTGTAACCAGGTACAGTAAATACTGTGTCCTGAACTACAGTAAATCCCGGCAAAAAAATTAACGGGATTTACTGTGGTTTTTTCGCACAGTGTGGTTTGGTTCGCAATATTTCTTTCCCAATCAGCGTGTTTAAGACCCCTGAGTGAGAATGGAAGAGTCTTGACCAATACCTAATTTTGGGCGAGGTGCGCTTTGTCACTCAAGTTTGGGTGCGGATTTTTCTATCACCCACAGCTCGGCGAGAGGGTTTCCTCGCCCAGATACGGGTGACAGAGGGTGCGTATTAGCTGCCTACGAGAAGTATTATCACGGATGAAATGATCCCTACCCAAATTTGGGCAATAAAAAATACCGCACCCACTTTCGTCCTGATTTAATCAGTAATACGACACTCTCAGTGTCGGTAACTACACTCTAAATATGGGGTGCCCAGAAACTGGGTGCCTTTGTCGCCCGCCCCACTTTTTAGGGTGCCAAATGTCGCCCAGTTCCTGGGCACCTTTGTCACCCAGTCTCGGGGTGGACAAACCATTAAAAAACCTGCCTTCACACATGGCTCAGCAGCGACTGAGGTGCCGAAGGTGCCCAAAATCTAGGCACCTTAGTCGCCCAGGATCTAGACACCTGAGCATGCTCTACCATGGGAGGGGGCCGGTTACTGTATGATTTGTCCACCCCGAGACTGGGCACAAAGGTGCCCAGAAACTGGGCAACATTTGGCCCCCAAAAAGTGGGGCGGGCGACAAAGGCGCCCAGTTGCTGGGCACCCCATATATAGAGTGTACTCACCGCTGCACGCTGCACAGCACCAGGCCTCCAGGTGCAGCCCCCGCTGACTGGGGTCGCGGCAAAGCTCGCACTGGCACAGGAAGTTCCAGGCCAGCGTCTGGGCGCGCCGCTTGACTGAGCCCAGCAGGAAGTTGTGCAGGTAGGCGAGTGTGAGGTGCTCGCCGCGCGCGATGTTCCTCGACGCCCCCAAAGACGTACTCCGTGCTGCCGGCGGCCGGCCCCGGGGGGCCGCCCCGCGCTGCCAGACGAGCACGTCCGTGTTGGGGCAGCACGAGTGCTCCAGCAGCGCATGCCGGCGAAGACCGCCGTCTCCTGTGAAAAAAAATCCCAATATCGTAACAGTCGGGAAACAGGTTTAGTGCGTAAACAGCCCCCCCCCCCCACACACACGCATACCCCCGCTCTGAAGCGGGCCTGAAACAAAAAAAAACCACTGAGGGGGTTTCAGAGTAACTTATCGGCCTTTCAAGAGCAGGAATAAAATGCCAGGCAAATAAACAGCTCAAAGAGCTTGATAAAAAGCTTTGAAAGACTAGACTTTTACCAAGCAATTCAGACGCCTTGCACACACCCTTTGAAGAGTAATTTAAAAAGAGATGAGAAAGCGGCTCACTATGAGGCATTTTTTTTAAGAAGTCCGATCGTGGAAAACGACCGATGCCGATTTCCTCCATTTTTTGGTCAAAGGTAGTCCCTTTTGGGGCTAAGAAAAGGGCCCCAAATTTTTTGGGCCAAATATGCACCGTTCGACTCTATGGGCAATTTTCGTTTTTTCTGACAACTTTTCACATGATATGGCCAAAATTGAAAACTCACCTTTCTGAGGCCTCTATGCACTCGATTGAGCTCTAAATGTGGTATCTTATGTAAAAACACGCGAGGAAAACGAATCCGGTGCCCGTTCGTTGATAGGACAACCCCCAAAAGATTTATGACTGTTTTTCAGGTTTTTTAGTGGTTTTTACTTTTCTTGGGGTTTTGGTGTTCGGCATCGATTTTCGCCAATCCGATAAGTGGGTTTTATAGATAAAGGGCCAATCTATCATATTTCGAGATAAAAAGTTTGTGTACGCTGCGTGAAAGCATGGCGCTGCAAAATTGAAAAACCGTCATTTCGGAGTTTTAGATCAATAAGCCCCTTTCCGTGCCGTCTCCGCCCCATATTTAGTCTTAATATTGTCCCAAGTGATTCAGAGTTGGTGTGAAATTTCACCCCTGTAGCTCAAGAGTTTGGAAATGGCAGCTTTCTAAAGTTTTGCAATCACGTAAGGCATTTTTTTAAAAATAGAATTGCGGTAAATGTGAAGACTTGTCACAGATCGGGGTTTAAAAAGGGTAGATGAGTGCGTCAAAGTTCTCTGAGCGTAATTTTGGACAAGGAATCCGATTTTGCTGGTACGAAGACCCTAGGTGTACTCTAAAAATACGTTTTTTTGCAAACCACATAAAAAGGCCTTTTTTCCGACTTCAGAGTTCGCCTAGGGTCTTCGTACCAGCAAAATCGGATTCCTTGTCCAAAATTTCGCTTAGAGAACTTTGACGCACTCATCTATCTCATTTATTACCCGATCTGTGACAAGTCTTCACATTTACCGCAATCCTACTTTAAAAAAATGCCATACGTGATTGCAAAACTTTAGAAAGCTGCCATTTCCAAACTACTTGAGCTACAGCGGTGAAATTTCACACCAATTCTGACATCACTTGGGACAATATTTAGACTGAATATGGGGCGGAGACGGTCACGCGAAAGGGGGTTTTATCTGCTCTAAACTACCCAGAAATGAGGGTTTTTTCAATTTTTGCACCGCCCTGCTTTTCACGCGGCGTACAAAAACTTTTTATCTCGTAGTATGATAGATTGGTCCTTTATCTATAAAATCCACTCATCGGATTGGCGAAAATCGATGCCGAACACCAAAACCCCAAGAAAAGTAAAAACCACTACAAAACCTGAAAAACAGTCATAACATCTTTTCGGGTTGTCCTATCAACAAATGGGCACCGGATTCGTGTACCTCACGTGATTTTACATAAGATATCACATTTTGAGCTCAATCGAGTGCATAGAGGCCTCAGAAAGGTGAGTTTTCAATTTTGGCCATATTATGTAAAAGTTTTCAGAGAAACGAAAATTGCCATAGAATCTGAACGGTGCATATTTCGGCCCGAAAAAATTTTTGGCCTTTCTAAGACCCACAAGGACTACCTTTGACCAAAAAATGGAGGAAATCGGCATCGGTCGTGTTCCACGATCGGACTTCTTAAAAAAAATGCCTCTATGTCATGCCTGTTTTGAGACGAGACCTTTCTCGCACGTCAATTTTGACGCATGGCTTCTTGTCAAATCAGAATGAGACCGTATACGTCAAATCGTTATTTTATAAGTTTGGAACGATGATATTGTTGATACAAGGTTTTAAAACAATTTAAACAAACAAAATTCTCTGAAGAGAAATAACACACGCACACTTCATAAGCAAAACACGTCCTTTGTAATTCGAAACGATTCACCTCAACGTCGCGTAGAGTGATGCATCCTATGGATCAATTCTTGCAGTGTACCTCACCTTCCGGCCCAAGCCTGCACTGCAGCTGTTCGAGTTGATGAAGCAGATTCCGGCCCCACGGCGAACGGCTTCAGCGGTCAGCCACTTGAGTCCAGCCACGTCCCGAATCCAACTGACCGCGGCATCGCAGTCCTTCTTGAATTCCTGTAGTGCACCATCAGGAGGGCAGAGATCCTCATCTAGGAACAGAAGCAGGCAGTAATTTAAAACAAGGTAAAATATGGCAATTCACAGAATTTATTGAATCAACTCTGCAAACTGAAATGTGTGCATGGCACGCTCTATTTGGAGCATGCCAAGAGGCACGCTTTAAATTGGAGCGTGCTTGCCAGGCACGCTTTAAATTAGAGTGTGCTTACCAGGCACGCTCTAAACTAAAGCGTGCCTGCCAGGCACACTCTATTTTAAAGCGTGCTTAGCAAGCTCACTCTAAACTACAGCATGGACGGGACGGCAACCACTAAATATGTACTAATGCAAAGTTTCTATTTTATACTTCAGGGAGGGAAGCAACATTTTAAGTCTTGTTTGTGCTGAGATGTGTTTTACGTCAACAAAGCTTCTCCGCTGTTTTCACAACTATTGATGTATAAAATGCGAACTTGAAATGTTGCTTCCTTAAAGTATAAAATGGAAACGTTGCATTAGTACATATGTATTAAATAATTAAAAAATAAAAACCATTACGAGCATTCAGGAGTGTGGTTGCTGTAGTTTAGAGTGAGCTTGCTAAGCACGTTAGAGTGTGCCTGGCAGGCACGCTTTAATTTAGAGCGTGCCTGGTAAGCACACTCTAATTTAAAGCGTGCCTGGCAAGCACGCTCCAATTAAAAGCGTGCTTCTTGGCATGCTCCAAATAGAGTGTGCCATGCACACATTTCAGTTTGCAGAGAAATTGCGCAATTTTTGAAGGCACCGCTGTCTTTTGAAGAACAGCGAAAGATTGAATCAATATTACTCAAGGTTTTTTCGTGAATTTAAGAAGAATCTTCGAGGGTCTTCGAGAATGTACGGAGAACCTCCCTGTTTTTTGAAGTCTTTCCGTGAATTTTCGAATATTCCTTTGTCAACCGTTTTGCAAAGGACAGCGGTGCCTTCAAATGCGGAGATTAATTTTATACTGATTGACTCTAATTTTATCCAACACCACACTGACTTGACTAAAAGGACGCGGCCAAACAAGCGAACAAGCTTTTTCTAGAACTGGGTGAGATAGGGATGGGATGGTCGGGGTCAAATTTTCAAATGCTTTCCCTTTTTTAAAAACAAGAGGGGACTGTTAGCGATTTGTGACGATAGCTGTTGACATTCAGGCATTCTGTTAGGTTGGTACT
>NW_023144621.1:1851186-1906064 GCF_012932325.1 Thrips palmi | reverse complement strand
ACTTTTTATTGAGGGGTCCGCACAGCTCGGGACTAGGCCACCGACTTTTGGGCCAGCTCTGGGGGGGGTCCAATTTTAGTTTGGGCAACAGTGACACCTTGCTAGGGGGTGCTTTCAGAAAGCGAGACAATAGTGGAACCTTGGCCAAGGAAAGGGGAGTCCATACCAGAGTCAGGAAGAAGAATAGAAATCAGAACTGACACTTGTTGCTTTTCACTTTGTACTGACTGTAAATCGCTACAGTAACCTGCTCGCCCAGTTCCCAAAATAATTTAAAAGAAATTTAAAAAAAATATTTTAAAATTTGGGCAAGATTACACTTTTTTTTAAAAAAGAAAGTCAAATATTTGCACGATACGCCGAAATATATATCTGCTATTTCTCAATTAACGATAATAATTACGGGCAAGAGTGTTTAAATCGGGCCGACAATTTCTAAAATTCGCACACAGTTGACCGAAATTAAAAATGACCTCGCAGAAGTCTATAAATATTTTTCGGGCAACTGTGGTTATATGGAACGAGGCCATCTCTTTTTAACGTTGCGGATCTTGGAGACTATTTGGTCAAAATGTTTTTTTTTTTAATTTTTAGACTTAAGTGAGGACAAAAAAATTTTTGCCCCAAAATCGAATTAAATCATATTTTTGGACGTTTTAGACCATTTGGAGACTTTTTGGTCAAAAATGTGATTTTGAGTTTTTTCCAAGTTTTTCGGGGTCAGTACCTGACCTTACCCCTCCCGGACCTTACCCCCCTTATTTTCTAATTTCTTTTATGAAAAAGAAATAAATTATTTTATATTAAATATAAAACAGGAAAGTCCGGGACCTTACCCCTCCCGAACCTTACCCCCTCATAAATTATTGAAAAAAAATTTATTTAGTGATTTTATTATAAATGAAAAAATAAACTGATAAATAAATAAATAATTAAATAAATAATTTAAAAATAATTGAAAAGCTGTTCCACATTAATAGATAATGTAGTGTGTGCAAGGGCTTAAGGAACAGTGGAGATGTTCAGGTATCACTGGTTTATTGTAAGACGTATCAGGGTCAACACTAGGCGACAGACTGCATGCCGGCTCTGCTGAGCGGCTGCTTTTATAGTTTGAGGGTACATTCGTAAACCAACAGGACCGTGAGTGACCAGTTCTAGGAGTCCTTGGCGGGGAGCTCTCTAGGCCAATAGTATAGGAATAGAACGGAGTGTGTTTGGGTTAAGATGGCGGCTTGCATGCAAGTGACCAGATATGGTTAGGAATCTTTAGACTGTATTTCACAACAATATTACATTAATCAATTTTAATTATTGTTTTACACTTTCGAAATGAAGAGGCCATGAAATCAAATCAGTACTTCCTGCTTTCACCTTTCACCGACCTTAATGGCTCACATCAGCTGAACGAATCAAGGGCGGTTCACGCTATAACTACGTTCGATCTCATTCAAAGCCTAGAGGAAGGGGGAGGTGAATTTTACCTTTGTCTCTACAAATCGTAGATCGTACATTGTACGCCCTAACTAGCATGCCTGCAAGCACGCTCTAGCTAGTGCATGCCTATGCCTGGCAAGCATGCTCATACTAGTGCATACATGCCATGTGGGGTCTTTAAAGTTAAGGGGGCACACCAGTGAAAATCGGCAAATTTTTGCCTTCTCTTTTATTTTACCTTATTTTTCTGCTATTCATCCCGAGTCGAAGGCCGCGAACCCCACCCCGAAATTCCGATTACTTTGGCTTGTGCACATTTTTGAAGGTGCTAAAAAGGTAATTATTTTTGCATATTTTTGACCAATTGTGAACGTACAGGGTTTTCACTTGAACTTCAATTACAAAACCCTTGAACCACCCAAACGCAGTTGAAAAGAGGGACATTTTGGCGAAAACTGAACTAAAATACGTCAAAAGACGCATTTATAATCCGAAAAAACACGTCAAATCTATGTTTCCACTTAAAGGGCTTTTTCTCAAAACACCATTTTTGTACCTTTGTGCCACTCTCACGGGCGCAAAAATTAAGATAATTTAATGCGGTTTGCGGCAAAATGTTCGTTACACTTGCGTCTATGGTCTGAACCTCGGAAATGGCCATCCCATAAATAGGACGTGAGCTGCAGCCATGAAAGTGCGAAAAAATTGGTTAAAAAATTTGTTTCTATTTTTGCCCTCTGAAAAAACAAATTCGGAATCATTCTTTTGGCGTGCCCGTGGTTCAGACCATAGCCACATGTGTCCTGTTGAGAAATTTTCAAATCCCGTGCGCGAAGCTCAATCCAGAGAGGCGGAATCGTGGCAGGAGTGAAGCAAGGTCGTTGGAAAAGGAAGTGCACTGGCGCTTCATCTTGCCATCGCCACCTCGCTCTCCCATACTGCTTTTCCTTTTCTTTGACATAATTTTGAGCCAAGAATAAAATATCAATCGAATACATCGGTTACTTTTCTCAGAATGATCGTTTTTCGAAACCTCTGCATTTTCACTGGTGTGCCCCCTTAAACCATGCGCATGGATGCTTGCATGCATGCATGGGTTGCGGATCGCCATGGAATCCATATAGAAAGGTGTTGTTTTCATCTAACAGGAGTTAGAATGACAGTTTGTCACATAATAATGCTCGAAACATGTTGGCATACAAGATAAAGGAGAGTTTGGAAGAGCACTAGCGACAGGGCGGGAGTGCGTGCATGCATGCACGCAAGCGTCGGTGCGTCGCGCTGAAAATACCACTTTAAAAGCACTGCTATCAATTCTGACAAACTTCTAATGGCTAAAAACTTCTTCTTGGGTCATGCCAGATGGAAACAATAGCCTTCTGAGTGGATTCCGTAGCGATCCGCCACCCATGCATGCATGCAAGCAAGCATCCATGCGCACGGTTTAACTTTACAGACCCTTACACGCTTCCTGATGCAGGCACTCTGCAAACTGAAGTGTGTACATAGTACACTCTTATTAGAGCATACTTCCAAGTACACTCTTATTTACAGCATACATGCTAGGCACACGCTAAAATAGAGTGTGCCTGGCATGTACACGCTAAATAAGTGTGTACCTTGCAAGTACACGCTAAAATACAGTCGATTAGTCCTATCTAAAAGCATGGGCTAGTTTAAGTGTACTTTCCAGGTACACTCTTATTTAGCGTGTACATGCAATGTACACTCTATTTTAGCGTGTGCCTAGCAAGTATGCTGTAAATAAGAGTGTACTTGGAAGTATGCTCCAATAAGAGTGTACTATGTACACACTTCAGTTTGCAGAGCAACTCCCTATCCCTTAAGCACTAGATGCATGCTTCAGTTAGCGTGTGCACTGTGCATGGCATGTATGCACTAGTTAGTGCATGCTTGCCAGGCATGCGCTGGCTAGAGCGTGCTTGCAGGCATGCTCCAGTTAGAGCATACAATGTACGCTCTTCGATTAGTTGAGTTCCTGTCTTTGAACGAGATCGAACGTAGTAATAGCGTGAAGCGCCCTTCACTCGTTCGCCTGAGCCATTAAGGAGGTGAAAGCAGGAAGTACTGATTCGATTTCATAGCCTCTTCATTTTAACAGTGTAAAACAATAATTCAATTAAAAAAATGTATCGTCTATTACTGTGGGCAAATTGGCAAAACAGCTTTTCAATTATTTTTTAATTATTTATTCAATTATTTTTTTATTTATCAGTTTATTTGAGGTGATGTCAGCAGGTATACAGTCCCACCAGGTATAATCCCACCAGGTATAATTCCCAACAGATATACACTAATTCATTTTATTTATCTATACGTGGATTCCTAGCAAGTATAAATCCCACCAGATATACAGGTATTAATGTTAGATTTTTATGTGTGTCAGCAAGTATAATTCCCACCAGGTATACATCCCACTAGGTATAATTCTCACCAGGAATACATTAGAAGAAAAACAACGAAATGATTCATTACAAATGGGCATGATGACAGCTTCGACTCGAGCGCATTCCCTGCAGGAAATGCACTCCCTGCTATGGTATATAGGGGCAACACTAGGTTCGTCTAATGTTTGTCTGTTTGCAGACGTCTACTAGAGGACGAATAGAGGTCCAATAGACGTTGCAAATTCGGCCATTAGGTGCACTGTGGCAAAAAGCTACGGAAAATTTTGTGAACAGCTTGTGGTAATTCTCCGTAGCCCTCTTATCAATACTCTCCGTAGGCTCTAAAAGCATTTTCCGTAGGACCGCACAGTATTCTCCGTAGGACCTTACAGTGATTTCCGTAGGACTAGTCTTCCAGGTCCTACGGAGAATACTGTACGGCCCTACGGAGAATACTGTAAGAGCCTACGGAGAATATTGATAAGAGGGCTACGGAGAATCCTGGCAAACAAATTAACAGAATTTTCCGTACCTTTCTGCCGCAGTGTGTGAAGGAAATTACCGCGGACTGGCGCTGTTCAACTAGCGTTCCGTGCAAATTAATTCCGAATGTAAATAAAATGGGTGTATATCTGCTGGGATTTATACTTGTTGGGAATCCGTGTAATCAACATTAAAATTAAATAGTGTATATCTGGTGGGAATTATACCTGGTGGGAATTATACCTGTTGGGATTATACCTGTTGGGATTATACCTGGTGGGACTGTATACCTGCTGGGGTAACCCCGGTGATGTCAGGTGATGTCAGCAGGTATACAGTCCCATCAGGTATAATCCCACCAGGTATAATTCCCAACAGATATACACTATTTTATTTTATTTATCAATACGCGGATTCCCAGCAAGTATAAATCCCACCAGATATACAGGTATTAATATTAGATTTTTATGTGTGTCAGCAAGTATAATTCCCACCAGGTATACATCCCAATAGGTATAATTCTCACCAGGAATACATTAGAAGAAAAACAACGAAATGATTGATTACAAATTGGCATGATGACAGCCTCGACTCGAGCGCATTCCGAGAGGCACTGCTCAACTAGCGTGCCGTGCAAATTAATTCCAGAGGTAACTAAAATGGGTGTATATCTGCTGGGATTTATACTTGTTGGGAATCCGTGTAAATAACATAAAAATTAAATAGTGTATATCTGGTGGGAATTATACCTGGTGGGAATTATACCTGTTGGGATTATACCTGTTGGGATTATACCTGGTGGGACTGTATACCTGCTGGGGTAACCCCGTTTCAGGCCATTTAGAAACTTTTTGGTCAAAAAATATTTTTTGAGTGATTTTGAAAATTTGGACCTAGGTTTAAAACCCGTTGTAATATATCTCAGCAAAAACTTTAATGCGGAAAATTAGTCTATTGTATAGTAGAAGAGATTCCCAAAATCTGATCAAAATCTGGATGTAACACCTGGGGCACTTCCCTTGTCAGTTTTTGGCTAGGTTCAGCGTTACACTCTCAGCCTTTTACTGACTTTTTCTAATTGATCCAGGAAGCGGAAGAAGGGAATAATTACTTGACTTATCCCTAAATTGAGTTTGTATTTTAATATTGTGCCTTAGAATGGTTTCCATCACTACACCAAATTATTTGACTGAATTCCAAGCAGTTTACGAGAAAATCCACATGGAAAAAGGGTATAACTCAACTTAACCCCTTTTACGGTCTAAATTTCATTGGAAATTGGAGATAGCTCAACGGAAGTCCACATGAGTCCGTTTGACAAATTGGCCAAAGGATATAAATCAACTTGTATTTTTATGAATCTTGTGTAAAAAGAATCAACTCAACTTAGCCCCCCTCAATTTTAAATTTCAATTTGGAAAAAAGAGCTAAGTCCAAAAAATACACCAGAGTAACATACACCTGATGCAGACTATTGTTCCACTTGACTTGTCTCCAAATTCCTCTTTGTTTAGGAAATATAAGGTGAGCTGACTCTGTTTTCCATTTCAACCGAGAGCAATAAGTCGCAGAAATCCTCTACGGAGTGACCTTACACTTTTTATTTTTTTCCAAAATTTTACTAATGCTTTTTGGAATTATTAACATGTGAAACATTCATTTGTTTTGTTTTAGTTTTCCCTCCTAACAGTTTTTGGTTTCTCCTGGAAAATGGCCAAAATTGAGTTATCCCCTTCTTCCGCTTCCTGGATCAATTAGCAGACGCATTTCTGTAAGCAACCACAATACTTAGTATTTTTTGTCAGTATTACTTAGCAATTGCTAATTACTGTACTGATATTACCGTTTTCTTAGTAAATTGCAAAGAAATTTTTAAGTATTTAAGAACTAAATATTAAGTATTATGGTTGCTTATAACAGAAATACGTCTGCTAATGAGAAATATTCAGTAAACGGCTGAGAGTGTACCCGTCCAACTCAGATTTTCCAGACTCCGTCAAAGCAGTGTTTCCAATGTAGCGGTGCACGGATGAGACCACTCCCAACATTCACGTACTTGCCAGTTGGGGACTTCTGATAGGCGACTGGCCACCACACTGCCACCGGAGCCGCCCCCCACCACGACGAAGTCCACTTCCGATGGGAACGTGTTCGACGTCGGCGGTGGCCTTTCTCGAGCACTCGAAATCAACAGCGATAGAAAGGACGCCACCGCGACGCATTGGCCTACGACAGAATTTGGAATTTGGCTACCTAGAACGACGTATACAGACCACGAACAAAGGCTGATATCCATTTCCTAATCACTGAACGAGAGCCTTTTAAAGTCCCAGAACGATTATAAGGGAAGTTGCCAAAATTGTGGGTCCTTTTGGCTCCTAAAAAAATGAAAAAAATATCTTGTTCTAAATTTTTTTCACTTTTTTTCCTGTATTCTAGGGGTCATTCTAAACGCGTTTCCGAAGGAGACCAGGATTTTCTCGCACTTTGTTTTTTCCCCTATACTTTACATGGGGGGATGACACGGAAGTTACCGAAAATGTGCATGGCACGGAAGTTACATCATCAAACAAACCGCAAAAACGGACCAACCCGTTCACTAAATCGCACAGGTGTCTCGCCTAAAGTTTAAAAGACGTGAAAGCGCAAAATGACCAGGTGGACCGAAATCGATAGGCTTGCTATTGATGACACGGAATGTTACACACAAACCTGACACATGCCGGAATTTTACCTTTGACGGTCCAGCCAGCCGGAATGGAGCCCTCCAGCGGAAATCCGCGTACTGCGCCAGAAAGAGGAAACCGCGCTGCTCATTCTGGGCGTTGAGCCGAACTTTTCTCGCTACAGGTTCGGCGCTGAGGCGCGAAACTAAAGTTGACAATGTTTGAAAACCAGTACCCGGTGGACATTTTTTCATCCAATAAAGCAGGAGGTGTGAGTCACCGGAATAAATTGCTGTCTAAGGGTGTCATAAAAGATTGCCAACGGAACAAAAGGCAATTCGCGGATTTGCTCTCCGACGAATAGTTCAGGAGATTTTCGCCTGTGAACACGGACTTTTTGGACAATGGACAGCACGGAAGTTACATTTTGCCCAGTTTTAGCTTGTTTTGACAGGGAAATGCTTGAACTGCATGCTCGGTTAGTGTGTGGGATAGCAGGGGAGATGAAGCACAGTCATGGGAATCAAACCGCAGGTCGATACGTCGAAAAATAAGGAAACTGTGGCCCAAAGACACAAAAGGACCCACAATTTTGGCAACTTCCCATAACACGTTTTAACTCCACACGACCAATGAGTTTAAGATCCTCACTATCGAATATTTGAAACCGATAACTTACACTTTTGAGTTGGACGCCCTATACCACAGCCTCGAGAGAAAGAAATAGAAATAGCAAATGCAGAATTGGTCGAAATAGAGATCGTTATTTGTTTGAGCGATCCGAAGGAGATCAGTGTTTGTTCGAGTGACCCGAAGGTGATCGGTCTTAAGGACCAAAGGTGATCGGTCTTTAGGACCCATCTTTAGGGCCCTGCACCAAGAAGTTGGAATGAAGAGAGGACGGTACGGTACAATCCTACATTTCAGCAGCTGCTCTGCAAACGCATGTGTGTGCATGGCACACTCCTTAATATGTGTCCCTGTTCTTAAGTATCACTGTTCTTAAGTATGTGCCTCCAAGGCACACTGTTCCTAACAGTGTAGTTGCCAGGCACACACTTTAAAACAGCGTGCCGCTAACCGGACTGCACCTGCACATGGGTCTTGGGCGCAAGTTAGAAACTGTGTGCCTCGATGCACACTATTTAGAAACGGGTGCCTGCAGGCACAGTGTGCATGGAGGCATACATTTGCGTTTGCAGAATAAAAGACAATCGATGGAATAGGTGAAAATTTTACAGAATTTTGTGATATAGATTCGTACATTCGGAAGTCAGACAATTCTCTGGTTTCGGTTTATCAAAGTCGTTCGTTTTCTAGTCTCAAATATGCGATCACAAGGGCAAACTCGAAGACGAATTCAGGCTCAGCATCGTCGGAAAGGACGAAGTGTTAGACTCAGGACTGAAAGATATAAATGCACCCCGACGGTAATGGAACCTGGGTCGACGGTAATACAGATTTAAACATTTTCGTCGCCAGCACCCTCGATAACCACTGAAAAAAGTTGTCGTAATTTTACGACATATTTAGCGATGAATGCTTCATAATTTTATGAATGGCTCGTTTCATGCTCACTACGAAAAAATCATAAATGAGCAATTATGAACCTTTCATATTTTGGTTGAAAAAAGTGACTGAAAATGCCCGAAAGGTATTCAGATTTTACGAACCATTCATAAAATAATGAACCATTCATCGTTGAATTGTTCCTAAATTTACGATTTTTTAATGGGAAAATAGTGTACAAGAATGGCTCATGTAAAACTTTACGAAACATTCATAAATTTATGAACGATTCGTAAAATTATGAATTACTCATACTACATTATGAAACATTCGTAAAATTACGAATGGCTTGTGATGCTGTTTCGTAAAAATTGGGGAATGAAACATTCATTTTGGGGTGTTTATGAATTATTCATTTATTCAATGAAGCATTCATAAAATAATGAGTGTTTCATAAAAATAATGAATCATTCGTCGTGAAATTATTCGTAAAATTATGAATTTTATGTGGGAAAATACTATAGGGTCATTCCATGTCAACTCAACCAGTTGTCAGACTCATGTCCTCGGAATTCCATGAAAATGGGCCAAAACGTCGAGAAAGGTGTCCCTAGCAACCCCCTAAAATAGTTTTGAAAAATTTTGAATTTTGAATTTTTTACGAAATTTTGCGTTTTTAGGGTACTTTTATGCAGTCCTTCAGAAAAATAGGCGGTGCTCCGTCAGTTTTTGAGCTAGCGAGCTCATTTTTTTTTTCAAAATGTTCAGAATGACTTCAGAATGTTGAAAATTTCAAGTCCTGTTCAATTTGAACACTTTTTGTTCAAAGTGTTCAATGTTCAAATTTTGAACATTGAACATTTTGAAGACCGCATTTTTCAAAAAAGTTGAAAATCCTACATTTTGTTCCTTAGACTATGACTAAAAAGTTGACAAAGTTTGGTGAGAGTGTTTTGCGTTTGAACGGAGATATGGCAGTTTTAAGAAAGTGTTCGGACTTACAAATTATCGCTACCGCGTCCCCGAGTTGCCCGGAGAGGCCCACCGCGTCTCTAGTGACGTAGGCATGTAGTGAGGGGTCGGACCCCCCCCCCCTCCCCCCCTCGACCCCTTCCCCCACCCCCCCCCCCCCATCCACCCCCGCTCTTCCCACCCCTTTTGTACTTGGCATAGGTAAAAAAATAGTAGTTCTGAACAAGAACTGTGTGGATTTATTTACATTTGTTACATTAGAAGTATAGTTAAGTATTGCCATTGACGTCACTTGACTCTACGACGCAACCTAGAACAAAAAAGTCCCTGTTTATTCATAATTTTTAATAATTTTCAGTACGTATCCTTTAAAAGTCCGCGCTGTTTACCTAGATAGCTGCCAAGTTGGGGTAGTGGCTACTGGTGTCTTGTTAGTTAGATCCACTATGCTGCGCCTCTGCTGGATGGGGGGAAGCCTGGGAAAAAAAGATGTCACTTCAGTTGTTGTTTTTTCTCCTTAGAAGGTTAAATTTTTTGAAATTGTGCTTACCGGGACTGAGGACTGGCGTCAGCTCCCATCTCCTGGTCGGATTTTCTCGTCGTCATCTTGGGATGTAGCTTCTTCTCGCAGAGTGACAGTCTTCCCGCTTGCTGACCTGGACAGCACTTTCATCACTATGGAACCAGCAGTGACGGGAAATTTAAATGCATGGTGCGATCGTATTCCAGTGACGGCTGGGGCTGTCTGGAAGCGACGATTAAATTTGCGGCAGTGCTTCTTGACATCCACCAAATTTAACATAAAGCACAATTGAGGCCCTTGGTTTTCATCGGCCCACAGAAAAAAAATCCTCAGGAGTTTGTATCTGGCCGTCGTAAGGCCGTTGCAGACTGGCCTTTGTTGCCAAGCGCTTGAGAGTGCCACCCGGGCCCATCGCTTGGGCCCTTCCCGTGCGGGGGTGGCATAAAAATGCCACTCTGCATCCACTCCGTAGTCCTTTGTGCATCAAAAGGTTCTTCGTGTTGAATCGTTTTTTTGTATTGGCCTGGGCAACCATCGGAAAAGTAGATGACTTTTTTTAAATCCTGGCATTTTTTCCCTTTCAGGAACTTCATGAGCACCTCCTGAAATTTGCTGACACTTCCAGTTACGTGTTTTGAGGTGGTCAGAAATAATGACAAGGTTCATGGGCTCCACCGTGCCCGTTTCTGGATTACGCCAATAAATAGCAAAAGGGTGTACTGTTGCCTGCTCGTTTTTCCCCTTTACACTCCTTGAATGGCGTCTTGTACAATAAAATTGTAGTTTTCAGAAAAATCAAGCACGACCAGGACTTCCCCCGCCTTCAGCGTGCTTTTTCGATCTCATAGTAACTGGCCTGTTGTTTGGCTATAAAGTCGTGTTGTTTCCATTCAGGAATAGAATCGATCATGCTGTCAACAAAGTCGTCAACCTCTTCTGATATTGTCTCCAGAGCAAATCGGCCTTTTTCCCTTTTTTGACCCACCTCTTGTAGGAAACTTCTGAGAAAAAGTTGTCGAGCAATAACTTGGACAATTTCCCCTTCACCGCGTGACTTCCGGGACAGTTGGGACAGGGGCCCAAAGTGACAGTCTTCTGTTGGATCAGCACACATTGTTTCCGACACCAAGTCCCTGTGATTCTGAAACGCTTGGCTGTTATCTTCTTGTTTGAGAGCACCAATATTTGCACACATAAACATTAACTTGAAGTTTTGGTGCGTCGTACACACGCACACAGCATGAGTCCCAGCCGCTCCAGCAAGCACGCAGTGGCGTGGCCGTAAAGACGCAAACTTCAAAAACCCCAACCTTCACTCCAGGGTGCTTCTCTTTGAACAAGTTGTATATTTCTCGTAGATCCCCCATGACAAGACGTTTCTGAACAGTGCGCCGAACGCCATCGTCCACTACGCTGATACATTCTTTCTTCCCAGCCATTTCCCGGCTTACTTCTGTAGATTCATAAAAGTCCTTCACTATTTGTTTGTTTGAGGTGACAATTGTTTGCCTTTTTTGGGTTTTGGGGGAAACACAGAATGCCCTGTTCAGAAACTAACTTTTCATCACCTTTACCATGTGCTGTGTTGCCCCAAATTCTTGAATGATGCGAGGTGCTTTCCAGCTTGCAGGCAGAACTGACAGAATGTGGTTTTTTTTCAGCATAGGTGCGTGCAGCGGCGAACTTCACTTTTAGCTGAGATATCATATCCGAAACCTGCTTGTTCATAGTCCGACAAAACGGTGCCGTTCAGTGATTTTCCTGCAGCCTTATTTTGAGTTTGCTTTAAAAGACTTGTGGTTTGGTTGAACTTGGCTCTCACATACTTTTTTGACCCAAGTTTTTTCTGCACGAAGGGAGTCACACCCCAAACCCCAAACCCTTTTTTTAGGGTTCCAAGGACCGGCCCTGCTGGTGAGCAATGCTCACCCGAAATCGCATCGCTGGACACACTCCCCCAAACAGATGGCGGTCCTTCCCCGGGACGCGGCGGTGCTTTTATTCCCTCGGTGACCACGAAACCAGGAGCGGCGGGGCTGGCACATGCGATGCTGTTGGGGGTGCTCCGCGGCGTCGTCGGCTCGGTGGCAGTAGCGGCCTCAGCCGGGGTCACCAGTTCGTAGACCTTTTTGCGGCACGAAATGCACAGTTTTCGTCCTTCAATTACCGCAGGGAGGACGTGGAGGCATTTTCGTGCAGTGCAGCTGTCACAGCCGTGAGCTTCGTAGGCATCTTGGTCTTTGGATGGTCTCCAAAGGGATTGCAGCAAGACCGCTGGTCGCGCTCGTAATTCTTTACGAAGGTCGTGTAGTGGGTCTTGCAGAGAAGCTTGACGTGGACGCCACATCGCCGGTCGATGAGGTGAGCTTCGCGCTCGTTCAAAGTCACCCGCATTTGGAAGGGCCGTGGAGAGCAGGCGGTGTTGGTGGCAGCGCCCACCCAACACGACATGATGACTTCTCACGACGCGTGACCTTTCTTCACAGGATTCATCACGTCCGCACGTCACCGCCCCCGCGGGATGCACTGCCGAACGCCGGACCCCCCCCCCCGCTTCCCCTGCCCCTTCCCCCGCGCGCCGCGCGCGTGAACGCATCGGCCAATTTGGCAACACCGCCCGGCCCGGGTGCACGGAGCCACCCCGGAGCTCGGCCGCGGCGACGCGAAAGCTCCGCGGAAGGTTTACAGTGTGTCTTGGCTCTTTGTGTGGACGACTTATGTTCGAAATGCCCCCGCAGAGACGGGGGGGGGGGGGGGGGGGGGAGGGGGGGGTGATGCAACCCGCTACACTTAGGCAAGTGCTCGAAAGCGTTCTCCATTGAAAACCCAAATTACCTATGATTCGGGGGGGGGGGGGGGGAGGGGGGGGGGCCGACCCCTCACTACATGCCTACGTCACTAGAGACGCGGTGGGCCTCTCCGGGCAACTCGGGGGGCGCGGTTTGCGATAATTTGTAAGTCCGAACACTTTCTTAAAACTGCCATATCTCCGTTCAAACGCAAAACACTCTCACCAAACTTTGTCAACTTTTTAGTCATAGTCTAAGGAACAAAATGTAGGATTTTCAACTTTTTTGAAAAATGCGGTCTTCAAAATGTTCAATGTTCAAAATTTGAACATTGAACACTTTGAACAAAAAGTGTTCAAATTGAACAGGACTTGAAATTTTCAACATCCTGAAGTCATTCTGAACATTTTGAAAAAAAAATGAGCTCGCTAGCTCAAAAACTGACGGAGCACCGCCTATTTTTCTGAAGGACTGCATAAAAGTACCCTAAAAACGCAAAATTTCGTAAAAAATTCAAAATTCAAAATTTTTCAAAACTATTTTAGGGGGTTGCTAGGGACACCTTTCTCGACGTTTTGGCCCATTTTCATGGAATTCCGAGGACATGAGTATGACAACTGGTTGAGTTGACATGGAATGACCCTATACAAGAATGGTTCGTAATATTACGACTTTTTTTCTCTCAGTGACACACGAAATAATGTGACACTTCGTTTGAATAGGAAAGTTAATTCGAATTATCGTTCAGGCAGTCGTTCCGGTGCCTGAATCGCGATAAAGTTCAATAGTAAGCTTAAGTAAGGTAAATCTTTGACGTGTGGTAAGCTAAAATTGTATCAAATGATCCTGAAAAGTTTCAATCGGGCAGCTCGAGGAAACAAGAAAAGTGATTGCACGCACGCGCACACACCCACCCACAGATAGCCGAAGTTTTCCAACGTAAGTTTCTTACCTGCCATCGTGAGGTAGTTGACAGAGTGTCTGAACCAAGCCGCTGCGAAGGCTGTTCTCTTTTGAAGTGTCTTTGCACACCAGGTAGCAGGTGCACCCCAGACAGCAGTCGTGGCTCGAGAAATTGAGCATGTTTTCATGGCTCGAGACTATCTTTCAAGTCATTAGTTTTATCCGAGGTGTCATGCTTCCACGGAGTAACGCCGGTTGATGACACCTCACATGAAACGAATGACAAACAACCCAACGGAAATCAGTAGTTCCCAAGATGCCCGTCGCTGAAATGTGTCCCACTGTGGATTTTCCTTCAGGCGGCGTGCAAAGAATACGTCACTTGAGGGCTCCCCGTTTATCTTCTCATCGGTTTAACCTAACCTTCCTACGCATTAAAGAAAGGACGGTCATGAGATGCGCCCCCCCCTCCCCAACTCCGTGACGTAATAACTGCACGCCACCTTAGGGGGAACTCCAAGAAATGGTTATTTCCCGACAGCAAACGGGGAGACTCACATGTCATGCTGTTTCTCGGAATAACACGACAAGTCGTTTTAGAACGTGACTCTTCGTCGTGCACCATTATTTGTCTTTCAACCTTGCCTTTTTACGGCTCCAGGTGAGGGGTCCTCACATTCTCACACAATCACGACATTCGTCTACAATCCCTTACATTCTTACACATTCGGTCACATTCACACACGTTCTCTCAACATTCTTGTACAATCACATTACATTCTGGCACATTTTGAACACAGTACCAGTACTTGTTCACACAGAATCTCACATATTCCTGCAAAACTCTTTCACATTCCTTCACATTCTTTCACAACGCCTAACATTCTCACACATTCGGTCACATTCACTATCATTCTCCCTCTACTTTCAAACGTGCATGACTTAAACATGCACGCCCATTCAAACACATTCGCACTCATTCTCTGACTTTCCTAATTCTTTTACATTCTGCACATTCTTGAAACAATCCCTCATATTCTACGCACTCTCGTGACAATCTCTCACATTCCAGACAATCACTCACAATCAGCACATTCCACACAATCTTCACTCAGTTGTACACTTTTTTTGAGCAGTGAGGCTGAGGCACCCCTCAGCTCCTGGTCGTCGTTGTCAGCATCCTTATCTTCACCAACTCTATATTTATCCTTTTTGGTATCACTTTTCCTCCAGTCTTTGGTTTCAACTGTTCTCCCTGTTTAACAAGGTAGGTGTACGCCAGTCAGTGGCTTGTCCTAACAGGCTTCGCGATGCTGCGCCAGTTCCGACAATCCACGCCTGGCGTTTACACCTACCTTGGCCTGCGGCGCTGGCCTGCCTGCGGCAGACTCTCTTGCCACACATCGCCACACTTACAGACCTGGTCGCACGTCAAAGCACCATTCGGTTCCAACTTTCAAGCTGCCCCCCTCCAGAGTACGGGGCGGCTAGGTTTGATCGCTGGGCAAACTGCGTGACATTTTCGGTTTGACACCCCTAAAATTCTGCCTTACTTATGTCCCATTGGGACTCCAACCTGGGTAGGAGGTCGAAATGGATTCCATTTCCAATACCGGCACCGTCGAAAACGTATGAAATGATGTAAAACTTAACATGACAACATATTATTAAGTGTTTTTTGGCTGAAATGACCCAATGGATTGAGGTGGAAAGCTGCATTTTGGTGTGGGGTATGACATTGACAGAGTGTATATCGCCACTTCCTGTTGTTTTAAGGTGACTCCTCATCCAATTCGATTTGATAAAACGCCAACCTGAAGTCTGTCTTGGATATCTTCTGGAATGGTCCAATGGTTAGGAGAAGCTCATGTAAAGTCTTGCCCGGATACCTTTCTCTTAGCACACATAGATTTGCTTCTCTCATCCACGCATAACCTCCAACCATTTGCCCCTTATGGAACAATATGGGCGGGAGATACCCTGGGCGTTGGGCAATTCTCCCTCTCTATGATGTCCATATCAAGCAAGTCAAACAGAAGTTTCTTCATATGTTTTAGACGGTGTACCGCCACTCGTCGCAAGGGTTGAGCTTTGGGTGGAATATTGGGATCCACTGGGATGTGTATAGCTTGACTCCTTTCAGCTTTCCTACACGATGCTGCTTTGGAGGGAGAACCGAGAACAAACAACCTTTCGGAGGGCTGGCACCGTCGGTTCAACACTCTGGTCGGCAAGAACCATCCATCCATCTACGCCCTGATCAAGGAGGTCCAGAAGGAGCAGAGAAAATTGTGAGAGGTCAATGGCTGAGCTGGAACTGGGAAAGGTACAGACAACTAATCTTCTCGGAAAACATAAAAAATCTGATTTGAAACTAACAGACAGCGCCTTACGTGGTGAAGGCGCAGCAGCGGCTGAAGTACTGGATGGTGACGGAGCGGCTCCAGCGGATCTCGGGGCGCTACGAGGAGATGAAGGCTGAAGAGTGGACCATGGACTTCCTGCGGGCCTGCGGGAATAACCTCACACTAGGGTAAAGTGCCGAACATGGATCGGGGTACCAATCATGGATCATTTTTGTTAGCGAGCTCGTACCGCCAAACCAATCGACCAATTTCATTTTTTCAAAATTTTTCATTTAGTTGGCACTTTTGACTGCTAGAATCACGCGCGGGGGAGCTGATCAATCTAACCGTTACACTTACAATACACAAATAAAAAAGTGCCTCTGGAAAGGGGTCCGAAAACGGCCTGTTTTCAGGTTAGGTTAGGAGTCAAAATTCGAAGTGTTATTACAAAGAATCCATTCATCAGAAATGCCTCAAAATTTTTTCGAGGCACCTTCAGAGTGTACCGTTTCATAATTTAGAGGGCCGGAAGTTATCGGACCACCCCTGTCAAAACGCGAGGGGGGATCCATCTTTGGGTCAGACCCAAATATGGATCACTTAAGGGGGGACATCACTCCAAAATGATCAAAAATTGCAACTTTTTTTTATTAGTTTATATTATAGACCATTCCTTTCTGCGTCGAATGGTGAAAACCGCATTCCGGAATTCAAAAAATTGCAGTTTTAGTACGTTGTGCGCCGCAAACATGCATAGGGGAAAAGCCCAGTTTCCCCAACTTTGATCGCGTTTTTCTCGGAACATGAAATTGCAAACGGTTGCAGGCCTCTAGGGCGCAGTTTTTGAGCTACAGCGGGGAGATTTAGCATGGAAGCTTCTACGACATGCCGCTATGGTGGGTAGCAAAATAATTTGCATTGGTCAATTTTTATTATTTTTTTAACGTTTAAAATTGAACAATTTTGACCAAAAAAATTGAACAATATTTTTTGGTATGTAACAAACACAACTTAAAATGATTTTTGAAATGTGATTGAGGTACCCACCATAGCCAGACATCTCTGGAAGGCTGTCACCAAATTTCAATGTTCTAGGTTAAACCGTTTGGCGTCCAGCGCTGCAACAGTGCGAAATGGTCTAACCTAACACTCAAAAATGTGTTTTCAACGAAAGCGCTGTACTGCCCTGGCGGATTGACTTTGTGTTGTTTTATACTTAATCTGTTAAAATATGAACAATTTTTCTCTTTCCGTTTGGTTTTTATGACGTTTTTACAAAAGCACTGTTTTTGGAGTGATGTCCCCCCTTAAATCAGTGAAAATTCAAAGCCCTGTAAATTTCAAAGTATTTGTCATTCATTGTTCAGTTCTTGAGAAGAGGTTGTCTTTGTGGTAATCTCGGAGTTAAACGAAGAAAATTTAGGTCATCGCTTGTTTGAGCTGAAATACAGAACATTTCTAAAATGTGATCCATGTTTGGTAACCTTACCCTTTAGTGGGTTTATGGGTACCAAGGTGGGCCAACTGGTAGTTGGGTTTCCTTTTTGGCCCGCCCTTCTATTCAAAAAATAGGGGGAGGGCCTATGCATTTGCCTTTGTGTCTGTGTGTTGTTGTTGTTGTTGTTGGCGTCTGTGTACAAGGAAGGAGTTGAGCTAGAGTAACCAGATTTGGAGGGTACTTCAGGAGTACCGTCCAAACAAATAATCCGGTGGTGCAAATCCCGTCCGGGTCGCTTATTTACATACCGTGGGCGATTCAGCGCGGTATGAGAATTATGGCGATCGGAGCATTCCCGCTCCAGGGGACTGGGACACGGAAGGTAGGACAGGTGATAGCCACTTCTTCCGTGCAGTAGACACTAGCGTGTGTCAAGAATGCTGCTGAGTCCTCAAAACGCAAAGGAAATACATTTCCAGAAATAACTTAAAAAGACTCTTAAATGATCTTGATCATACAAACACAATTTTCTGTTCAAATGATATTGCTGTGAAGATACTTGATGTAGCCATCAGTTTAGCATAATGTAGGATGCAATAATAAAAAACCTTTTTTAAAAAGAAAGATATTTTAGATCAATGAAAAATCAACACATCTTTACATGTTCATTTTAAGGGGTGTTAAGCCTGTTGGTGGTCAAAATATGACCTTTTATCCCTTTAATGGTCCGTTAACTATAAATAATTTAGATGTACTGCTCCAAAATTGCAGCTCCACTTTCTTGGAAGTGAGGATATCCTCTATGAGAGAGATCAAATGAAAGCGACAAGTTTCCGTAAACTGACTTGTCAAAAAATCTTGCGAGCCTCATTTTTAAAGTAACCATAAGGTGAACATAATTGAACATTGATTGAACATGATTGAACATAAAATGTTTTTGAACTTGTCTTTCAGAGAACTCCAAGTGTAAGCAGGACTATTTTGATATTGTTAATGGTCGTTGAGATCAAGAAAAATAAAAAGTTTTAACTTATAAAATTTTTAGGTGTTGATCACTTTTAGCAATATCAAAGTAGTGTGGTGTACACTTATCGTGCACCTACAAAGAAGTTGAAAAACATTTCTGCCAATTAAATATTATCATACATGGTTTTAAAAAAATTGGGAACTTTTTTCCAACCTTTACGACAAGTTAGTTAACGTAAACTTTTTGCTAACTTTTGAACAGTTTAACATTAACTTGTCGCTAACTTTTGAAAACTTTTTCTTAGGAAATCCGCAACTCCCTCTAAATCAGAGAAGATGAAACTCAAATTTTTATACAGAACCACTATATTCCTCGAAGTTTCTGATCTGTTAAGTGTAACGTAACAAATTTAGTCGTTTCTCTCATCACTCCTTCTAATACCAAAATTGAGTTTCCACCCTTCCTCCCCAAAAAAATTAGTCTAGAAGGACATACAAATTGGATTGCAGCTTGTTGCACTATCCCTTTTAGTCAGTTAATAAGAAAATATTAATTATCTTGACATTTCAACAGAATTTTTTTTTCTAATCCTTACAATTTCAAGTCGTGTTGATACTTTTTTCGGAAATGACTTCAAATTGAAATTTAAGGACACATTGGGTGTGTGGTACATGGGAGTCCACTAGAATAGTGGCCAAATCACATGTCCCGTAAAGCGGGGATGCTCCGACCGCCATTATTCTCATACCGCGCTGAATCGCCCACGGTATGTAAATAAGCGTCCGGGTCGCACAAGGGCTGCTGCAGGTGCATCATGGTTTACATGAGCGGGAGGGGGATTTCCGCCATTATTGGTGCTAGCAGGGCACATAGGGGTATTTTTGGAATCAAGGCGACGAGACAAGATGAATGGACCTGGTCCCGACCCCATCGGCTGCTTTTACAAGTTGGCCAGATCAGGATCTTGAAAAAAGGGGGTCGACCAACTAAAAAAATTTATTGCAGATTTCGATTGGTCTCAGCAAGACCTTTTCAACGAGGGGTCGGAAAGGGGGTCCAGGAGCCCGACTTCGTCTATTAGTAACATCAGGATCTTGAAAAAAGGGGGTCGACCGACTGAAAATTTTTACTTTAGTTTTGGATAGGTCTTGGCAAGACCTCTTCAACGAGGGGTCGGAAGGGGGGTCCAGGAGCCCGCCTTCATGAGTTATGGGAAAAAAAGTGCGACGGCTCGTTTTGCGCTCCTGCTGTGCCTCTATTGCAAGGAGTTGCAGTAGCATGGCAAATATGGGTATTTTCGGAATGAGGGCGAAGAGACAAATGAAACGGGCATATTCTTAGGACAGTTGGAGTAAAAAGTGTAAGGACTATTGCATATTGTGAATAGAAGGGCGGGCCTAAGTCACGATGGTACATCGATAACTTTGCTTTACCCGCTCACGGTGTGTGTGATGCGAGCGGGCCGAAGGCCCGGGCCTTCGACTGGCCAAGTTGGGTCTGATGCGAGGGCCGAAGGCCCGAGAAAAGGCCGCCGGCAGGCCAAGCTGGGCCGGCCCCCTGTCGAACCGAGTTGCCGGCGCAGCGAAGCGGAGCTGGCAACTCGGTTCGACGGAAGGGCGGGCCCTAGCTTGTTTGGATTAAAGAAATTGCGCCTAAAATTGGTGGATTAAATTGAAGTGGGCATTTCTGCGGTGGGAGAAAGACTTTGGGTGAAGTGTCGTGGATCCATTTCTACTGCTTGGGGTTCCGGTTCGCAACCATCGGAGAGCCTATCGTTTGCTAATTTAAAAGACAGGCCTTCAAAAAGCAATGACAGATTACTAAAATACTCTGGCTACATACCATTCATGATGGGCAAAGCAAAATACAAAAGGAAGTTTCGGCACAGTGAAGCCTTCCAATTACGAATGCAATCGTTTCATGCATTTTAGTTCAGTTTGCGCTAAAATGTTCGTTTTCTGAAGCCCCATTGGAATTTTCACAGAACAAACTGATTGAGCTTCTAGCGCCGACTTTTCGCGCTTAACAGTTTTCACTTTTGTGCCTCCTTAACGTCGGATCCTTCGGGAAAAATATTGCCAGCAGTTCCTTTGTTAATTTCGTCCCCGTCATAGATTGACGAAGCCCTTCGTAAATTCACAATGAAACCTTCGTACATTAACGACGAACTTCCGTTGATTTTCAAACATCACTTTAGCAATCAAACATTTACAGTGCACTTTTATTGACAGTCCCAACTACCTTTGGAAAAAGTTCCGTCTTGAATTTACAACATATTCTTTACAGTGCATGAAAAGAAGCTATTTAAAACCGATGTACAACGCAGAGGGAAAGCGAGAATGTGTGTGTGTTTGTGAGAGAGAGAGAGAGAGAGAGAGAGAGAGAGAGAGAGAGAGAGAGAGAGAGAGAGAGGGAGGGAAGGGGGGCGGGGAGGCGTTTGCCCCGTGACGTCAGGTGTGCTGTTTGTGCCTGTACCTGCGAGATGGGAAAACACGCGGAGGAGGGGGACTTGGCTGGAGAGATGGATGCACGGGTAAGGGGGGCAGGCGAGGGGATTGGAGCTCTGCCGGACACTCACGGCCACGGCGAGACTTGCCTGGGTTGTTTCGCCGGTCCGGTTTAGTCGACGATCTTGTCTCGACATGGTCGGATTGGCAGCCCTCTTGGGCGTGTTGGTCGCCGCTCTGGCCGTCCCGTCGCAACAGCAAGAAGCAGGTAAGAGCCTCTCGGCTGCACTTACACTTAACCAACGCAACACGGCCAGACTGATGTCTGGGAATTTCCAGATATTTTATTTTCGTAATTTCAGTTATTTGTCTGGAGGAGCCTGTTTTCGTCCAGATATGTGTCTGGTTTCCACGGCAAAAATTCTTTGCAGCACAGATCGAAAGAGCATGAAATGCTAGTCCCTTCAACTCTTTGTCCCTCCCGCAACAGTCACTTTAGCCCTAACGGTAAAAGCGGAACCTGGTTTTCCCAGGAAGCCTGTGATAGAGACATAGGCGATTTCCAGGGAGTTCCTGGGAAAACCAGGTTCCGTTTTTACCGTGCTTAATGAAAAGAACAGAAAACACCGGAAAACGCAATAATTCAAACAACTCAAGACAATCCTCGGTTGCGCCATCTGTGTGACACCATTTTCTTTCTTGTTAAGGGTTTGCTAGAAGATTTAGGAAGGCCAAAGACTTAAAGAGAACTGAAATTTCATCCTCTTTCGATCTGTGCAAAGCGTTTTCCTAACACTGCGTAGTTTTCACAATCTCGAAGAAGTCTGACACCTTATCGTTTCACGTGTTCCCTGGGCCGTTGCTACCCCTGCTTTGTGTCGGTCAAAAGAAATAGAGGAGTTCATGATCGGTAGTGTACCACGAGCGAAGCTCTTTTACAGACATGCCTCTCAAGAATTGTATTTCACATCTTTCTTCCAGTCGCAAACGCAAACCTGACGCTCGGTGAAGTGGTGACCGTCGAAGTGCAGTACCACACTGACAACGGCTACATTCAGTTTCTCCTGTGCGACAGCGAAAGCTGCAGCATAATTGAAGTTCGCGGCGCAACGCCAGAGGGCGTCCTTTGGTTCAACAGCTACACTGGTTGCAACAAAGATGGGAACGCCTGTTTCTACGACAACGATGCATCATTTTACCGGAAGGTGAGTCGTTCTAGATTCCCACCACCTTAAGGAAATGAATTGGTAAGAAACGGAGGTGCTTCTGGAGAGAAGGTTGGCTAGAGTCCCGTGGTCAATTTACGAAGATTCCTGGTAATTTGGGAATCTTCTTGATCACGATGAAACATTTTAGTGGATTCACAAAGAATTTACGTAGTTTTCAAAGAATCTTCATGCGTACACGGTATAAACGGTTCCTGGTTTTCCCAGGAACTCCCTGGAAATCGCCTATGACTCTACCATAGGCTTCCTGGGAAAACCAGGTACCGTTTTTACCGTGTAGGGCAAGTCTCGCTGGGCACAGTTTGTGCACAGGAACTACCATCGCAAAGTACGATGACATATTTTTACACTGTATGGCAAAGAAGCGTATCTTCCTCTATCCCAAATGGGAACGATGTTGACGACGTTTTGAGTAATGTATCCTTGAACCACTGCAGGCGAATCAGAGCGACTATACGATGTTCAAAGACAACGAGACGCACGTGTTCGAGGTCCAGAAGCGCCCGTCCGAACTGGTGCTGTGGGTCAAGGGCAAGTACAGCGATGCCACCAGACTAGCAGTGCCAGCGAGTGGGAGGCGCTTTCTGGTGCGCCCAGCTGAAGGGCCTTCCCGCTTGCCAGTCAAGATAATGGCGGAGTCATCTTCGCTGACTTTTTCCTGGTCTGATATGGGTAAGACTGCACTCTGAATGTTTTATGTACTTCATTGTCCATAGCTATGGCCGTTTTTGTGCATACAGAACTTACGTACAAATTTGTACATAAATTGATCCAGGAAGCGGAAGAAGGGGATACAGTCGACTCTGTCATTTTGTCCATTTCTACTGTTGTCATTTTGTCCACAAGTCATCCCCACTACTTTGGCTGGACGGGCGCCCCCGGCCGGTGCCTGGCCTCGACGGTAGGGATTCCGGCGGCCTAATCCGCCCTGGCTGTTTTCATTTTGTCCGCAGCTCCTCCCGGGTAGGTGGACAAAATGACAGAGTCGACTGTAACTCAATTTTGGTCATTTTTCAGGAGAAACAAAAAACTGTTAGCAGGGAAAACTAAAACAAAACAAATGAATGTTGCAGATGTTAATAATTTCAAAAAGCATTAGTAAAATTTTGGAAAAAAAATCAAAAGTGTAAGGTCACTCCGTAGAGGATTTCTGCGACTTATCACTTTCCGCTGAAATGGAAAACAGAGTCAGCTCACCTTATATTTCCTAAACCAAGAGGAATTTTGAGACAAGTCAAGTGGAACAATAGTCTTCATAAAGTGTATGTTACTCTGGTGTATTTTTTGGACTTAGCTCTTTTTTCCAAATTGAAATTTAAAATTAAGGGGGGGTTAAGTTGAGTTGATTCTTTTTACACTAGATCCATAAAAACACAAGTTGAGTTATATCCTTTTGCCAATTTGTCAAACGGACTCATGTAGACTAAGGTTGAGTTATCTCCATTTTCCAATGAAATTTAGACTGTAAAAGGGGTTAAGTTGAGTTATACCCTTTTTCCATGTGGATTTTCTCCTAAACTGCTTGGAATTCAGTCAAATAATTTGGTGTAATGATGTAAACCATTCTAAGGCACAATAATAAAATAAAAACTCAATTTGGGGATAAGTCAAGTTATTCCCTTCTTCCGCTTCCTGGATCAATTAGGAACCATATTTCCATATTGTGCTTAAGTATGTAAAACATTGTACCTAATTTATGTACAAATTTGTACATAACTTCAGTATGCACAAATACGGCCATAGTTATGGACAGGAAGTCCATAAGCATTTAGTGTGTGCTCGGTTTAGCTTATTTCAAGGAATTTAGTGATCTATATTTGAGCTCAGCATTGATCTGCCCACAAAATGTTTAAGTAAAATGGTGTACGTGCTGATGCATAGTAATTTTAAACCTGTGTACCGTCGTGCTTAAAATTGTGCGTGAATTTGCATCGATTTATGCATCTTAACGCATGATTGTATGCAAATTCCACGTATGCACTCAATCGTTGAAGTTCCACGTACAAAATTCTACCCAAACATTTAGTGTGTCCGAACCCAATAGTGAATTCAGTACGCTCTTCAACTTGTACTCAGGAGTACTCTCGAACTTCTTCTCAACTACGTAATATTGCCAGGCGGGCTAAGATGTGTGTGTACTGATCTGAGCACACACTCGTTGCAGTGTACTCATACTCCTCTCAGCACACACTCTTGAGAGTGAATTTGTGAGTACACGCCCGAATAGAGTGTACTGAGCACACTGTGGAGCTTGCTGAGTACTTACTGCCAAAAGTCGAAACAAGTGAGCGAAATCGAATGAGACGATGGCAGTTTTAAGTTTGTTTGCGAGTATAAAATAGACATTTTATGAATTTTGTTGCAGTTTATTGTGACTCCAATCAGTTTAAATGTAAAGACGGGCCTTGCGTGAAGCTTCTTGATCGTTGCTCTGGGACGAAGGAGTGCGAAGACGGATCCGATGAGTTTCTCTGCGACCAAAGTAAGTGCATTCGTCTGGTGAGTTCGTTAATCAGTCTGTTCACTGGTCCCATTGTAAACAGCGAACACTGCCTGCATGCCCATTGTTACAGCAAATGCTGCGTAGAGTAAGCTCAACTGAAGTACAAAGAACACTGCACTTGCAGGTACGGAGAAAATCGCCTTTCACGCTCACTGTTCGAAAAAAAAAATTCCATTTACCAGGAGAAAACATTTTGTAAAATAACCCGTTCTTCCTCTTGTTATTTAGAAAAGTTTCGTAAGAAACACGCTGCGAGTCGCTTCGTGAACCTGTGAAATTATGTAGTTCACAGACGGATTATTTCGTCATGTTAAAACATTGGTAGCTATGAGCTCTAAAAGTTAAAATTTCACCATAAAGTCTCAGAACATGAAGTCTCAAAACAGATGTTAGCTCTGTAGACCCATACTCTTTGACGTAGCTGGAAAAAAAATTCGTCTTGAAGTTTATCTTACCAAAGACTATCGACCACCAAAATTTTTGCCCAAACAAAAACTAGCCATTTTGGAGGTGTGCTCCTTTGATGTATGGAAACACTGTGTGCAACTATTTTTATTAGTGTACTAGCATCCAATAGAGATAAATTAATATCCTCGGCGGGCATTTAAAGCTGACGCACTTTTCTACGTGACTTCTTATGGATGGATGCAAATTTTTAGTATTGGGTGGACAGGTATTTCAGCTAAAACTGTCTCATGGTGCCCCACCTTCCCTTTCTGCAATCAACACAGTGTTCCTTTGTTCGTTCACACAGTCCCTGAAACCAACATTTCGGTCGGAGACATCTTGACGGTCCGATTGAAGTTCAAGAATGATTCCGGTGGCGTGGGGTTCCTCTTGTGTGACTTCAACACGTGCAGCAAAATTCACGTAGACGGCTCTGCGCCGAACGGAGCCCTGTCCTTCACAGCGTACACCGGCTGCAACTCAATCGGCGGCAACCTCTGCACGGTGGCTCGTTCGGTGAGTGTTACAGTATTCTTGATTTACGAGACGCGTACAGTTTCCGGGATTTGCATTCAGGGCAGGTCATGTCGCACTTTTCGCCTACTCACAGGTGGAATATTACTCTAGGATGCTTATCTTCAGGCCTTTTTTTAGGGAAGAAGTAGCCTAAATGGTATGTATCTCCAGGATTCAGCCTCGCCGAGATTTAATCTGAGTGGCCCTTTATGCAACACGGAAACTTTCTATAGGATTTTAGAAATTTGAACCGTGATTTTAGTGTCAAACTGTGGTTGAAAAGTGTCTTGTGAATTTTGAGAAATTTGCCGTCAAAATCACCGTTTCCATGGTAAAGCTCGACTCGTCAACGGAATACAGAGGGAGAGGGGGGAGCCGAGCCGAACCCGATGAATCGTAGGGGTAGGTTGGGGGAGAAAGGTACAGGGTAAGAAAAGTACACCCTCCTTGTGGCCTACTATATCCATCAGTGTTTTCACACTCAGATTTTCAATCACTGGTCGAGGGATGGCTAAAAGTCAAGACATCAGCTCCACAAGGGTTGTACTTTTCTTACCCTGTACGTTTCTTCCCCGACCTACCCCTACGGATCCCTCCAGAAATGGCGTTCGCCGGTGTCGAATGTTTCTGCATTTCTCCTCCACTGCGAAGTTCGTTTCGTTCCCGCAGGACCACCCAGCCAAATGGACCACGTTCCCGACGGGCGATCTGACGTTCGAGGTGCAGAGGCGGCCATCAGAGCTGGCAGTCTGGCTGGAGAACCACGCCGACAAGAAAGTGACGGTGCCGGTGTGGCGTGGCAGCGACCGACTGCGAGTCAGACCTCACTTTTGGAGGTCTGAAATGACGGTAGATTTCGATGGTAAGCCTTCTTTACGGTTGTCTGCTTCTTCCGTCGTCGGTCGGCGAACTTCGTGACCATGGCTTGTAGCACATCCTAGTGTGGGACCGTCTCACAGTGTTAAGCGTGAATCAAAATGTCTCAAGCCTTCAAGTGAGAACCACTCTATCCCAAGCTTGGAAGTGAGAGACACCATGTATCACAAGTGGAAGTGTGGGACCCTGCAGTCTGTTTCACACTGAAATATCAATTCTAGCTCTGCGGGTGCTTAGCCAAACCGCTGTCTGAGGATGGAAATTTAGTGTTGGCGACGATGTTCGTGTCCCAGGCCCTCACTGCGGCAGCGCTCCACTTGCGCCAGTCACCCTCACGGTCAACGGCGAGGAGGCGGACCTCGGCGTCTACCCGTGGCACGCGGCCATCTACGAACGGTTCCCGGACACAAGGAAATACATATGCGGCGGTTCTCTCATCTCTCGCACCATGGTTATCTCAGGTTAAGTATCGACGGGAGCACTTGGACACTGCACGGTAAAAGCTGTATCTGGTTTTCCCAGGAAGCCTATGTTAGAGACAAAGGCGATTTCCAGGTTGTTCCTGGGGAAACCAGGAACCGTTTTTACCGTGTAACATACTTGTAAGGCTTTTTTTTTATATAGCATTTGAGCTCCATTCAATTCTGCCAGAGCATTATTTCATCTTCGAGGTTGTCGAACCACGATAGCTCGCGATAGCTCTTGTTTGTAGCGACATAATATGCACATGCACTGCGGTTGCAAAGGCTACGAGCATACAGCACGCATGGTGCGCAGCTTTGAGATATCTCGGATATCTCACCTTACGTGCGATGTGTTCCGAGAAAGACCTACAATTATGCGTAGAAAGGCATGGCGAGGGGGTGAACACTCCAAGAAATCGTGTTCAGAGTACTCGGTATCACGGCATTAAAATGCCAAAACTTGGCACATTTAGCTCCAAAGTGGTATTACAATTACGCGTACGCGTAATACACGGCTTTTGTGAACAGGGTATTACATGATTGTTTACCCCCTCCAGGCGCTATAGCGCTTCACGTGCGATGCAAACGCTTTGCACCAACGGGTGAGCGATTCTCACGTTTCGGGGTAGTTTTGACGTCTCTGATTTGCCGAAAGTGAGAAATATCCAATTAAGTTTTTCTCATTATTGGGGTCCTTAGTGATGCTAGAGTAATGGCAATGATATTTTTAGTAAAGACCTTGTACTACCTTCCTAAAAAACATGAGCCCTAATGTATTCCCATACGTTTAAGTGGGTGTTTTGATCACGGAAATTACGTTATCACAGAAGTTACAAAGTGTGAAAATCAGTTTGATGCAGTTTTGACAAAGTTATGTTTAATTTGGTTCGGCCGCGCGGCCCAGCCGCCCGTCCGCTCCTTGCCGGCCCGAGCGGCGCGCATAGCTTCACGCACGCACTAGGCTGTTGCCACCCCCTGACCTGAGCACCAATCACATCCGCTTCGATTGTTGAAGGACCCTGTACTTGAAGCGAAAGAGGGGCCATACTCAGATTTTCCTCTGCTCCCTCCACTTAAATTAATAAACGCATTTGTTACGAATCGCCCCTGTTACAAATCGCCCCATACTCCCATACTCATTGCGTTTGGAATCTCAGTGTATTCACTACGAATTCTTCGTTCACGTGCCGAAGACTTGCTTGGTAGAATTGCGATGACAACTGTCTCTGACATGATCCTTCCCGCGCCTGCTTGCAGTGGCCCACTGTTTCTATCGCAACTTCGAAGTCCAGCCAGCTAACAAATACGATGTCGGTCTGGGAAAACTTTACAGTGACTGGCAGCACGATGAGGTCACAACAGTCTTTAAATCTGAGGTATGAATAACACATGGCACAGTACAGACTCTACGAAGAGTCGCTTTGTAATACGAAGAAAATGAAGGCATAGTTAAATCTACGAAGAAATGCTTCGTAGTATGAAGCGGTATGACGCATGATCCTTCGTAATACGAAGCGTTTCTTCATAATACGAAGCCATTCTACAACGCCTTCGTTTTCTTCGTAGCTATGAAGCAAATGCTTTGTAGGCTTTTCAGAGTGGGGATATTGGACCTATTTTTGTCCCACGGATGATGCAATGTTTAGCACATCCGACGGTGGTTCAAATAGGGTACTTTCGTAGAATCCTGAACAGGAAGCAAGCAGACCAGCAGACGCCAAATTGGCCGGAAACTAACCTCTCTTCGGATCCAAAACTATAGCCGAGCTGTACAAATATTGCTCGCGAAACACATATGCACTGCAAACAAGTATCAAACGACTGTTTATGTTCAAGTGTGGCCGATACGTTTGACTAACGTCTCTTTCCCATGTCAAGTTTGGATCTACTTCCGCCAACATGGCGTCTGTGTGCTTCCGGCTCAGGGATCTACGAAAGTACCCTTTTTACATCCGCCAGGTGGGACACATTGCCCAATCAAAGTTCAGTTTGCAGTAGGCGTCGGACCATATGTTTCACCAAGCGGGAACGAAATTGGATCACGGTCGGAAGTGCTTAAAATTGCATGACTCGTGGGACAAAAAACGCGAATTGAGTGAATTGTAGGCCGTGGAACGGCGTGGAAGCAGCATGGTTTGTTTGGCATAATATTATTGCCTTTCTTAAGGACGTTGCCAACTTATCCCTAACATGCCGCTAACGACTTTCGCCCCTGGACGGGCAGAATCGTTTTGCGCCTTTGGATGGGGCGTGAAGCTGAATGAGACTCCAAGACAAAATTCTACACAGTACAAGCTCTACGAAGAATCGCTTCGTAATACGAAGGAAATGAAGGCATTGTAAAATCCACGAAGAAATGCTTCGTATTATGAGGCAAAATCCTTCGCAATACGAAGCAATTCTACAACGCCTTCATTTTCTTCGTAGCTGTGAAGCAAATGCTTCGTAGGTTTTTAAGATTGTGGAGGCAGTACCCTGTTACGCCCTTGATGGGCGTGAAAGTGAAAGGCTGCCGTAAGGGTGTTGTTTTGATGTCTTTGTGGTACTAGCGTAATCGTACTTTAGCTGTTTAACACATTCACGACCGTCCGGGAACACGTGTCCGGTCGTGAATGTGTTAATCTGCATTGCCCTGCGGCCTCGAAATGAGAGTGGAAATTGTCGCGCGTTGCAGGTCAAGCGTATTCTGAGCCACCCTTACTACCAAGGGGAGCGGAGGCAGTACGGTGACGACATCGCCCTCCTGGAGTTGAAAAAGTCCGTTCAGCTCAGTGACTACATCCAACCAATCTGTTTCGACGAAGAACTCGTGATGAACACTGGGGATAACATACGGGTGAGAAGACGGGTGTGGTGCGCGGGAGAAGATGATGCACACTGTACATATTTTCCATGAAAGTTCAGTTTTGACAGTGTTGAAAGTCGCTTTTCATGTCGGTGGTCTGAACATCCTGAAGGGGGATGGCTCTGAATAAATCAGGCTCTGATACTAAAAAGCAACCTAAATTTTAAGACGGTAGTCTAAGTTCCCATTTCAGCGTGAGTCAATGGTCTGAACTCAGACTTAGGCCTACTTTAACAGTGTACCAACTAAATGTTGCAGGTAGTTGGCTGGGGTGGCGGCCTTACGAAGCTTGAGTCCGTTAACCTGACGTACCAGAGTTTCTCGTCGTGCTTGAATGAAATTCAGTCATCTCCTCACGAGGTCAAATACGTAACCGCTGACAAATTTTGCACCTTCCGCGCCAGAGGTGAGTTTATGGCATCCGCTTTTGTGCTTCTTGAACACTCAATTACACTGGTGAAACAAAGGCATAAAAATTATGCCCTTTAAGGGGCGTAAACGATTTACGCCCTTAAAGGGCTCGACGGTCCCTATCGATAGGCGCGTAAGTCCGAGCGGCGAGAACGTAAGCGCGCAAGTCCGTCCGCCCGGGACATACCGTCGTATCTCGCCCGGGTCGCTACGCAGCGTACTATGTAGATACGGAATGATGCAACGATAGCACGTTACGTAGCGACCCGGGCGAGATACGACGGCATGTCCCGGGCGGACGGACTTGCGCGCTTACGTTCCCGCCGCTCGGACTTACGAGCCTATCGATAGGGACCGTCGAAATCGTTAATGCCTTTGGGAAGGGGATTAAAATTTTGCTTGGAATTCTTATACCATTTACGCCCTTCCCAAGGGCATAAAACGATTTATGCCCTTAAGAGTATTTATGCCCTAAAGGGCGTAATTTTTATGCCTTTGCTTTAACTAGTGTAGGATGAAAAAGTCATAGGCCTAATCAGGACTAAAATTTTGGGAGAGGCATTCTTTGCCACAAACTGGTTGAGAGTTACTTTTCCAAGTTTCCTCCCCGTGTCTTGGTAGGTAGCAGGTACACCCTTATCACCCAAATTCAGGCAATGGGACTCCTGTCACCAAACTATGAATGATAAAATAATCCTCACGCAAATTCGATGATAAAGTGTTCGTTGCCTAAAATATGACATTGAAGAAGACAGTTACATTCTCAGCGTTCAGAGGTCCAAATCCTGCCTTCGTGTTCTAGGCGTGAACCGGCCTGCTGGTGTGACTCAAGGCGACAGCGGCGGTGGCGCGGTGGCCAAGCGCGGAGCCCGGTGGTTTCTCGTGGGGCTGGTGTCGGTGAGAATGAACAAAGAGAAGATATTCGGATTCACTGACGTATCGAAACACAGCAAGTGGACTGTAGGGGCCATGGACGGCGGAAGCTCAAGAAATGTCACGATTCAAAGGCAACGTCGCTCGGTCGTTTAAATCAGCAGTGCAGAGTCAATGTTGTGGTAAGTCAAGGCGTGTCTTATTAAAAAAACGAATGCATATTAAATAAATAATGATTCAAAAGCTTGTTCTAAACGAATTCTGTACTTCTGTTGCAAGTATGACTCTTCTTGCAAGTACACTGTCAAACATCTAACTTTCTTTTCAATTTTTGTAGGTCTTTCCTATTTTTAATCCCTTTTGAAACTATTATCCTTCGTATTTTCGTAAGAAGGCACAGACATCCAACATTGCCGAAAACGAACTGTACGTTTGAAATTGCTTGATGTATCTGGTGCTTCTTTGGGTCTTGGAGTTTTCATGTGAACACTTGCTGTAAAGTCAGAGCCCACTATTCTCAATATGTAAATACTGCGACAGACATAACTTTTGATAGACATCAATGAAAAATAAACAACCTGATGTAACAGAAGGCACTCATTTATTTTAAATTTCTAAAAAATCATCATTTCCAAAGGGAATTGTTTAAAAAGGGCAGTCAGCACTGCTGGTTTACTTATTCTTATCATGAATGTAGAACGTCTGACTAGATGGTTAGTACCACACACAAGCACCTACATGGAAACATTTACGAGGCGTCTCGTTAATGAATGAGGGGAAAATAAACAGAACAGTTTGGTAAAAACGATAGATCTGCATAGTTACTAAAACTAGGGCACAATTCTGTTACAATAAGCGTTTCTCTACTTTCCAGGCAAGTCGCTACTTCCCCGCGAGGAAATGTTGCGCGCCTGGCAGTGGCCTGGCAGGATGGCCTACATGTCAGGCGCTGTCTTTCCCAGTCACGAAGGCGATTTGTCTTCGTCATGCGTCCATAGAGGACAAAGTAGAGACAATATGAGCCCATGAAAAAAGAAGTTCTCTATACATCCACTTTGGTTTTGCTTTTTGGTGTAAGAATTAATATTTTTAACATTACAAGAATATTGATTAACTGTGCTTGACCAAAAGAAGTTTAGGTGCCTAGGGCGCTTACTGACAAAGCCATCTGACCAGACCTTATTTAGGTCTTATTTATGTTCTCCTGTAAGTTTTAACTCCACCCGAATAACGGGCTTTCGCTCAGCCAACAAAGCTGCTTGGCCTTTAAAATGTTTTCAAATTTGAATGAAGAAAAGCCAGCAGTACTACAAAATAATTTCTCCCAAAACACTTTGTAAATTGATTATTTTGTAAACTGCATGTGCCGAAAATTTAGGCCGGAGTGTATCACCTGAGTTCTCTTGTCAAGGACGGCGACATGAAACATTCTGTTGTCTGTCGCGTGCTAGCCGAGCCGCACCGTGCAAGCCTGCCTCATTCAAGTATTAAGGTAGCTCTCGGTATGCATGAGCTGTGCTTTGAGCTGACAGTGAAGACCATCAGCGCGTGAGTGTCGATGGCTCCGTGCACAGCGGGTGGCAGGTAAGTCACCCGAATATGGCCCTTCTAGGAAAATGAGAGGGTCAGTTGTTGCATCCTGCCGCCACGAGGATCACCACCAGTACACTGTGGACGGAAATGAGGGGCCCCCTTCCCCTAGACAGTCCCTTAAAATGTAGGCAAAAAGCAACACTTTGCCTCTGTACACTGTTATTCAAAGAATGTGACATTACATTCGTTAGAATGTGAATTTTGTCACGTTCGCTTGAATACGATGTCACATACGATTGAACGTGACACGGCAATGCGGCCCACCTGATGCGGCTGTCACATTCGTGACAGGAGGGGATCAACATTCAAACGAATGTGACAAAATTCACAGTCTAACGAATGTGTCGTCATATTCGTTGAATAACAGTGTAAGTAGGCAATAAGAGGTACTTTGCCCTCCTCCACCCTCGACAGACTCTGGATCCACCACTGGTACTGTGAAAACACAAGTGTGTGCATGTCACACATTTGAGAGGGGTGTGGGTAAGGAAAAATTTGTTATTTTTTCATGTTTTTTTCAGCCTCCTCTTTTTTGCGGTCATCCTGAAATTACAATGGACATCACCATTGGACTCTTTATGCCTTTTTCCCTTTTACCATCTATTGTTGCTTGTCGGCACTTTTTGAATTTACGCAAACCTTTTTGATTTGGTCGACATTTGGGTTTTAATCCTTGCGCGCAGGATTTCAAATCCAAATATTGTCCCAAAAATCTGACAAAGTTGGCTCATCTTATTATGTATGGCAGACAAGGGAGCCGGATTTCAAAAACATGTTTTCTTTCGGTTTTGGTCTTGAAAACTAGAATCTTGATTGGTTTTGTGTCACTTTTGGGCGTTCGTTGACCTGTAACTAAAGATTGAATAAAAAAACTCTCTTGTCTTCTGACACTGATTATTTTAAGCTGCCACACAGACACAAACTTCTAATCGAGAGAGTGTCGCTCTTGAGTGCCGCCATGAGAGGGGGCTCGAGGGGCTTCCCCGAGGGGTGCACGCGTCACTTCATCCACCGTGACTCCAGTCACTGCCTTGTCTCAGCCTTCAGTCACTTAAAAAGCCGACACACGCGTAAATTTGCCCCATTTGCGGCATTTTTGCAACTCTTTTCGTGAGATTTACACTCTTAAAAGCCTACGAAGCATTTGCTTCGTAACTACAAAGAAAATGAAGGCTTTGTAGAATTGCTTCGGATTAATGAAGGAACTTCGTATTACGAAGGATTTTACTTCATAAAACGAAGCATTTCTTCGTAGATTTTACAATGCCTTCATTTTCTTCGAATTACAAAGCGATTATTGGTAGACTTTTTACTGTGGACATTCGAATCAAAGTGTAAATTCAGTCCAGTCACCAGTCAGTGTACACCTATTTCCCAAGTGAGGCACTCCTCGGGCTTCCCATTTCAGCGGTGATCGTACGAAATATCGTCCTTTCGCAGACCGTCGAGATGAAGGGCTCCCGGGATGCTGGGCCACCTGGCCTGTATTCTGGAGGACAGTCTCAAACATGTCTGAAAAACTCTGCGTCGGCCTACGAGCTGTCAGCGCACTTAGAAGGATGGGTGTGGTACCTGTCAGAGAGCGGCGATCCACACGTGCTACGACGTTTCTTGAAATATGTCAGAGAAGCACAGGTATAGCGGCTCTAGGGCGGCAATCTTCCAACGCACCCAACAATACAAGTCTGAGAGTGCCGAAATGTCAAACACAGCACTGTGTTGGACATTTCTGCACTCAGACTAGTAGGGGTCGGTTGGGGTGGGGAAGAAAAGTACAGGGTAAGAAAAGTACAACCCTTGTGGAGCTGATATCTTGACTTTTAGACATCCCTCGACCAGTGATTTCAACGAAAATCTGATTGTGAAAACACTAAATGCATGTCGTGGACTGGAGCAGTAGGCCACAAGGGGGCCGTACTTTTCTTACCCTGTACTTTTCTTCCCCAACCTACCCCTATTATCTTTTTTTTTCAATTAATGACTTTTTCTCCTGCTAAGTTAGTTTTTGGCCCGCCCTTCTATTCAGAAAATAGGGGGAGGGCCTTAGCATTTGCCTTTGTGTCTGTGTGTCGCTGTCGTCGTCGTCCGTGTACAAGGAGGGAGTTGAGCTAGAGTTCCCAAATGTGGAAGGCACTGTAGGAGTGCCTTGGATCTTGGAAAAAGGGGGTTTGTAGTTTGGTTTGTAGCGTAACTGCAATCTTCTTTTGAAATTTTTCTCATGCCAACAACGTTGAAGACAGATCTTCGCGGTGTTAATGTCGCTGCACCTCCTCTTCTTCGGAGTCGACGCTGTTCTGGCTGAGAACATGGAGACAGCGCGGCTGCCAGTCCGCGGTTTAGTTTCCATACCTGCCGGGTAAAAGACTGTGAAATGTCCACACTGTAAGAAATGAATTGGGAATCATGGAAGGTGCCTCAGTGTTGTAAAAGCTTAAGTTCACGAAGAATCTTCGTGAACGAATGTACGAAATTTCTCCTCGTATAAACGATTGATTCTCGTAAATTTACGAAGAACCTTAAGAAATTACCGAGATTCTATTGAAAACGTAACGGTCGGACACATGGCCAAATTATGGCGTAAAATAAAGCACGCCAAAAAGTCACGCCAAAAGTTGACGCGTCACGAAATAAAGGCCGAAAAACGGCTCGGTGTGTGTCACGCCGGCATTTGGCGTGAATTACAATGCGGGAAAAGTCATGCCAAAAACTGTCATGACAAGAAACTCACACCAAAACTTGGCGTGAATTTTTGAGTCACGCCAATTTTGGGACGACTGTTCTGTTATGCCGATTTTGTATGTACCTCTTTATTCACGCCCCTAAAACGGCACGATGGATTTTCAGTGTCTTCGTGCATCGCGCCTTCGGAGACATTTTTGCTTGGTACCTTCGTAAATTCTGGAGATTCACTATTATCCTGGTTTGGCTGAAGTGCCCTTGTCGAGTAGGGTAAAGTGCCGAACATGGATCGGGGTACCAAACATGGATCATTTCTGTTTGGGGGTCTATAACTAAAGACCAGTTGACCAGATTCTAAATTTCTGTCTTTCCTTGCTTAGACTGACCCTTTGACTGTTCGATGTTAATCTGACAAGTTTGTAACTGCGTCTCTCTACTCTGCAGGGTTGCGTTTAGAAAGACACCTAAAACAGGCCCCCGAAAATCGATGGAAAAATGACGTTCAAAAAGGTAATTTTTGCACCCCTGATTCTGGGCCAAGCAATCACCGCAGTCACTTCAAAATTTTTCATCGTGCACTTTGGACAGCTACTTTGATATTTTTGGACTACTGGATGCATACCTTGCTTTGTGTCCGTACGCTGGTGGGGTGATCCATGATTGGACCACCTTAACCTAATCTTAGCAAAAATAGCCATATTTTCTTGTCCTCACAACTTCCAAAGTATTCGAGTTAGAGGTGCTATTTTTGGTAGCCATATGACCAGTAAGGTAAACATCAATAATAGATTCAAAAATAGTGGTCAACCCATACTTAATTTCGATCTAGAGAAGATAATTTAAAAAGTGATCCATGTTTGGTAACCTTACCCTAGGTGGCGCTTGAGTTAGGCAGCGCACCCATGTACCCAGTCCTTTTTGTCCTAGCATCGTGGTGCACACTATTTTTGTCGGAAAAACCAGCGATCTGAGGGAGGCGTTCTGTGTCGCTGCCTCAGTTGCCAGGGACGTGGAGAGAGAGGCGACGGCCGACGTTAAGGTAAGTAACGCCAACCAATCAGTTCGCTGCCGGCACTACCATCCTCACCCACTCAAGTTTAATATGTCCAACAGTGCAAGTCAAGCTGCTTTCTTAACTTGCAGAGCTCGTAGCTTCCATATTTTATTTAATATTATTTTTGATAATTGATCCAGGAAGCGGAAGAAGGGAATAACTTGACTTATACCCAAATTGAGTTTTTATTTTATTATTGTGCCTTAGAATGGTTTACATCGTTACACCAAATTATTTGACTGAATTCCAAGCAGTTTAGGAGAAAATCCACATGGAAAAAGGGTATAACTCAACTTAACCCCTTTTACAGTCTAAATTTCATTGGAAAATGGAGATAACTCAACCTTAGTCTACATGAGTCCGTTTGACAAATTGGCAAAAGGATATAACTCAACTTGTGTTTTTATGGATCTAGTGTAAAAAGAATCAACTCAACTTAACCCCCCCCCTTAATTTTAAATTTCAATTTGGAAAAAAGAGCTAAGTCCAAAAAATACACCAGAGTAACATACACTTTATGCAGACTATTGTTCCACTTGACTTGTCTCAAAATTCCTCTTGGTTTAGGAAATATAAGGTGAGCTGACTCTGTTTTCCATTTCAGCGGAAAGTGATAAGTCGCAGAAATCCTCTATGGAGTGACCTTACAATTTTGATTTTTTTTTCCAAAATTTTACTAATGCTTTTTGAAATTATTAACATCTGCAACATTCATTTGTTTTGTTTTAGTTTTCCCTGCTAACAGTTTTTTGTTTCTCCTGAAAAATGACCAAAATTGAGTTATCCCCTTCTTCCGCTTCCTGGATCAATTTCACGATGGAAAATTTACAGAGTGGTCCGTTCCCAATCATTTCGCAATAAGGATTTTCTTCTAATGTTGAATATTGATTCTATAGCGTGTTGATATACTTCATTTCAAATCACCTCCCAAAATATTTATGCTGTAATTCATTCATTCAACCAAAAGCACGCAACTCAACTCGGAATCGAGGAGTGTAACCTAGACATGCCACTGCCGTCACACCAAGTTGATACCCGAGCGCAGTTTCACTGTTATTACAATGCAGCAAGGCAGGTTCGCGATGCTACGTCACTTCCGACAATTCACGGCTCCAGCTTACGCCTACCATGCGCCTACCTAGGCCTCCCGCGCGGTCTTGCGTTCCGCACGATTCGGCAATCTCCTTTGCCAGAAACCGGCAAACCAACCGACGTGGTCGCTTATCAAATCATTTTTTTTCATTTACGGTGAAGGGCTCTGCTCCCCAAACCTCCCTTTCAAGTATGGTGATACACTGTTCGCTGGGCATAGACTGCACGTCACTTTTGGGCTTGGCACCCTCAAAAACATCAGACAAGATAAATTTGGCAAAATATTTCTTGTCAGATTGCAGCCTATTGGGGATTTGAAGCTGGATCGAAGGACAAAATGGTTCCCGTTTTCGCCATCAGACAGATTCCAGACCTCAAGGGCAAGCCATTTGCCGACACCTCATGGATTTGGACCAAACTTGGTACACCTATACCTTTTGAGACAACAATTTGTTTAGAGAATTTATTGTTGTTGTTAAAAATGAAACAATGTTTGAAACTAATTTGACGTCATCATCAAGAGTGCTCAAAATCTCATCAAAGACTCATCTATATGTTGTCTTTTCACCTGCCAAGGGCCAACATGGTGAACTAAATACTTAGGGAGATATCATGGCCGTTCAGAAGCGTTCGGATACGCACGCGCGCACGCAGGATGAAAGAAAATACATTTTTCAGCCACTTCGTCATCGTTCAGCCAATGATTCGCCGTCCAAAATGCTTTCTGTTTCAGTCTCTTTTTAGACAAGAGGCCCGAAAAGCTATGCAGCGGGCGCGTGCCATATCAGCTTATGCAATTCTGGCTTTGGTAAGAATGTCTCTGGCAATGTCCAGCATATAATTTGCGGTATCAAGTAAATTAAATTTCACAAGTTTGAAACTTTTCTACGACTACAAATACACTGGTTTTCTAAGTGGAATATTTAACTCATTTCAAATGCAATATAACATTTTCATTGAGTTTTTGGTGCCATGAAAAATTTATTGCATAACAAGTGCGATAAATATTGTGTTGCATTAGCGTATTTATAACTTTATTAGGGTAGTTGTCACTTCGTCACTCCGAAACTGTGATAATCAGGGCCCAAACCCGCCAAAACCCTGCTCATTGAATGAAGCTCATCACATTAGAAATATATCAGTGTTTGCGCCTTCGTAGCGCTGTTGCGAAAGTTGTGAAACCAATGTATGCCGCCCTGAATGCCGTCATCGCTAGACTCTTATTAACGCGATGTGAGCTCTGCGGCCGAGTCTGCGGCACCCTCGATCGGGTCGAGTACGGTGCTTCGGAGAAGAACTGGAACGGAAGTTATTACGAAATCAATATCTAAGCACTGGTGGAACAGAGGCGTTAAAATTATGCCCTTCAATGGCGTAAACTCGACACCCCCCAGCAAAAGTCTGCTATCTGTGCGAGGCCAAAACATAAGCCGCTATCTGCGTGCGGTCTAATTCTAAAGCCGCCATCTGCGCCGGACCAAAATAAAAGCCGCTAACCAACTTTCCGTATAGGTTAGGGTTGACATAAACATAGCAAATTACTAATTAACCATTCGGACAATGTTTCTGGGCCGTGGCAAAGTGACTCTGACAAACTTTAGTAACAAACAGGTAAAAGTTTGATAGCGATGTCTGTATTAGTTCTTAAACTATATAGAGTCAAAGTCGCGAGGTGGGGAAAGCAGATAGCGGCTTTTATTTTGGTCCGGCGCAGATGGCGGCTTTAGAATCGTTCGCACGCAGATAGCGGCTTATGTTTTAGCCTCGCACAGATAGCAGACTTTTGCTGGGGGGTGTCGAAACGATTTGCGCCCCTGGAGCGGTGGGTACACTGTTAAAAAATGGTTGTATAGAAACAATCAGATGAGTGAAAATTTAGTCGTTCCAAAACAAAGAATTTTATCATGAACCAAAGCGAAAGAAATGTTGAATCTTGTAAGCGACAATTTGTCGTTAACAAAATTCTTGTTATCATCCTAAACGATACTATTTGTATGGAAACAAAATCTTTTGCAATTATCTGCTCAATTAAAGCAAATTATGAATAATCATCTATTGGCCTTCTTTAGTCATAGCCAACATTACTTTTATTTAAAAAATAACTAGGCAAAATAAATTTAGCGACAAAAGTACTCCATGAATACTTGTCCCAGACATTACAAAATCTTTTTCGACTTACAACACTTGTTGTAAATAGACTGGCTGATGTGTTATTACAAGTTAGTCGTTGTGAAATTATCCTTTAGTTCCAGTACGAGTTTGGTTAAACAAGCTATTCGTTCCACAACAAATCTTGTCGCCAAAAAAATTAGCGATAAATGTGTCGCTAAGTTAGGACAAAATTTTTGTCAGTGTATCGTAAATGCCTTTTGGAAAGGGCATTAAAATTTTGCTTGAAAGTTCTTTACTATTCGCGACCTTCCCAAGGGCATAAAATGATTTGCGCCCTTGAAGCGTCTGCGTCGCCATCGGTTGCCATTCTGTCACTTCCGCGGAGCGAAATTCTCATACTTCTTCTTGCTTTTGTTCTTGATTTCTTCTTGACTCCCGGTAGCTCTGCTCCGGAGCACCCTATGGATTGGCGACCCCATTTCCTCCGCAACCTCCCAAAACCACACTGCAAGAAAAAGTGTGGATAGTACAACAAAAGTACAAAAAAAAAATAACTGTACAATAAAAGTACAACAGGGATTGTAGAAAATACAACGAGCATTGTACAAACCACAACGCGCCCTGGACTGCTGCACAGCACTCGTTACGCCGGTTCACTGTTAACCTGAGTGTTGCGTTTCTGCAAGTGACAAGCTGCTACATTTATGAATTGAGTCGCTTGCGAGCCATCGGCAATTCTGTCCATGCACCTCGATCAAATGCAATTTTGGAGATGCGTGCCGCTTTGCGGAGAAGCACGTGGTGCCTTGCGTTGTTTGAATTTGAGGAAGGTGTTTGTTTCCCTTTCGTGCATGGACGTGTTTGCCCCGGTGCAAGCCTGCTTTGCGGTCTGCTTTGCAAAATTGCAAGGCAGCCCTCGCACTCACACAAGAAAAATGCAAGGGACATCTTGCGATCCAGCTTGCACTACTGCAAGGCAGCCCTTGCACTTCCATTGCAAGGCACGCATCCCGATGCGCCTCTTCCTCCTCATCTTCCTCTTCTCATTGATCATGCCCGAAAGGGCTGATGCGCAACTGGGTGGGTGGAATCGAACCCCGGTCCTGTAGCTTCGTAGCGCGGACGCTTACCCCGAGACTACAGGACTTGTCGATGTTCCGATGGCGCCGTACTGCATATGGCCCAAGCGCGCAGGAGGGGACAGTTGCTGCTTGCGATGGTGGGGGTTGGCTTGCAGTCAAGACGCAATGGTCTGTTTGCATTGATGCAAGGCTAGCCGCAGGCCGAGGCATGCGGAATCGCAAAGCAGCCTTGCATTGCCGCGAGGGACAGCCTGCATCGTCGGAGCGCGGCTGGACTTGCGATTCTGCAAAGCGAGGCGCATGGCCTTCCATGCGACTGCGCGGGGCAAACCTTGCGTCGCTTTGCTTTGCAATATCGCAAGGGTCCTTGTGCGTCTGGCACCCAAAAAAGCCGTGTTGCCTTGCGTTTGGCACAGGTTTGCCTTGCAGAATCGCAAGGTGGAGAGGCAGTGCAATTAAAGCCTTGCGTTTCTGCAAGTTTAACTTGCAATCATCAGAAACGCAAAACACCCCGCTAGGTGTTCCTTGCGAAAGGGACACTTGCAGGTCTAGGCTTGCATTTTGCCTTGCGTTTTGCCTTGCACTTGGCAGAATCGCAACAGGTGGAACTACAGTGTTCCATTGTACTTTGTACAACAATTGTTGTACTTGAAAAGTACACAAAATTCCTGATAAAAATTTGCCAGAAATTTGTGTACTATTGTTGTGGTTATTTCCTGCAGTGCTGCGCGTATAGCCAAACGAAAACTGACGCAGGTGTCCGTGATGGTGTCGTTCTCGACGGACACGAGCTCCGCGACGATGCGCTTCATCGTCAAGCATTTCGGCCCCGCCGCGTTTTGGTGCGCAGGGTTCGGGTTGCTGATTGTCACCTTCAGCAGCCAGAACTGGTTGTACACCCTTCTGGTGGCGCAGCTGACCCTCCACCAGGCCTGCTCGGCGCTGCTCCGGCAGGTCGGGATGCGACTGAAGGTAGGCCAACTGCGCACCTAGGCCCTTGTGCCTCGTGGAGTTCCATGAAGATGTTGATTATGATCCATTTTAGATTTCGCTACGTTTCCAGGCAAATATTTGCATCGGAAAATCAACCCCCAGGGTTAAAACATAACAAGTAAAGTAACGATACACATAGGCATCTTTGGCCCGTCCCGTACATTTTAAAGTTTGCGAGTTTCGCCAAACCCTAACGGGATGCGTACCTTAATCTGGGCGAAATTAAGGGGGGGGGCTATACTGAAAAAAAATGGCTGTTTTCGCATCCACTCTGTACTGAAGTGTGTGCCTCTAGAGGCATCTGTTTACAGCTCTGTGCTTGCCAGGCACACACTTTTTTAATTAAAAAAGAAAGTTAAAACATGTGTGTCTCAAGCTATCTCAAACAGTGGGTCAACTTGAGACAACGTTGGAGGCCCATGTCTCCCATTTGAAGTGACCCCAAAGGTTATGGGTGTCAAACCGATTGGAGTCATGTGAAATTCTGCGTAGTGAAATTCAAGATGCGGGTTGGTGAAAGAAGTTTAAAATAGACACAAAGGACACAAAGCCGAAAAAAACCGTGAGATATTGTATCAAGTTTCCCCTGTTTAAATTTAAATACTAGGCGCATCCGGCAAGATTCCTCCTAATGCGGGGGCATCTCAATAGCATCCTTCATTTTAAGCGTAACTTTGTGGTTGACTTAAGCATTGAGTTACGCTTAAGTTTTACCACTACTTACATCTTTTGGGATCGCGCAACATCCTTCGGGGTTTACAGACCCAGAACGGCATCGCTAGCACGGCTCGCTGCTTGGAAATGCACAGTCGCTTGACGAGGTCGTGCCGCCTTCTCAACGACGTGTTTGGACATAAACTGCCCTTCTTTCACATGGTTGGCCTGGCTATCCCTTTGGTACGTACTGGAGAACGAAACAAACCAGAGAGTAAATCAGCACTACTAAAGCGTAACTCTATGCTTGAGTCAAGCATAAAGTTACGCTTGAAGACGTTACGCTTGAAATGGAGCATACTCTGGAAATTCCCCCATGCATTTAGATAGGGGGAATCCTGGTGTAGTAGCCTGTTACGCTTGATTTCAAGCGTAAACTAATTACGCTTGAAAACAGAGGGTAATAATACGCTTTAGTTTTACCAGTGAGTATGCGAAAAACTTTTTCCTTTGATGAAATACTTCCAGAGGAAACATTTTGCTAAATAACCAGTTTTTTTCCCGTTATTTAGAAAAAATTATTAAAGGTACTATTGGAGGTTTATGAGGACTGGGCGGATACTTGAGTGAAGTAGAGTCAGTAACGAAACAAACGTGTTGAATTTAATGCGCAGATCAAACAGGAGAGCCGATACAAAGGAGGTCAGTCATTATACAGGGTGAGTTTTCTCAATGTGTCAATAATTTGTAGGTAGTTTGGGCACCCCAAGGCGATCATTTTCTACCAATGAACTAGTGGGCGCAAACGTCTACGTACGGAGATAATTGGTGTTTTGTAATTGGCCTTCGCGCCTGCGAGGTAGGCACCCGCAGCCACTGATGGTCGCAGGACCTCGCGTGGGAGTGTCGCGGGTCTAGGAGGGGTGCTTCGAGTCTCGTAGGGGTGCGGCGGACCTTGCAAATGTCTTTTGGGAGGGGTTGCCGCGGGTCTCAAGAGGCTGTCATGGTGGCCCCCGTTACAATGGATCTCACGGCTGTCTTTGCGAGGGTGGCGGGATTCCTCGGATACTTCCGCGAGGTCAGTGGCACTCCCGCGAGTACTGCTAGTCCCGCGACACCCCCAGGACAGGTCCTGCCGCCCTCAGTGGCACCGGGTGCCTACCTCGTAGGCGCAAAACCCAATTACAAAACACCAATTATCTCCGTACCTAGACGTTTGCGCCCGCTAGTTCATTGGCGAAAAATGGTCCCCTAGAGATGCCTAAACTGCCTGCAAATTATTGACACATTGAGGAAACTCACCCCTGTATATCAAAAGATCAAAAAGAACAGGAAGAACATTTAGCCAATCAGAAACATAGACCAGGAATGACCATCAGAACTACCAACTGTAGGATACAAAATTATAATACAATACCCTCCCTTAATTTTGGCAAGCGTACAGACATGACGATATTAACAAATCGTATACAAAACTCAAAAGTGAAAAGTTAAAGTTAAACGGCCCAAAAATAAAAGTATCACAAGGCAAGTGAAGTTAAATTTACACGGCCAACAAGATAAAATTATCACAAGGCAAGTAAAAACGTATAAAAATAATACTGTTCACAATCACAGATAAAATGAATTTAACATTGCAAAAATTCACTAAATGAGAGATCAAAATGAAAATTAACATTGCAAAGTTTACTACTTAAGAAAGCAAATGAAAATTAACATTACAAATTCACTACATGAAAAAAAAGGCAAGAAAGCATTTAACATTGCAAAGTTTCCTTAAATGAAAAGAAAATTAATTACAAATCATAAGCAAGCTAAATAAGAGCTCTAGTAATTAACACAGCAAAAAAAAACATTTACCTATAATCACAAAATTATGGCAAACTAGTCACACACATGAAAAATAAAATAGGAACAAATTAAATACATGACTAAAGAGGGAAGCTACATTACAAACCACACAAGCCCAAAGACTTCAAACACTTACAGAACTTCAATTTAGCAAGAGGTTTAGTAAACACATCTACAGGCATATCTAAAGTGTTCATGTACTTCACAGAAATTTCACCACTCTTTGACACTTGTTGAATGTAGTGGAACCTCACATCAATGTGTTTGGTTCTCTTCTTCCTCGAGTCGTTCCCAACCATGGCCTGGGCAGACTTGTTGTCGTTGAAGAGGACGGTTGGTGAGGTGGTGGAGCCAGGGCAGAACTCCTCCAGCAGGTTCCTCGTGAAAACAATCTCCTTGCAGCATTCGGACATGGAAATGTACTCTGCCTCTGTGCTGCTCAGTGCCACCACAGACTGCTTCCTGGACTCCCAAACGACAGCTCCTCCAGCCAAGGTCAGGGCAAAGCCGGTGTAGGACTTCCGGTCTGCACCATTCGCCCAGTCAGCATCCGCATAGGCAGTCAGATCTTGTCCTGTTTTGCAGAAATTGAGACAAACGTTAGTGGTGCCTCTCAAGTAGCGAAGTACCCGTTTGGCGCAAGCCCAGCTCTCCTTGTCAGGGCAGGCGTTGTTCTGGCTGAGTTGACTGACGGCATAAGCCAAGTCATATCTGGTACAGACAGCAAGGTACATCAAGGAGCCAATTAACTCTTGGTACTCCCTAGCATCAGAACTGTTGACAGGATTAGAACGATTAGGTGTCACCATGTTCTCCAAAGGTGTAGCGATGGGGTGACAGTCGTCCATGTCGAATCTCCTCAAAACTTCCTCTGCATAGTGGGCCTGGCTGAGCTGGAAGTCGTTCCCCTTCCTGATGACCTTGATTCCCAGGAACTCGGAAATCTCTCCAAGGTCCTTGATCTTGAATCTCGTGGCCAATTTGGACTTCAGGGATGCCATCAGCTCCGGTGAATCACTAAACAAGAAAAAGTCATCTACATACAAGGCCACATAAATGACTTTGCCGTCAGAGTGCTTGTAGAAAACACAGGGCTCGTGCTCTGATTTCTTGAAGTCAAGTTCTTGCATAACGCTGTCCACCTTCTCGTACCAAACACGAGCAGACTGCTTCAAGCCGTAGATCGCCTTCCTGAGAAGACAAACTTTGTCCTCGTTCCCCTTGCTGACAAACCCCTCTGGCTGCTCCATGTAGACAACTTCAGTCAGGTCCCCGTGGAGGAACGCAGTTGTGACATCCATGTGGTGGACATCCATTCCCTTCTCAGCAGCTAGGGCAAACAGCAACCTGATGGTAGAGTGTCTCACAATGGGAGAATAGGTCTCATAGTAGTCCACACCATGACGCTGAGTGAACCCTTTGGCAACAAGTCTAGACTTGTGCTCACGAATGGAACCATCAGCAGATTTCTTCGTCTTGAAGACCCAGCGGCACTTAACAACATTTACATCTGGTCGAGGTACAAGTTCCCAGGATTTGTTCTCAACATGAGAATTGTACTCACGATGCATGGATACATCCCAAAGCTTGCTGTCACTCCTACTCTTGGCCTCGGCATACGAAGTGGGATCACCTTGGGAAACAGCACGGTCCATTGCCATGTACAGCAGCATATTGGAGAATCTTGCTGGCAGCTTCTTGTTCCTTGTGGGGCGGCCCTCCCTCAGATCTGAGTCTTCATGTTCTGAAGACTCGTCTGGTTCTGGGTCTTGACCTGTAGGCATAGAATCAGTAGAGTCAATCACACCATGGTCACCTGAGCATGGTCCAGACTCGTCACTGTCAGCCTCAGCAGTCAGGTCTTCTAGGAACTTGACATCTCTCGCTGTTGTCACCGCAGCAGGACTCTTCTGTGGCGCCACTCTGTAGCCCTTGGTGCCGTCGCAGTAGCCAACCATCCAATGTGCCTCAGCTCTGGAGTCGAACTTCTTCCGCTTCTCCTTTGGGACATAAACATAACATTTAGAGCCAAAAATTCTGAGATTTGACAAGTCAGGTTTCTCGCCGCTCCAAGCCTCTTCTGGGGTAGTCCCTGGCAGCGCCCTGGTGGGCACACGGTTCTTGATGTAAACTGCAGTTTGGACGGCTTCAGCCCAGAAGCGCTTGTCCAATCCGGAATCCATGAGCATGGCCCTCGCCTTGTCGTTGAGAGTCCTGTTCAAGCGCTCAGAGATTCCATTCATCTGCGGGTTGTAGGCTACAGTGGTTTCATGAATAATTCCAGCTTCTTTAAGGAGATCAGACATACCAAGATACTCTCCACCGTTGTCACTACGCAGGCGCTTGATCTTCTTTCCTGTCTGGGTCTCAACCATAGTCTTGAATTCCTTGAACTTCTCCGTGACATCATCCTTGTGCTTGAGAAAGTACACAAAAGATTTCCTCGAGAAAGCATCGGTGAAAGTTGCAAAATAATTGGCTCCTCCCCATGAAGCCACTTCCGCAGAACACACATCAGACAGGATCAGGTCCAAAATGTGCTTCGCCTTGCCAGGCTTGGGTCTCCCAAGGAAAGGGCGTTTCGCCATTTTCCCCTGCAGACATGGAACACAGTTGGGTTTCTCAACATAGACAAAATCAATACCTGTTGCCAATTTCTTGAGTTCCAACATAGACTTCGGGTTCAGGTGAGCAAGTCTTCTGTGCCAAAGTTCAAAACTGCCATCATCATCCTTGGGTTTCTCTTCTTGCACTGGATTCTGGTTGTCGCAAGTTGGTGCGTCATCAGCTGGGTTCTCAGTAGGAACATCCTGTGCGATAGTTGCTCTGTGCTTGGGTGCCTTCTTGGATTCCAATAAATACACACCATCCTGTGCATTCGCTGTCATGTGCACCTGGCCTGCAACTTTGAAATCATTAACATGATACATTCGACAAGCATCTTCATCAAACACTAGACGCCAGCCCTTGGCAGCCAAGCCATGGACAGAAAGAAGGTTAGAAGCCACTTCAGGAACCAAAAATGCATCTTCAATAACTCTGTGAACGTTGTCAATCTCAATGGGAATATTCCCCTTGCCTCTTGTCTCAATAGAAGAGTTGTCAGCAATATAAACACCATGGCCGCTCACATCTTGCAAGGATTCAAACAAATCTCTTCTTCCAGACATATGATTTGAGCACCCAGAATCAACAACCCAAGTGGTGTGCCTAACATGGCTGACATTCATAGCTACCAACTTAGCGCTGTGCTTCTTCTCGTGCTTCTTAGAAGGCTCCGGTTTTCCACCGCCAGAGTTTGAATCGTGCTTCCCCTTCTCCTCTGGGCACTTGGATCTGACATGTCCCAGCTTCTGGCATCCAAAGCATTTGGGCTGCCACTTCTTCTTGCCGTTGTTGCCAGCAAATAGAGCCGTTGTTCCTGGAGCATTAGGGATATTAGTACGAACATCAGTAGACAGTAGGCGAGTACGAACCAAGTCAGAAGTAATCGCAACATTTGAGTTCTCAATAGCCATTACAAAAGGGTTTCCCTATTTTGGGCCAAGGTTGTTCAGCATAATAACCCCAACATATTCATCGGATAATGGAGATCCAATTTCCTTCAACTGTCTTGCTGTGCTCATCACATTGTCAACATAATCCCTCACACTGTTGAAATGATCCATCTTCACATTCATGATGTGCCTCTGTAGACTCATCTTCCGGCCGAGTCCCTTCGATTCATAGGCTTCTGCAAGCGATTTCCAGGCAGCATTGGCAGTCGCCACATCACTAGGGATATTAATCTGAGCAGATTCGTCGACGTACAAACAGATCTTCGCCAAAGCACGGCCATCCAGCACACTATCGGGATCATTGACAGTTCCAGCAGCATACTCCCACAAGCCCTCGTGCAACAACAGCATTAGCATGTTGAACTTCCATGAAAGATAGTTTTCAGGACCCTGAAGTTTTCGCACATTGCTAGGGAGACTGCCTCCACCACTCACGATAGTTCTCTCGTTGCTTGATCCGCTGCCGCTGGATTCGCCTTCATGGTCTTGTCGTCTCGTGTTCACCATGATGACAGCTGGCAGCTAACCTCTTCAAAACACGTGGAGTTCAGACTTCCGGTAATCTTCAAAGTATCGCAGCAGTCACGTTGTCTGGGCCCATAACCTATTGGAGGTTTATGAGGACTGGGCGGATACTTGAGTGAAGTAGAGTCAGTAACGAAACAAACGTGTTGAATTTAATGCGCAGATCAAACAGGAGAGTCGATACAAAGGAGGTCAGTCATTATATATCAAAAGATCAAAAAGAACAGGAAGAACATTTAGCCAATCAGAAACATAGACCAGGAATGACCATCAGAACTACCAACTGTAGGATACAAAATTATAATACAATAGGTACAAGCCGTTTCTGAAACTTAAGAGTTGCTTCCTGAACCTATGAAATTATGTAGCTTACTAACGGAGTTCTTCTTCATTCATAGCTAAAAAGGTTCGAAATATTAAGTTGTGGACCTCTTACAAAGTCAATTGTAAGCTAACGATGAAATTTTTGGAAATTATTATATACGAGATGTTTCTAAAGCAGAAGATACAATCTAGGCAAAACGGTACGGAAAATTCTGTTAACAACTTGTGGAAATTCTTCGTACCAACCTTGTCAATATTGCCCGTAGGACCGTACAGTCTTCTCCGCAGGACTAAACAGTCTTCCAGGCCCTACAGAGAATACTGTAAGATCCTAAGGAGAATATTGATGAGATGGCTACGGAGAATCCTGGCAAAGAAAAAACGAACAGAATTTTCCCAATCTTTTTGCCACAGTGTCCATACTTCGAGGGCAAAACCAGCAATTATCGTCAAAGTTTCGTAAAAATGCTTAGCGTGTAGCACCTGGAATGAGGGCGTTTTCGGTCAAGAATGTTCTGACTTTCAGGAATGTGACTCATGTCACAAAATACAACTGCCCTGACTGACTATTCCAGCCAACGAGGGTGACATTTCATTTCGGTATTGCAGGTGAGCACGGCCGAGGTGGTCCTTTCTGGGTATCATGTGGACGCATTCGCATTGTCCATGGTGCCGCTTCTTCTCATCTTCTTTGTATCGCAGTGCCTCTCGGGGCAACTCTTGGAAAGCAGCAGTTGGGGAGTGGCATGGAATGCCTACCAGGTGAGACGTTCAGGGCACTTTACCAAAAGATTCATCGGCATAATAAACACTTTCCTACGAACAGTTCGTGAAACAAAGTAATTCAAAGATACTTTGCAACTTTGCGAACAAAGCACTTACAATGCTTTGTACACTGTCAGGAATCTTTGTAAAGACAACAAAAGTTCCTTCGCCTACATTTTTTTTTCTCCAGAAGGTCCTTCGTTCTCTCCGGATATTTTTTCGTGCAGTGGACTCACAAGCGTTTCTGTACAGGGTCCCTGGCTTGCCGAGGACATTGTCTCCCGCCGCCTCCGCCTACTGGCCATGCAGAGAGCGAGCCGTCCCATCAACTTCGGCGTCCCAGGGCTGCTGATGCTCAACCACCGGTCCTGCCAAAAGGCGCTCCAAAGGTGGTTGCAGTACTTGCAGGTCCTGATCAGTATCCAAGGACGCCGACCAATCGCGCAGTAGCGAAAGCAAGGAAGGTCACTGCTTACCTTCAACACCTGCTATAGTCTGCTAGTTACAACAAAGTAGCAGATGAGGATAAATTTTTAAGATTTAAAATAAAGGCAGTTTTAGTGCCCCAAATCCCTGACATGTTTCTCTCTTATACGCGTCATCCGTAGGCACTAATTTTATTATCTTATGCCTTTACTGTTCCTCCCGGTACTGACAAATTTTTCTGGGACAGGCTAGTTTCACTTAACAGTATCTTTAATTGCCATAGAAGATGAGAAGGTGCAAGTGGCATGCCCACAACTCAAAAGTTCATAACTTCCAAACTCTTCCTTATCACAGGGTTCTCAGGTTTGACAATGTCTGAGATGATGATGGACTCTTTCGAAACAGAAATGGTCCTTGAATCGGACAAAGTTAACCTTAGATAATTTAATACAATCTGGCAAACTATTGAAAAATTCCAATGCTAATCGCATTGCAAGGTGTTCCCATTTTCACATTTGGCTATTTTTAAATAGCCATGTATTGGACCGTGCAGTGCCAACTGTTCAATGATTATGAGAAAATCCAAAAATTTCAAAGTGCGCATGCGCTAAATTCAAAATAACCAATAGAAAAGAGTTCTGGTCAAACCTGATTCAGTTAATACCATGACCACCTCACTCCATCTCGTGACTAACAGTGCTCATGTTCGCCAAACGAAAGTCACCCGCGTTCCGAAGTCACCCCTCCCGAGTTTATAAAGTTTGTCAAACCAACCATGGTGCTGTTTTCACGTTGTGAGTAAGAACTGTTCTACAGAATTGAGGAAAACATGACAAGACAACCGCAGCCTTTTAAAGCATGCCAAACAATCCAACCTCAGCAACAATGGAGGGGCAGTTTCAATGCGCGCCTACTCGTTTTTTCAGCCTCGCGATTTTCGAAAGGGCGCAGACGGCAAGAAAATCGGTGCCAACCCCCGAAAATTAATTTGATGCGTTGTTTCTGCTACGAACTTTTTACTAGTGATAGACTTTAAAGATGTTCCAACGTCGGGACACCGTGCAATGCGTTAGCATTGGCATTTTCGAATTTCACGGCGTTTTGATTTCTCTTTATCGGCGACTTAAAATTTTGACGGGTGGCACGATGGGACCATGCCGTTGCCATGGAGATTTTTTTTTCATGTTTTAACCATTTGCTCAGAACACAGACCATATATTGTTACTTTGATGAGCCAGGAGGTTTAGATTTGAGGAGTGGCACATTTTTTATTTGAACCATTTTTTCATATCATTAACGATTCTCGTTTTCGATTGTTGCAAATTTATGTTTTTCTAATTTACGGAAAATTTCCACGATGAATTTTCAAAAAAAATTGGAATTTTCGTTTTATTCATGGTTGAAATAGTTTAGAGTTATTTATTTGAAAATCGGAGAGGGGGGGGGGAAGAATCCACGGACCTCGGACAATAGGGGTTCTTGGGAACCCCTAAAAAAGAATAAGCTCTTCTCTCAAGGCAAGCCACCTCCCTCATTAACCTGTGATGAAGGATGTATTGTTTCATTTTCTCCAGTTTCATTTACCGTACATCTTTATTTCAATTACCTTGTTTACAACGTTGGATGAGCATCCTTCCTGAATCAACCAGCATTTCGAACCAGTCAATATCCCAACTTTTAAATTATCAGATCACATCTTCTACACAATCAATGCCCATCACCGCACTGAAAAACAAAACGTGGTCTAGACCTAACCACTGGTGTTGTCAAATGGGTGACATTTTGAACAAATCAGTTGGTGTGGTGTAGACCACGTATAGGCACGTTTGGTGTGATCTAGACTACGTTTGGTGTGGTCTAGACTCGGGTCTAGACATTTTTTTTTTGGTTTTTCAGTGCGGTCTCTCACTACTGTAAAACTTGTACTATTTTTTCAATTTCTTTTTTCCCCCTTTTCACACATTTTGCTTTAGGTCCACACATTTTCGGTTGTCAGTGAAATCCGCAGTACCGGCTTTTCAAACGTACGGCGCTGCCCTGGCGAAAATCGGAGGCCTACCAACGCCCTTGGAGAGCGTACTGAGCGATTCTCACGTTTCGGGGTAGTTTCGTTTCTTCTGACTCCTGTGCCCAAACGAGCGCAGATATCGACATGGGGTTTGTTTCTGATGTTAGGGAGGGCCATTGCCCACTAAACGCACACATTTCGAAAAGTTCACGTTCGTTGGTTTGGTGTACGTAGCGTTTGGAATACCCTAAATGTAACTTCCGTGATTGTCCAAAGAGAACATACTCGAACTTTCCGCCCCCAGTGTGGTGGTGTGGTTCGAAAATGCTGCCAACTGTCGATGGGGATTCGAAGCTTGGCATGTCTCGAGCTAATTTCGACCGAAGACCAATACGCCAGACTTCTTTCAAAGGTACTTATGCTGCAACGAAAAATGTCCTCCGTATATTCAATTTCACTACACAAATTTCGAAAAGGCAGCTGTGGACTTCTCCCCAAGCCAAACTTTAAACTTTCCATGACACGAGCCATCAAAGTGGAGTCCCTGAGATATAATTGCATGGGTCGCGGAAATCTAAGATGCTGTACACGGTCTCAAAGCGGGCTAGAGCATTATAAAATGGCGTGTATCAACAATTACCTGTAACTTCCGTGGCACCCTTTACCCAATGTTGCAGCAGCACTAGGTGAAAAAATTTTCCGCTTAAATGTCGGGCTTAGAGTATCATTTGACCCTGGAACGACTTTTAAGCCACAGCAAGCCCGAGTCAGCCGTTAAAGCCGATTTTCACACTTTGTAACTTCCGTGATAACGTAATTTCCGTGATCAAAACACCCACTAAAACGTATGGGAATACCTTATGGCTCATGTTTTTAGGAAGGTAGTACAAGGTCTTTACTATAAATACCATTGCCATAACTCTAGTATCATCCAGGACCCCAATAATCAGAAAAACTTAATTGGATATTTCTCACTTTCGGCAAATCAGAGACGCCAAAACTACCCCGAAACGTGAGAATCGCTCTACTCAGGGTGTGGGCAGGGCGTGCGTTACGCTCTCGCCCGCAGTACGCTAACGGAACACCCTGGCTACGCCTTGAGAGAGCGCAGAGTTCCGCTCCCCTGTGTCAGGTGCTCTTGACGCCCGGCGTACGCCCTGCCCACGGTCAGACAGGGCGTTGGGCTACGCTCTGGCAGGGCGTTCTGTTCCGCTGTCCAGCTTTTTACAATAAGTTGTAACTTTACTATAGACTATGGTTCCGAACACATGGATGTTGGACAAGTGTTGTACTTGGTTTAGCCAGATTTCAGCTGGCAGCCGGTCTACTGTGGAAGACGGACTTCTGTTGATCAGATAGGCGGCAGTTTGAAGTGCCTCTCCCCACATGGTGGGTTTTAGTTGAGAGTCAAACAGGAGAGCCCTGGTTTTATTCAGAAGACTTCTATTCATTCTCTCAGAAGTGCCATTTTGTTGCGGAAATCTAGGGATGCTGTAGTCAAGTATTATTCCTTTCTGTCGACACCAGAGCGATTCTCACGTTTCGGGGTAGTTTTGGCGTCTCTGATTTGCCGAAAGTGAGAAATATCCAATTAAGTTTTTCTGATTATTGGGGTCCTGGATGATACTAGAGTTATGGCAATGGTATTTATAGTAAAGACCTTGTACTACCTTCCTAAAAACATGAGCCATAAGGTATTCCCATACGTTTTAGTGGGTGTTTTGATCACGGAAATTACGTTATCACGGAAGTTACAAAGTGTGAAAATCGGCTTTAACGGCTGACTCGGGCTTGCTGTGGCTTAAAAGTCGTTCCAGGGTCAAATGATACTCTAAGCCCGACATTTAAGCGGAAAATTTTTTCACCTAGTGCTGCTGCAACATTGGGTAAAGGGTGCCACGGAAGTTACAGGTAATTGTTGATACACGCCATTTTATAATGCTCTAGCCCGCTTTGAGACCGTGTACAGCATCTTAGATTTCCGCGACCCATGCAATTATATCTCAGGGACTCCACTTTGATGGCTCGTGTCATGGAAAGTTTAAAGTTTGGCTTGGGGAGAAGTCCACAGCTGCCTTTTCGAAATTTGTGTAGTGAAATTGAATATACGGAGGACATTTTTCGTTGCAGCATAAGTACCTTTGAAAGAAGTCTGGCGTATTGGTCTTCGGTCGAAATTAGCTCGAGACATGCCAAGCTTCGAATCCCCATCGACAGTTGGCAGCATTTTCGAACCACACCACCACACTGGGGGCGGAAAGTTCGAGTATGTTCTCTTTGGACAATCACGGAAGTTACATTTAGGGTATTCCAAACGCTACGTACACCAAACCAACGAACGTGAACTTTTCGAAATGTGTGCGTTTAGTGGGCAATGGCCCTCCCTAACATCAGAAACAAACCCCATGTCGATATCTGCGCTCGTTTGGGCACAGGAGTCAGAAGAAACGAAACTACCCCGAAACGTGAGAATCGCTCACCAGTCTTTTAGTCTGTTGGAGACATACTCTCCTCCGTTATCGCAACGGATCTTACTGGCTTTGAATTGTAACCGATTCTCATTTTCCAGACTAAAAGACTTGAGATTTTCAAAGACTTCACTTTTTTGTGTCAGGAGGAAAACTGTGCAAAAGTGAGAGAAGTCATCCACTATGACAACATAGTACCTGTATCCATCGTAAGTTACTGGCTTTAGCCCTACTTCCCCAACATCAGTGTGGATTATCTCCAACACACGTGTAGCCCTCTCACGGGGTGTGTTATGGGGTAATTTGGTTTGTGATGCTTGAGTGCAAATCTCACAGACGAAATCGAGATTTTTGTATGGTATTTTAAAGGCTCCTCCTTGGCAGAGTGAGGGTAGTTTTTTTAGTTGAGAGAAATGCATGTGTACCATTTTTCTATGTCATTTTATTAAGTTCTTGTCCACAGTTGAGGACAGAGCCTTTAACCCATCACCATCCGTTCCGAGATTCACAGGCAAGCTGATTTTATAGACGCCGGCTGGAGTTCTGGTACCCTTCAGTAGAATAATGTCCTCGGGCACCTCCATGTCGGCATTAAGGATTTTCACCTCGTTTCCATGAAACAGTCCAGAACTGTTACTCCTCTC
>NW_023144621.1:1817498-1850686 GCF_012932325.1 Thrips palmi | reverse complement strand
CTTCCAGTGCAGGATTTACGAAAGCATCCCAATGAAGGCAGTGTCTGAAGCGGTCCCGAGTCGAGCCCATGTTTTGTAGTGCTCGTTGTTCCGTTCTGATCCACGAAGCTACGCATTGCGGTTGCAATTTCTCCGACATCTTCGATCCGCCGCTGGACCTAAGGCCTTTAATTTTGACTTCAGTTTCATACTGATCTTTTTCGTCCCGTTCTGAAGTACTCAGAAGAAGAGTCCTGGTATTAGCATTGAATGTCTGTAAGGCATTGTGAGGTCGTTTGATTCAACGGACGACTCCCACTGTGTGACACGACACTTGAGTCGGAAGTCGTGAAGTACTGGCGTACGCCTACTCTTGCGTAACAAACCGTCCTGCTGGTAAAGCAGGAAGAAAGGAAGGACTCAACGGTAAAAAATAGTCCATTCTGTTTGTAGTTAACTCCCTAGGGAGGTCGGAGGAAACCCAAACCGGAAACCAGCGACAGAACGGGAGAAGCAAAAGAATGTAGCGCCGCCGTGCTGAGCGGTGGTAGGGATAGGATACTTTCGTAGATCCTGAACCGGAAGGAAGCAGACGCCGCATTGGCCCGAACCTAACCTCTCTTCGAATCTAATACTAAAGCCGAGCTGTACAAATATTGTTCGCGAAACACAAATGAACTGCAAATAAGTATCAAACAACTGTAAATGTTCAAGTGTAGCCGAGGCGTTTGACTATCGTCTCTTTCCCATGTCAAGTTTGGATCCACTTCCGCCAATATGGCGTCTGTTTGCTTCCGGTTCAGGATCTACGAAAGTATCCTATTGAAATCGGCGGAGTGGGGGTGCAGGCGGCGCGCGCCCGTTACCCCCACTCTGCTCATTCCGGCCCCCACCACTGCTCAGCGGCTCGACGCTCTTTTGTTTCTCCCGTTCTGTGGCAAACTTCCGGACTGGATCTCCTTCGAAGTACCCTATTGCTTACGTCTCAATTATAGGCATCCTTGGAAAGCCAGGTGCCGTTTTTGCCTCCAAGCTACCGTCCCGAAGCTCGCGGTAGGGAACGGCAGAGTGTGCACTTTCTTTTTGTGCTTTCCCAACGGAATAGCTTACTCTCAAACGTCTGTTCCAAGGGCGACTTTCTGTATTACGAATCATTTTTTTTTACCTCAAGAAAGCACAGTGCAGTCGTGTTTCCAAACTAATATCTTGCAGTACGAAACCCTTTCTTTTTTCATTCCAAACTTTTCTTTCTATTTCAAAAGAAATCACGTCTTAACATTCTCCGGTGGTTTTCGTCACGTCTTGGTATTGTACCGTGTCTTGTAATGTCTTGCATTGAGAAGGAAAGCTTTGTAATACAAATCAGACGGCTTCACTAGAGAATTAATTTTTAATACAACTGCACGAGTTTCCTAATAATACAGCAGAAAAGTCTTGTGACGCTTAACTCGAGCAGACCATTTTTGTTTGAGTAATATAAGGGTTATTCCTTTGAACACACGTTTGAGGGTATTGCCCAAATCTAGTGCGTCTGACGTGACTCCAGTGTGAGCACTCCCCTGACTCCGGCCCAAGGGGGGCTGACTCTCCCGAACCGTGTACGAAGTATTATATATTATAGGTATTATAGAGTATTATAGGTATTATTCCAAATATTATATCCAGATAATTGTGTCGTTGTAAGTGGTTTTCCGTATACCAAAGGTTTCCAAAATACGCAAGCAAGTTGAAAACAAGGATTCCGGCTCGCGCTCCTGGGCCTCAAATTATTATACAGCGCATCTTTAAGAGCCTCAGCACCAAGTCATTTCTCTCAGCGCCATTTTCTTACTTTAACGTTCCGTCTAGAAATCTCTGAACGCTTGTTCACCACAATTTTACACAACTTTCTCATTTTAAAACCAAAACTGCACAAAATGTGCGGCGTTTTTTGGTATTATGGATTATAGTATTATTCAAGTATTATAGGGCTGTGTACGAAGTATTATAGGAGTCAGCCCCCCTTGCTCCGGCCACTGCCTTCTTTCTGTCCAGTCAAGTACTAAGCCGGCAACAACAACGTAAACAAGCCATCTTAGCAGCAATTTTTCAACGCATTTGACGATATCTTCAATCTATCCGAAAAGGCAGTCTAGTTTACGCTTCTTGATTTCACCCAGTTATTGTTTTAGTTGAGCCCACACTGCTGCTCGGCTGTTTTCCGTATGTTTTACGGTGAAGTGTACGAATTCATGGCGAGTTTAAAACGAAAAACGCTGGTAACAGCCCTTTACATAATTTACTCCTGCTTGTGAAGGGACTGTCTTCGAAAATAGCTGTTTTTGTTTTGTTTGAGGGGTTCGGTATCACTGCCAAGCCGGTGGTAAGTTTGCTTGCCACTAAATTGGCAAGCCGTTTTGAATGCCGAAATCAGGCAAGCTTTGTTCAGAAATCTTAATTAGCTTGTCAAAGATGAGATTGCCAAATTCTGGCAAGCTAAGGGGTATTTCCGGGCCAAGCTTGCCAACTTTTGGCATTCAAAACTGCTTGCTAATTTTGTGACAAGCAAACTTACCACCGGCTTCCGGCTTTGCAGTGATGTGATTTTGATTTATCTCTCATCTGTGCTTACGCTTTGTTTTAGGGAGACCTTAAGATGGCAGATAATTTTGCTGACTCTGACTCGTCAGACGAAGAAACCTCATCGTCTTCATCGTCTTCGACAAGCTCTTCGTCATGTAGCGAGTCATTTGAAATTCGCTACAGCTACTCTTCTGATGAGGTGAGTGTTAAAAACCAAAATTTAGAGATGAGGTCTGAAAAGAGCGATGCTGGCATTTTGCAGTACGGACGTTGCAACAGACAGACACTCAATCCAATCCTGCGTGCCTGTGAAGTTCAAGAATTATAAGTTAAATTTTGTGATAAACAACAGAAGTGTCAGGTCACTCCGTAGAGGATTTCTGTCACTTATCTTTTTCTGTCAAAATAGAAAACAGAATCATCTCATCTTCTATTATTTGCTGAACGAAGTGGAATTCGGAGACAAGTCAAGTGGAACTAAAGACAGCATTAAGTGTTTGTGTTCCTTGGTAAAATAGAGGACTTAAATCTTTTTACAATAGATACATTAAAACACAAAATAAGTTATCTCCAATGAATATATTTACAATGAAGTCATTTGACTCTGGCTGAGGTGAAAGGGGTCAAGTTGAGTTACATCTTTTCTCGCTGTGAATTTTCTCCCTAACTGTTGGGAGTTGAGCCAAATAAATTGGTACAATAATGTAAACCATTCTACACTGTAAAAAAAAGGTTCTCGCAAAATTACAAACGAAACAGTGTAAATGTTTTTGCACGAACCGTTCGTTATTTTCGAAAAACGAACTGTTCATCATTTTAAGAATTTGTTTGTAATTTCCTTGGCCACGGCAAAAAAGCATAAAAAATAAATAAAACTGCTTTGGGGAGGCTTATGTTGTTGGGTTATCGTTATGTTGCCACTCCATGATATAAGTAATCACTTATTATCAGTGAAAAGAGGGTTCTTCAAGAATGATTTTGAAATCAAAGTGGTTGATCTACTGTCAGTTTAGTGGGGTGTGCGAAGGGCACAAGACAACACAACATATTCGCCCAATAATGACAAAATATCACTGCACGCAGGGCTACTCAGTGCCTGCTGGAAGTTTTCCATCCAAAATTTGCCGGTAGCGAATTTCCGCTAAAGCTTTTCATATTCTTGAAGAGGGTTGTCTAAATATGAAACCTTGACAAAAAAAAACGACGATGTTTTAAAAAAGGAAAATAATGGCGCTACTGCCCCCTTAAGCTCTTTCATGTGAGATTTTCGTGATGGTCCTTTTTTGGCGATACATAATTGGAATCACCATAAAAGTCGCTGAAAGCATATTCTTTCGGATTTGCGGTGTCCGTCATTTGTTGATTTTGAGTCTGAATTACCCGAATTTCGTGGCTGTTCCTCAGGACGCTGCACGCTGTGCAGTTTGCTTCAAACCTGCATCGGTACCGTGCAAGGCATGCCTGGAGGAGGCGTACTGTTCTTCGTATCACCGCGAGGAGAACATGAAAGAACACGAAGCCGTGTGCGCCGGCCGAAGACGCCCGCGTGAGTGCCTCCGTCCGCAGGTAGTGCAGGTGAGTTTATTTTTCTGCAAAGCACCAGGCGCGGAAAGAGGGGGGGGGGACTAAAAGGATCGCCTTTGGATTTACAGTGTATTAAGGCTGCACAAAACTATCCGCACTGTAAATCCAATGGCAATACTTTAAGTACCTTTTTTGGCGATACAATTGAGTATCGCCAATAAACGGCCTTACGGAAAAGTATTGCCTTCAAAACGGCGATACACAAAAGTATCGCCAAAATTTGGCGATACTTTGGAGTACTGCCACGATTTGGCAATAAACGTCGAACAAATCAAGGGGAGAAGACCTTGGTTTAATGCCGTGGTTTCGGCAATATCCAAAAGTATTGCCAAATTTTGGCGATACTGTTTTGTATCACCGTTCTAAAGGCAATACTTTTCCGTAAGGCCGTTACTTGGCAATACTCAATTGTATCGCCAAAAAATGTGCTTAAGTATCGCCGTTGCATTTGCAGTGCGTTAGCCACAAACACGGTATCCATAGCGCCTAAGGACTTAACTGTGTGAGAGGATCATGTGAGGAAAGTCACATCGAAATCAAAGATAAGCTATTTTGAAAACAGCAATTTTTCGAAGAAAAAAAAAGAAACTACCTTAAATGGAGAAACCGACACAAAAACTTTATCCAATCGTCTGGAATCTACACTACAAACCTGTCTACTTTACACACTTACAAATGCAAGTTATACGGCGCTAAGCATGCGTTTGTAAGTGTCTACTTGCTAAGCATGCATTTGTAAGTGTGTACTTGGCCAAGCATACGTTTGTTGGCTGAGCGGTAGCGAAGCTTGTTACTCGGGTGGGGTTGGAAAGTTTTTTCTGTGTCTGTCTGTCTGTCCGCACTTCTCCTGAACGGCGCGGCCGATTCAGCTGAGATTCTGCAGGGTCATTAGATATATCCTTGGCTCGCCACACACCAAAATTCAGCTGTCTATCTCGATCCCTGTGGTTAAAACCACCTGGAAACTCTTTAAAAACGACAGAAAAAAGATAACTTTTTGGGTAATTCCAAATTTTTGTCAAGTTTCACGTCGTTTCCCATGTATTTGAGGGTGCTGATGACGAAAATAGAACCCATTATGACCATCGACTCAAAGTCAAGTCCCATTTGTGTACCTTTGATCAACAAATGCTAATTTTATGGGGGATCACGCCCATTTCTACGGTCCGACCAGGAACGCAGCCTGCCGCAGGCAGGCTAGCGCCGGCGGCCAAGGTTAGGTGTGTACGCTAGGCGTGGATTGTCGAAACTCGCGCAGTATCGCGAAGCCTGTTACGACAAGACACGGTCTGGCGTACACCTGCCTAGTAGTGTGTACTTAGTAGACAGTTAGGTCTCTAGTGTATATCCATCGTGTTCTTTATTATTTCTACGCAAAGAACTTTTTTTACGGAAAATAACTTTACTTTCAGTGAGTTCGGAGGAATATTATACAAATGTCGCGATGCTGACCAAAGTGAAAACCTCGCTGTGTTATCACAGTGCGAGAGGGAAACCACTCGCGTAATAGTCGGGTTCACCGATTCCTTGTATTACCCGTAATTGCAGAAGCCCAAAATTTTCTCAAGTTGCCGTTATAAGTGTATGACTTAAGCTTAAATCTCTATATTTGCAAACGTAATAAGACTTCTGTAGTTGCGTAATAAAGCGTAAACGTCATAGGGAGTAGTCGGGTCACAATTTTTGAGAGTGATTTCCCCCTCGTCACAGCCAAACTGGGCGAGATATCGGGAAACCCTTTGACATGGGATCGTTTCATATTGATCTCTACCACTAAAAAAAAATTCCAATGCTAATCGCATTGCACGGTGTTCCCGTTTTCATAACTGGTTGAAAATCGAGGAAAACATGACAAGACAACCGCAGCCTTTGAGAGCATGCCAAACAATCCAACCTCAGCAACAATGGAGGGGCAGTTTCAAAGGGCGCCTGTTCGTTCTTTCAGCCTCGCGATTTTCGAAAGGGCGCAGACGGGAAGCATATTGGTGCCAACCCACGAAAATTAATTTGATGCGTCGTTTCTGCTACGAACTTTTTAGTAGTGACAGACTTTAACGATGTTCCAACGTTGAGACACCGTGCAATGTGTTAGCATCAGCATTTTCAAATTTCACGGCGTTTTGATTTTTTTAAATGGGCGACTTTAAATTTTGACGGGTGGTACGATGGGACCATGCCGTTGCCATGGAGATTTTTTTTCATGTTTTGACCATTTGCTCAGAACATATACGATTTCTTGTTACTTTGATGAGCCAGGAGGTTTAGTTTTGAGGAGTGGCACATTTTTTATTTGAACCATTTTTTCATATCATTAACGGTTCTCGTTTTCGATTGTTGCAAATTTATGTTTTTCGCGTTTACGGAAAATTTCCACGATGAATTTTCGAAAAAAATTGGAATTTTCGTTTTTTTTTTATGGTTGAAATAGTTTAGAGTTGTTTATTTGAAAATCGGAGGGGGGGGGGGAAGAATCCACGGACCTTGGACAATAGGGGTTCTTGGGAACCCCTAAAAATAAGTTTCATCCGAATCGAAGACATGAATTACGAAGAGTTGGTTGTTTTGCAGGACGGCGCGCTGGCGACGCTGCCCCGTGAGGTGCTGTTGGCGGTGTGCGGGCACCTGAAGGCGAAGGCCCTGGTGCGCCTGGGCTGGGTGTGCAGCCGCCTGCGCGAGGTGAGCCGCTCCGCCGAGGCCTGGCAGCACGTCCGGTTCCCCGACGACCACCCCTTCGAACTCTCTGCCTTCCACCTCGGCGCGCTGCGCATCGCCCCGGCCCTGGGGGCCCTGGAGCTGTCCGAGTGGCCCGCGGTCAACCTGACGCGCTGCACGCGCCGCGTCCAGTGCCTGTCCCTGGAGGACTGGGCGTGCTCCATGCGCGACGCCGAGAAGGTCATCCGCCTGTTGCGCCACTACAAGGGCCATCTGCAGGTAAACATTTCAACGTGTTCTGCAATGTTTTGAATGTATGAAAGACCATCCCTACCACACCTTCACATCCAAACTCCTACGAACACTAGTAGAACCAAAGCGTAACTCAGCGGTTCTCAACCTTGGGGTCGCGACCCCAAATGGGGTCGCGAAAATTTTTTGTGGGGTCGCGGCGAGGTGGCCGGGGTCGCCTGGGGTCGCGGGGAGTTCCCGGCTGGCCGCCAGGCCAAGCACTGCCGGGAACTTAAATTCGCGGAAACTTAAAAACCCACTGCTTGTTTGTCGCTGCACGGACGTTTGGCGGTCTTCAAGCACCGTGAGCAAGCGGGAAAATCCTTCTCGGAAGGGTCTCTGCCGCAGCCATCCGGGTTCTGCTGCCATTTGCGACCACCTACTTAGCAGAGTCGACATTTTCAGATATGACCTACATTAAGGACAAACATAGGAACCGCCTTGAGGTGGGGAGTGACCTACGGGTGGCGGTGGCGAGGAACTCCGAACCGCGCTTCTCCAAGATAGTCTCCAAAGTGCGTCCAAGGCAGCCACTCATCGTAACTGTGATCCCAACAAACCTGATATAGAAATGTCTAGTTTTCTTTTTCAGAAGTTGATTTAATTTTTTTTTCAAAAATGGCTTGATATGTATATATTTTCCTTCTTTTTTTTTTTTTTTTGGGGGGGGGTCGCGTGGGGTCGCGAAAATTTTCCCGGGGGTCGCGGAATTTTTTGGCCCCAAATTTGGGGTCGCAAGACGAAAAAGGTTGAGAACCGCTGGCGTAACTCTATGCTTGAGCCAAGCATAAAGTTACACTTGAAGACGTTACGCTGGAATTCAAGCATGGACCGGAAACTCCTCAATGCATTTATGGGATCTTATGGGATCTTTATTGGATCTTTTTATGGGATTTATGGGATCATTTTATGGGATCTTTATGGGATCTTTGCGGATGAGCCTTTTACGCTTGATTTCAAGCTTAAACTGATAACGCTTGATTTCAAGCGTAAACTGATTACGCTTGCAAATAGTGGGTAATACTACGCTTTAGTTTTTCAAGGAAATTTATGAAATTTTTTCTCATTTCTTTGACTGTTCAAACTTTTCAATAAATTTTCAGTGGTTTTAAGACTGAACCGCTCCGAAAATTTTCATTTCTGACCTAAATTTCTTTAAAGTTTGCAAATTTGTTATTTAAATTGAAATTTTAATTTGAAGTGTACTCTTTTTGGCTAGTTGTTTTCCCCTCGGGTGCAATGCATTCATTGTTATCTATACTTGGCCATTTTGCACCGTTCGTTTCCCTCACGGAGGGGAGGGAAACAGACTGATTTGTTGATGGAGCAGTTATAAGCGGCATGATAAATTTTGGACACGTTTTCTCGTCATCACTTTTAAAGTGCTACTGGAGGCAATTTTTGTCTCCAAATCCCGCCTTGTTTGAGGACCAAGTAAACATGTTTCCGAAGTCCATTCCAACGTAAAGATTTAAATCACGGATACTGTCTACAGAGTGATGCCACACTTTTGAAAATTTTCACACTTATTTCTTAGGCTTTCTTGACTAAAATGCATTTGCCTCATTCATCTGATTGGATCAAGTTTACCCTGCAAACAGTTTTTTTTGTTTCTCCTGAAAAATGATGAAAATTGAATCATCCCCTTCTTCCGCTTCATGGATCAAGTGTGCACTTAATAGACGCTTAGATTTGAAGTGAAGTTGACCATTTGTATCACCTTTTTCTTTTCGTGTCGACAGGTGTTGAAGCTGAGCCACCTCAGCTCGGAGGACTACGGCGATCAGAACCTGCAACTCCTGGGGGCGCTGGACGGCCTGGGCATCAAAGAACTGTACGTGAACGGCAACCTCCTGGTGGTGTACCCGGGCAGCAGCAAGCAGGTCACCGCGCTGGCGGTGGGCGGGTCGGTGAGCGGCCCGGTATTGGCGGACGCGCTGCGGCGCTGCCGGAAGACGCTGGTGTCGTTCGCGATGAGCGCGTACCGCGTGGACAAGCTGAGCTGGGCGTGCGACCGGAAGGGCCCCGTGGAGCGCGCGCTCAAGAAGTGCAAGAGTCTGGAGGAGCTCCACGTGGCCCTGTGGGGCCGCGTCGGCGTGCTGGAGGCCTTCCCGCGCCTGCGGTCCCTGGGCCTCATCGACGCCGGGTGGAGCGCGCCCCACGACGCCATGCTCCACTTCTTCCAGACCTCTGCCGTCGCTCGCGGCCTGGAGAGCCTGCAGCTCCACTTCGAGTGCTTCGCCCACCGCGGCTTGACCCAGGCCGCGGCCGCCGGCTGCCCCAACGTCAAGCACCTCACGCTCGCCTACAAGGGCTGGCACTCCATGAGCAAGGTCATGGTGGACGTCCCCAGGGATCTGCACGTCCTCGTGGGCCGCATGGCGGGCCTGGAGTCGCTGGTGCTGAGCAAGGCGAGGGTGCCGAGCTCCGTGTTCGAGGGCCTCGCCGCCGGAGCGCTGCCCAACCTCACCCTGCTGGACCTGCGGAACTGCTCGGTGGGTTCTGGTGAACAAGTTGAGGGGTCCTGTACCTGCACTCCCAATATACTACTGAGATATACCGCGCAGTCGTAAAACTGAGCTAATTTTCAGTACTTAACGACACGCATTGATCCAGGAAGCGGAAGAAGGGAACAATTCGACTTATCTCCAAATTGAGTTTCTATCTTATTATTGTGCCTCATGATGGTTTGCATCATTACACCAAATTGTTTGACCCAATTCCTAACAGTTCAGTAGAAAATCCACGTAATAAAATGACATAACTCAACTTGACCCCTTTTACGGTCTGAATTTCATCGGAAAATGGAGTTACCTCAACCGAAGTCCACATAACTCCATTGCACAAAATGGCAAAAGGAGATAACTCAACTTGTGTATTTATGAATCTAATGTAAAAAGAATCATCTCAGCTTAACTCCTTATCAGTAGTTGGAAAAAAGAAGTAACTTCAAAAATGTTCCAAAGAAATACAGACTCTATGCAGACCTCAGCTCCACTTTCCCTGGTGAAACTTTCAAGTAGGCTTCAAAATAATCCCAGGAATTTGAAACTTTGCTTGATTATGAGGTTCATTATGGTGAGTTCCCAAAACAAAATTCGATCCAAAATGTTGAACGGTCTCTGAGAAAGGTGGCTTTTTAGTGTTTTTTGGAACGTTGGGGAAAAATCTTCCTGCGTCTTTCATTGGGACGGAAAGTCTTGAAAATTTTTTTGGGTTATCCTAAAGACCTATAGAAGAGATTTTAGTGACGGAATTTTCAAATTCAATTTCTGTCCTGAGATATGAGTTTTCAAATTTCAACATGTAAAAAAAAGTGATTTTTTTCCCCTTTTTTCAAACTAGGTGTGTTTTTAAAAAAGTAGATCTGATATCAAGATTCCGTCACTAAAATTTGTCGACAAGTCATCAATGAATAGAGTCCATGCAAGACGACTCATGTAGGTGTCAACCAGGAACGCAGGAAGTCTTTCTACGACAAAATATTTTTGTCGACTGAGCAAAGCTGTGAAGTGGAGCGTAGAAGCCAACGAGAACTGATCTCAATGTTATTTCCTTCCAAATGATAAAGAAACTACCCACTTAGCTTAAAGGTCTTCAACCTGTTGAATCTGAAACCTTCTATAAGCATTTTTATCTACGAACTTTGAAAAGACTATTTTTTTTGGAATTTTGGCTATTTTTTCACCAGGGTCCCCCCTTAAATTGTCTCTAAAATCCACCTTGTTTTGGAGAACTAAGTAAACATGGTTCCGTGGTCCATTCCAATGTAAAGATCTAAATCACAGAGAGCGACTACAGCGTAATGCTACACCTTTGAAAATTTTCACAGTTATTCTTGACTAAAATCCAATTGCATCGTTCATTTGATTGGTTTAAGTTTGCCCTGCGAACAGTTTTTTGTTTCTCCTGAAAAATGATGAAAATTGAGTTATCCCCTTCTTCCGCTTCATGGATCAGTTATCTATCATCAAAGTATCGCAGCTTTGGTCTTGCTTTTTCTTAACAGTGGGACTATTCTTGGTTGTCTTGATACGATGTAGGATATGAAGTACGTAACATTAAACAAGTGCTTGGTTATCTTGATATGAAGTACGTAATATTAAACAAGAATCCCGTACCATCAGTCTCAGTTTACTTTCCAAACCCAGTGCATTCGGCACCATCAATCTTAAGTGTCTGGGTGGCTCAGAGCGTAAAGGAAACGCGGACAAAGGCAGAAACTAAACTTTCACGCAGGTTGGGTGGCGCACCTTCCAGGCGCAGTCTCGATTTCACGAGAGAGATCGCGTGTCAAAGGGGCGGCCTACCTTCACGGCGGCGACTTCGTTCAGCGCGGAGCGCCGTGAAGTTAGGCCACCCATCCGACACGCCACCGTGCGGTGATGGGAAATCAGCGTCAGCCTGGCTATAAGAAAAGCAAACTCGCAAGTTTCTCCCCCTCTGAAAAGGCAAAAGAGTTCCCCTCATCGGGTCCCCACCCCCCCTACCCCCCCTCCCCGAAGGGAGGGTGGGGTAGAGGCATCATAAAGGGTATATGGAAATTCAGTCCCGGGAATACTCCCAGACGAACCGACCTGGTGGCGAACCAGGGCCTCAGAGAACTGTCGTGCCGCCGCCCTGCCCACTGCGCTACGGCGACACATACCTGACGGTCACGTCCAATCTTAGAGTGATGTTACCGGATGTGAGCAGCAAATGGGGAAAAGTTCTACCCGCCTGGGAGTCGAACCCAGGGCGTTCTCTTGACTGCTCTCGCCTTAACCATCTGAGCTACCGACTCACATACCTGACGTCTCGTCCGATCTTAGAGTGATGTTACCGGATTTGAGCAGCAAATGGGGAAAAAATCAACTCGCCTGGGAGGTGAACCCACGGCGTTCTCTTGGCCGCTCTCGCCTCAACCATCTGAGCTACCGAGACGCACATGTCATGGGCACGTCCAATCTTAGAGTGATGTTACCGGATGTGAGCAGCAAATGGGGAAAAGATCAACTCGCCTGGGAGTCGAACCCAGGGCGTTCTCTTGATCGCTCTCGCCTTAACCATCTGAGCTACCGAGACATCTACCAGACGGGCACGTCCAATCTTAGAGTGATGTTACCGGGTGTGAGCAGTGAATGAGGAAAAGATCAACTCGCCTGGGAGTCGAACCCAGAGCGTTCTCTTGGTCGCTCTCACCTTAACCATCTGAGCTACCGAGACGCATATCTCGTGGGCACGTCCAATCTTAGAGTGATGTTACCGGATGTGAGCAGTCAATGGGGAAAAGATGAACTCGCCTGGGAGTCGAACCCAGAGCGTTCTCTTGGTCGCTCTCACCTTAACCATCTGAGCTACCGAGACGCATATTTCGTGAGCACGTCCAATCTTAGAGTGATGTTACCGGATGTGAGCAGTAAATGGGAAAAAGATCAACTCGCCTGGGATTCGAACCCAGGGCGTTCTCGCAGTCGCTCTCGCCTTGACCATCCGAGCTACCGAGACATTAGCTGAGGACACGCGTAATCTTAGAGTGATGGTTCCAGATTCTTGCCGCGAAACTAGTATGTATGCTAAAATAAAAAAAACCATGCTGAATCTTATGGCTCGTCAAATTACTTTGTTCACATTTTGATTGAGGGGTACAAAAATACTTGTTATAATTTTTCTGAGGAGACCGTTCATAAACTACGGCGTCCTGAACTCCACACACATTCCAACGAATGAGACACAATGCGTGACATTTTGTCACATTCGTTTGAACGTGATGTTCCTTGAATGAGTGTGTTTACAAGCAACACTCTCATTTCAGGAACGTGACATCACGTTGAAACGAACGTGACAACATGTCACGCTCGTTTGAGCATTGTGTCACATTAGTTTGGATGTAAATCGGCCAAAAATTAGCTTGTTCACTTTCAAAAGAACGTGACATTTTGTCACGTTCGCGTCTACGTGATGTCACGTTCCTGGAATGAGAGTGAAGAGAAAAGAATATAAACTGACTAAAGTGTCACTGCGAGGCTGAGTGTGTATTGTCCCTGCGCAGGTGACCGAGAAGGGCCAAGAGGCCGTGTCCAGACTCGAGGCCAGGCGGCCCGAGGTCCGAGTGCTGTCCCGGCACCTGGCCCGCGCCGTCCGCCTGTCGCGGAAGGACCACAGCTACGGCACGAAGACCCGCTGCAGCCACAGCGCCTGCATGCCCGAGTCGGACTGCGAAGACCGAGACCCGGTTCGGGACAAAATCAGCTCCCAAGATGATTTTAACTACTGGTGAATGATGGGTCGTCAGACTCGGACGACCTTGGCATGCCAGAGGAGCTTTGCGCGTCCTCAACATCCGTCTCAGCATTTTCGTGGGACTAGTTGACTTCTTCTGAGTATTTCATATTGCATGGTTCTGTCTGTTCTGAAAATTCCACTTCAGGTAGTTTTGTTTTTCCATTCAGAATGTGCCCTTCTTTTTGTTACAACAATATTTTGCCGTGCTTGCTGTGCTTTTTTAATGTGTCTTTATTGTGAACGCTCATTATATATAATGCAACAATTTTTTTAATCAAGGTGTTTTGTTTAATTCTTAATCAACCATGTTTCGAGACGTTTTTACTTGCGGCGTCACCTCTTCTGCTTGACTTATTCCGAATTTAAATAGTACCCACCTCTGTTGTGATATTTTACTTATGAATAAAAACTGAACATTCTTACTACTTGTTGAATCGTTTCTTCCTAACTCGTGACCCGTTTAGTAGTCTGTCTTTTAACAGACATTATGCAACTTTCAACTATTCTCCACGAAAGTGAACAGAGTCATAACGTTGGCATGAATGCTTAGTTAAAAGTAGTTTGCATACTCCGAGAGTGCGATGCGACCACAGTAAGTCGATGTGCATAGCGGTTTAAGGAGAAATTTCGGATGGCCTGAGTTTCAGTACTTTGGTTTTGATCAATTTCACGGACTTGTGAGACTTTGTCACTCCATGGGGTATGCGCTCTCTGAACCTGTGTACCGACTATTACGCTATTACGCTCTATTACGCCACAAATTAATCGGAATTTAGCTAAAAACGGCCTAAAACACACCAAAATTGATAAAATTTTGACAATTTCGGCTATTACGCGTATTATTACGCGTGCTATTACAGATAGAGTGAACCGACTATTACGCGAGTGCATACCCCCTCGCTCCATAGTTAATCAAATGAAGTCCCTGCATCGTCCGTCCTCTCTGGGCCATCCCAGAGTTGTCAAACAGTCAAATATATCAAAATAATACGAAATTTATTTTGCAGCTCGATTCAGATAAAGATCAAGACGTCAACGTTACTATTGACCCGTTTTGGACCTTTTTATGGTATTACATGCAGAATCATCCCCTCTTCCACATTCCGTGGTCAGTTCGTTGATATATTAGAAGGGTTACACCATACTCGGAACATTGTAAGACTACGAGATATAATTTTTAAATGCACAGTAAAAGAGCTGTCCTGATTTCTGAAACCAAACGCCTCCGCCCGAAACCGTCCTCTACCGTTCAAAATGATTCTAATTGGTAGCGAAACACAATATTTGGCCCAATTGGGAGAGGGTCCGTCCACGCAGCGACGACCTAGGTGGTTTAGAGTGGAATGATGCATATGCTTGCCCTCAACTTTTTCACACTCTCAAACCTGTATGGACTTTTTTCTCTCTTGCTTATAACGTTTTTTTGAGCAAACGTAAAATGAACTTTTTTCTCTTTAACTATGCACAATTTTGATCAATATAAAGATAAAATTGTCAATAGATCATGTAGAAATTGAAAAGTACATTTCAAATGACAAAAAGGTTTCATGGACTATATACGTTATACAATGAACAAAATAGTGCATGGCTTAAGAGAAAATAGTACGTATTACGTTTGCACAAAAAACTTCATGGCAAGGAGAAAGTCAATAGAAGACTGAGAGTGCAGCTTCGGAAATCGAATCTTCGTCGAGAGTTGCAAGTTGACGTTTAAGTGCGATAAATGCAGAGTCAATCATAATTGCTGAAAATCAAGAAGATAAAATTGTGTGTGAAATTGTTTATTTTCGTAGCCAAGAAGGCACAGACGCCTGAAGTTAATTACACACATAATTGAATTTTAACTCAAATAAATTTATTTCTAGATTGACGAAGTTTCACAATTCTCTTGTTAACATAAATAGGGGAGCAGCTGACCCATAAGTCACTAGCACTAAGGCTGTCGGAGACTTCTACAGAAAAGGCACTAAAATTTTAGTAGTCCAAAAACAAAAACCATGAATATATTTACTTGATACCTCGATCTTCGAGATTCAAATAGGAGTAATTTTAACAAATCCAAGTGAGAAGTGCCATTTAGGCTCGTACACTATGAACTGTTCAATGACTCTGAGATTCGTCACTACTGCATGGTTCATAAAAAAAAAGTGTGGAGATAAAAAAGAAACAAGTAGGGGTATTCGATAGTGCACCAGCTTCCTCAAGAGCAGAGCAACAGCAGATTGGATCACACGGTAGAAATAAAGCTATAGCAAGTCGCATCAAAAATTAAAAAAATTATTTTGGCCAAAATGCACTGACGTATTGAGGAGCATGAGCCATCAAAGAATGAAACAAAGAATAAATGCACCCGATCCTTGAGTGCACTTGAAAGAAAATGGCTTGCAAGTCGGTGGACGTTCAAAGGCAAACGACCAAAGTTCCCGAAGTCAGGAGGTGCGAGGCCTCACATCAGAGCCGAAGCCTTTCGTGCCACACGACCGAGTCGTCGTTGCACACGTCGCAGTCTTGGCGGGCGTCGTGGGTGAAGAAGCCCAGGTGCACGGCGTCTTTGAACGCGGCGTGGCAGCCGGCCTTGCAGTGCCTGCACTTGCCCTGGGCGCCGTGGAAGGCGCACGCGCTGTAGTTGACGGTGACGTGCAGGCCCGGGTGGCGGCGCAGCAGGTCCTTGAGCCGCCGCATCTCCGCCTTGTCGTGCAGCAGCCCGCCGTGCTTGCACTCCGCCACGGCCAGCCACCACACGTGCAGGCGCGTAAGCCTGGGCGCCACGGCGTGCCGGATGCCGCGCAGGAAGCCGTCCGACACGTCCTGCAGGCGGAGGTCCTTGAGGGCGCCCAGGCCCGGCAGCACGCCCACCAGCCCCGCCGGCAGCTGGTCCTTGTTGACGCACAGCGCCAGGCGCTCCACCCGTGAGCACCTGCACATCACACCACAAGCATCAATTTTTCCACTGCAAATTGGATGTAAAGACTTCGCGCCAAAATATGGCGAGATATAAAAGTCTCGCCAAGTTTTGGTCAGACCTGAAAGTCTCGCCAAAATTTGATCAGACAGAAAAGTCTCGCCAAAATTTGGTCAGACATAAAAGTTTCGCCACAAAACGGTCAGGCACAAAAGTCTCACCACAAAATGGCGAGACTTGACCGCCACCTAAAGGCCGTAATGTGCCGGACGGTTACGGCCTTAAGGCCATGGTCACACACAAAAGTCTCGCCATTTTGTGGTGAGACTTTTGTGCCTGACCGTTTTGTGGCGAAACTTTTATGTCTGACCAAATTTTGGCGAGACTTTTATGTCTCGCCTCTGGAGTGGGGAGAAGTCTGACCTCTGGATTTGTAGTGTATTTATTTATTAAAACTCTTCAATAAGTACAAACAATACTTTGTGGTAACAAATTAGCGTCAGTATTCAGTTCAGAATTCAGTATGCATCTACAGGGGCGTACGAATGTGATGAATACTTGCAAGACCCGCCTTTTTACCCGCAGGGTATAGATCTAAAGAAGCAAACTGGTCAAGTATGGTTCAGTGGGAGTGTATTTGCAACTAGGCCCCTGTATTCACTTGAATACATCAGTTTAATGGTTTCAATACTGACATTGATGCCTATCTCTCGCAAGTGTGAGACATGGTTTGTCCCACACTGCCACGTGAAACACACGATAAATCAGGGCTCCGCAATAGAATATCGGTCAATCCCCAGGAGATGGCACGGGGTTCACGTTACACTAACAACCCAGGAACGTGACATCACGTTGAAATGAATGTAACATCACGTTCCTTTGAGTATTGTGTCACATTCGTTTGGACGTGAATCAGCCATAAATTAGCGTATTCACGTTGAAACGAACTTGACACAATGCTCAAAGCAACGTGACACTTTGTCACATTCGTTTTAACGTGACGTCCAGTTCCTGGAATAAGTGTGTACTTCCCGGGAGAGACTTTGGCTCACGCTAAACATGGTGACCCGATCCCACACTTATTTGCTGTGCACCCTCCCTTCACACTAAATGTTTTGGTGCAAATTTTGTACGAGACATCACAGTTTATAGTGCACACGAACTTTTCGTACAAATTTGTACAAATTTTTTGTACAATTTTGTACAAAAATGGCAAAAAATGAGCCGCTTTTCGTACGAAAAATGTACGAAAATTTCGTGTGCACAAAAAAAGGTGATGTCTCGTACAAAATAGTAAGTAACATTAAGTGTGTTACTCCACACTCAATGAACACTGGTAAAACAAAGCGTAGTATTACCCTCTGTTTTAAAGCGTTATCAGTTTACGTTTGAACTCAAGCGTTACAGGCTCTCCCTCCAAGATTGCGCCTATCTACATGCATGGGGGAATTTCCAGAGTATGCTTCGTTTCAAGCGTAACGTCCTCAAGCGTAACTCTATGCTTGACTCAAGCACAGAGTTTCGCTTTAGTTTTACCAGTGTGTTACTTCACACCCGACGAAGGCTTACCCGGACGACGCGAGCGCCTTGACGAGCGCCGGCACCACGAGCCCGTCGTTGCGGCCCTCGTTCTCGATGTAGCACAGCGCCATGAGCTCCTCCATGTCGGAGCTGCACCCCCGGATGACGCACTTGGCGGAGTAGGCCGACGGCGGCGGGCTGCGGCTCGGCGGCTTGGTCCCCTTGGGGCCCGGCTCCCTCCTGGTGTAGCGGTACGTCTTGATCTTCAGGGTCGTCAGCGTCGTCGCGGAACGGAGCAGCTCTTCCCCGTCCGCCAGCGCCTACGGATGGGGCGTCATCGACATCATCATCATCCATCATAAATGAATTCCCATTAATTACCGCGCAATTACCACACTGAAAAACCAAACGTGGTCTAGACCGCACCAACTGGTGTGGTCAAATGGATGCCATTTTGACCACACCAGCTGGTGTGGTCTAGACCACGTTTGGTCCGTTTGGTGTGGTCTAGACCACACCAAACATGGCCAAACGTGGTCTAGACCGCACCATAGTCGTCAAACGTGGTCTAGACCACACCAACTGATGTGGTCAAAATGGCATCTATCTGACCACACCAGTGGTGCGGTCTGGACCACGTTTGGTTTTTCAGTGCACACACTGAAAGTGATCCAGGAAGCGGAAGAAGGGAATAACTTGACTTATCCCCAAATTGAGTTTGTATTTTAATATTGTGCCTTAGAATGGTTTCCATCACTACACCAAATTATTTGACTGAATTCCAAGCAGTTTAGGAGAAAATCCACATGGAAAAAGGGTATAACTCAACACGGTTAGCGCGACTCCTTGAAAAACAAGGACGGTTTTTGAAAAACAAGGGAATATGGAACACTTCAAGGAAGTTCCTTGGAAGTGTGCTCCCATTCCAAGGAGGCTCCCTTGTTTTCCAAGGCCAGTTCCTTGTTTTCTTGGACTCCAGACAAATTCCAAGGGGCCGCCTTGTTTTTGGGGTGCACTTCCAAGGATACGCCTTGGTTGGTCTTTGCCGATTCAAGGAACCGCCTTGTTTGTCCGCAAACGCTCGAGTTACGTCGTCGAGCACGTCATGAGGTCCCCGATGACGTCCCCCTGGGGTTCACCATGACGACCCCCATGTTTCACTGTGCCGTTGAGGCGGCCGGGTCTCACAGTGGCCAACGCCGAAGTCCGTTTTCTTCTCCAGTACTTTCGGAGATACGAGGACGTACCACGAGGCCGCCGTCCAGGCGGAGGAGGAAGTGGTGATTTTTTCGAGGCCAAAGTAGCTCTGGCCACGAGCCTATTTGGTGTCCGGGACTTTTGACTTCGGAATCGGGTTAGGGGGGTGCCGGCCCACCTCGAAACCAAATTTGGTCAAATTCCGGCCAGCCGTTTGTCCAGGATGGCGTCAAACATCATCCAATCAGCAAAAGAAGTCCAAAAATCCAGCTGTTTGACGCCATCCTGGACAAACGGCTGGCCGGAATTTGACCAAATTTGGTTTCGAGGTGGGCCGGCACCCCCCTAATCCGATTCCGAAGTCAAAAGTCCCGGACACCAAATAGGCTCGTGGCCAGAGCTACTTTGGCCTCGAAAAAATCACCACTTCCTCCTCCGCCTGGACGGCGGCCTCGTGGTACGTCCTCGTATCTCCGAAAGTACTGGACGTAGAAGAAAACGGACTTCGGCGTTGGCCACTGTGAGACCCGGCCGCCTCAACGGCACAGTGAAACATGGGGGTCGTCATGGTGAACCCCAGGGGGACGTCATCGGGGACCTCATGACGTGCTCGACGACGTAACTCGAGCGTTTGCGGACAAACAAGGCGGTTCCTTGAATCGGCAAAGACCAACCAAGGCGTATCCTTGGAAGTGCACCCCAAAAACAAGGCGGCCCCTTGGAATTTGTCTGGAGTCCAAGAAAACAAGGAACTGGCCTTGGAAAACAAGGGAGCCTCCTTGGAATGGGAGCACACTTCCAAGGAACTTCCTTGAAGTGTTCCATATTTCCTTGTTTTTCAAAAACCGTCCTTGTTTTTCAAGGAGTCGCGCTAACCGTGAACTTAACCCCTTTTACGATCTAAATTTCATTGGAAAATGGAGATAACTCAACGGAAGTCCACATGAAAATCAACTCAACTTAGCCCCCCCTTAATTTTAAATTTCAATTTGGAAAAACTACGATTTTAAGAAATCCTAGGAGTCACGAAGTCAATATAGTTATTGTGTAGGAGTGTGGAGAAAGGAAAAAAGTTGTGTAAAAGGGATAGGGGGTGGTTAAGGTACGAATGGCAAGGGTACCAATGTGGTCGATGTGCCACCCGTCAAAATTTAAACTTGGCAACAAAAAGAAATCAAAATGCCATAAAATTCGAAAAATTCCAATGCTAATGTATTCCACACTGGAACATCTTTGAAGTCAATCATTATTAAAATGTTCGTGGGGGAAAGGAGGCAGTAAATTAAATTTCACGGGTCGGCAACAATCTTCTCGGCAACTGCGCCCTTGCGAAAATAGCGAAGCCGAAAACACGAGTAGTCGCGCATTAAAACTGCCCCGCCATTGTTGCTGACGTTGAATTGTTTGGCTTGTTTCAAAAGGCGGTTCTCTAGTCATGTTTTCTTCAATTCTGTGAAATAGTTCTCATTCACAACGTAATAACACCACGACGGTTGGTTTGACAAACTTTATAAACTCAGTAGGGATGGTTTCGAATCGCAGGTGAGTCTTGTTCGAGGAACATGAGCACTGAAAGTCGCGAGGTGGAGCGATGTGGTCATCGTGCTAACTGAATGAAAAGAAACATCAAACAAAAACTAGAGCTAAGACAGAGCTAAGAAATATAATTTTGTTTTATTGATTCAGTAAAGAGTTGATAAATGAAAAAATTGTTCTATTTTTTCAATATTTTTAAATCTTTTCTTCAACATGTGTCCTCAAAATATATTCAGATATAATGTCATAATTTAAACAGATTAATTTTGTGGTAGAAAATACACATTGAAAATGAAACAAACACAAAACTCACAATGAGTGTAGGTTTCCATGTTGGTATGACTGTGTAATAAATTAAAAATTTTCATCAGGCAGTGCCAATGAAAAGACTGCGTCCAAAAAAACCCTCTTGTGCTATTGTTACATCTGTTCTATCACGGTCGCGGAAAATTTTTATTCGAACGTCCTTTTTCAAAGAAGCGACCGTTTTTGGGGTAACCTGTACACAAGCAAAAAGGAGCCATGCTATTGGTTGGGTTTGGCTCGGCTCCCCCCTCTCTCTTCCCTTTTCGTTGACGAGTCGACCTTTGCTATGGAAACAGTGATTTAGACGGCAATTTTCTCAAAATTTATCGCTAAGATTTCAACTATATTCCAGAATTGAAATCACGTCTCAGAATTCTACCAGTCTGCAAAATCTCATCAAAATCGTACGGAGAGGTTTCGACTTGCATAAGGGGCCACACGATCAAATCCCAGCGAGGCTGAATCCTGGGGGATACTATAAGGCTACTTCGTGCCTAAAAAGAGCTAAGTCCAAAAAATACACCAGAGTAACATACACTCTATGCAGACTATTGTTCCACTTGACTTGTCTCCGAATTCCTCTTTGTTTAGGAAATATAAGGTGAGCTGACTCTGTTTTCCATTTCAACGGAAAGCGATAAGTCGCAGAAATCCTCTACGGAGTGCGACCTTACACTTTTTATTTTTTTTTCCAAAATTTTACTTAAGCTTTTTGAAATTATTAACATGTGCAACATTCATTTGTTTTGTTTTAGTTTTCCCTCCTAACAGTTTTTGGTTTCTCCTGGAAAATGGCCAAAATTGAGTTATCCCCTTCTTCCGCTTCCTGGATCAAGTGTTCGTTTGATTTTTAACACGCCCTCATAGAATTTCAAGCATGCCAACATATTCGTGCAACTCCTTAATACGCAGAATCGCTCGGATTCATGTGAAATGGCCTTCACTTTGGTACCAAAAGCACGTGTGCGCAAAGATGTGACACACCACGTACAAGAATAGAACAAAGAAATCAATTGTGCAATAAAACTGCACTCTAAATGTTTAGGTTGAATTTTGCACGCGCAACTTGTACGATTTGGTGCATACATGGAATTTGCATAATATTGTGCGTAAAAATGCAAAGTTTTATTTTTTTGGCCACACTGCAAATCTAACTGATCCAGGAAGCGGAAGAAGGGGATAACTCAATTTTGATCATTTTTCAGGAGAAACAAAAAACTGTTAGCAGGGAAAACTAAAACAAAACAAATGAATGTTGCACATGTTAATAATTTCAAAAAGCATTAGTAAAATTTTGGAAAAAAAATCAAAAGTGTAAGGTCACTCCGTAGAGGATTTCTGCGACTTATCACTTTCCGTTGAAATGGAAAACAGAGTCAGCTCACCTTATATTTCCTAAACAAAGAGGAGACAAGTCAAGTGGAACAATAGTCTGCATAAAGTGTATGTTACTCTGGTGTATTTTTTGGACTTAGCTCTTTTTTCCAAATTGAAATTTAAAATTTAGGGGGGTTAAGTTGAGTTGATTCTTTTTACACTAGATTCATAAAAACACAAGTTAAGTTATATCCTTTTGCCAATTTGTCAAACGGACTTATGTAGACTAAGGTTGAGTTATCTCCATTTTCCAATGAAATTTAGACTGTAAAAGGGGTTAAGTTGAGTTATACCCTTTTTCCAAGTGGATTTTCTCCTAAACTGCTTGGAATTCAGTCAAATAATTTGGTGTAATGATGTAAACCATTCTAAGGCACAATAATAAAATAAAAACTCAATTTGGGGATAAGTCAAGTTATTCCCTTCTTCCGCTTCCTGGATCAATGTTACTTAGTACACATTAGTTGTGTGCAAGTAACACTTACAAGCTACTGGAAAAGTACACAGTTTACAAAGAACGCTGCAAGTACACAATAAAACCTGTGAACATTTGGAGATACGCGTCAGCTGCGTTGAGTGTGTACTGGCAAGCATGCATTGTAATGTGTACCTGCCCAGCCAGCGTTGGTAATGTGTCAACTTGCAAGTCGATGGGTAAGTGTGTCTTAGTAACAGTTAGGTTTTGTCGCAATTAGAGCACAATGGCATGGAAAAACGTCACAGGTTTAAAAGAACGCAGCACCACGTAAAAAATAAATATACCTTAACATTTCGCGAGATACCGCACTGCAAGTTCGAGTGTGGGACAGGCATGCACTAGATAACATGGGACAAACTGTCCCACGCCTGTAAGCGTGGGACAAACTGTGTCCCACACTTGCAAGCGTGGGACAAACCGTGTCCCCTGTTTGTAAGCGTGGGACATTTTGTCCCGCGTTACACTGTGGCAAAAAGCTACAGAAAATTCTGTAAACAGCTTGTGGTAATTCTCCGTAGGCCCCTTATCAATATTCTCCGTAGGCTCTTACAGTATTTTCTGTAGGACCGCACAGTATTCTCCGTAGGACCGCACAGTGATCTCCGTAGGACTATACAGTCTTCGAGGTCCCACGGAGAAGACTGTGCGGATTTTCAGAGAATACTGTCGGCCCTACGGAGAATACTGTAAGAGCCTACGGAGAATATTGATAAGAGGGCTACGGAGAATCCTGGCAAAAAAATTAACAGGATTTTCCGTACCTTTTTGCCACAGTGTATCTACACTCTCAGACTCGTATTGACTTTTTATCTCTTGCCATAAACGTTTTTGTGCAAACGTTTTCTCTTTAGCTATGCACTATTTTGTTCATTGTATAGTGTATAAGTCCATTAAACCAGACTTTTTGCCATTTGCAATGTACTTTTCAATTTCTACATGTTCTACTGACAATTTTATCTTCATAACGATCAAAATTGTGCATAGTTAAGGAGAAAATAGTGCATTTTACGTTTGCTTAAACAACGCTGTGAGCAAGAGAGAAAAAAGTCCATATAGGTCTGAGAGTGTAGTGCATGCCTGTCCCACACTCAGATTTGCAGTGCGGTTGGCATCCCTACCTGTGGCGAGGGGCGGTGCACCACCAGGGTGAGCTTGGTGAGCGCGGGGCATGCCCGCAGCAGGTCCACGCCCTCCGTCAGCGGCACGCACAGCTTCTGGAGGCTGGCCATCGAGACGAGGGCCTCCATCGCCGGCAAGCTGAGGTCGATCATGCCGCCCAGGGCCACCTTCTCGAGCGTTGGGCCGTGCAGCCGCAGCAGCCCCTGCAGGAACGCGTCCTCCTGCCGACATGACATGGCACTGTTAAAAATGGTTGTTTTAAGACAACAACACAATTACCAACCTCGACAACGCTATTGTTTATAAACACACTGTAAAAAATGCCGTACTTTTGTACGGAAATGGCACAGAAAAATATAGTACGGAGGTACGGAGAAAAGTACGGAACGTTCCGTACTTGCTCCATATGAACACATGTAAATGGGTACGGAAAAAAAGTACGGAACGTTCCGTAGTTGACAAGTACGGACGTTCCAGGCAAATTATTGACCAGACATGTCCTTGTTCGAGAAGTTAAAGAATTTGGAGGGGTAAACATTTAATGAAATGACATTTTTTTTTGTTAAAATACGAAAAAATTCTAACAGCTGCGAGCTGTTACGAAAACTTGCGTATTTCTTTAGGGACCTATGAAATAATGTTGCAATCTAACGGGTTACGTCGTCGACAAAACCAATAATGAACGTGTAACGGAATCAATTGTAAAACGACGATAACTGAATTTTTTTAATATACGAGACTTTTATAAAGCATGACATACGGCTTAAGTCATCACTCATTAATTTAAAAAATTTCGGGATCCCAATTGATGCATAATGAAACGGGTCGGACTTCTGAATGCAGTTATCCGATTTTTCATGTTTGTCTCACCTGGCTGACACTATAGATCAGGGATTTGAGCGATGGCTTCGGACATGGACTCGGGACTTGGAGAAGCTTTGTTCCGGCCCTCAGCGGCATTGTCATACCCCGCCAAAACATGAAGGCGACACTCAACTCCTCTAACCCATCAATGGTAAAAACTATTGATAGGAGATCTCCCATCTCCCTCTGAAACAGAACCACAACAATGAAAGGCATAAAACTTCATGGCGAGACTAAATGGCACATTGAATCTTCGGTGCCCTTGCTCCTACTTATACCACACGACGTACAAGCACCTTTTCACAGTACGTACACTCCTTGCATCCAGACAACTTCTACAACTGAATTTGGTACTTTACCGACATCATCATTCAGAAGAAGCAGAAAATTTAGCCACAAAACCAAGCATTTTTAGCGTAAAGGCTGCATTAGATCGGAAACAAACCCTCCTACTTCAGGTGACGCGAACGATAGTCGATGTTCTAGTCCATAATATGAGCTTGTTTAGGAATTGCGGAATAACTTATGACATCGCTCAGGTGGCAATGTTTCTTTGGTGGCAAACCTAGGCAGACACTGATCTAAATTTGAGTAAGGTCTCCCTTTCAGCAAAGACGAGCGGAAAACGGGCAGTAGCGTGGCCGTACCCTCTGCTCATCCGCCCAGATTCATCTCGTCTAAAAGTGAGGAAGACTACACTGCAAACCTAACTGTCAACTAAGTACACACTTACAAACGCATGCCCGCAAGTACACACTTACAAATGCATGCTTGCAAGTACACACTTACAAACGCATGCTTGACGCATGGAGTTATACGGCGTCAAGCATGCGTTTGTAAGTGTGTACTTGCAAGCATGCATTTGTAAGTGTGTACTTAGTAGACAGTTAGGTTTGCAGTGTAACAGGCCATGCTCCATTTCCAGAGTAATGTTTCCAAGCAAGCCTTTTAGTTAGACTCAAGAGAACAGTTACGCTTTTGATGTACATTGATAATTTGAACCGGAGAGTCCTTCGTAGTCGCGTTTGTCGCGGGAATAAAAGGGACCAGGCTCCTTACTATTACTCTGCGAATCCAGTGGCAAGCCGTTTTGAGCAACAAAAACCGGCGAACCTTGTCCTGAAATCTTCATTACCTTGCCGTTAACGCTTCCGCCACCTGCAATGCCAAATTTTAGCAGGCTGGGAAGAATATCGGCCAGGCTCTCCAATTATTGCCTTAAACAAATGGCTTGCACATGGCCGATTTCACCAGGGCAGCAGTGAAACAAAAGACAGTTGGTCCACAACAATAACAGACGACAAACGTGCACAAAATAGCCTCTTTAACGGTCATTTGTGCGCGTTTGTCGTCTGTTTGTTGTGGACCGACTGTCTTTTGTTTCACTGCTGCCGCCTCTGGTGAAATTGGCCATTAAGCTGCGGGGACTTGCTACCGACATTTCCGGGCCTTGCTAAATGCTTGCCTCATAGCCGGTGACATCGGGGTTGAGTCGGCACTCGAGGGTCAGGCTCTTGAGGCCACCGAGGTCGGCCTGCCTCTGGAGCACCAGGACAGCCTCCTCCACGTAGTCGTCCGGCGACAGGCACAGCTCCTCGGCGGCACAGGACGTCTTGGCGGCCAGGCGGGCCAGCGCCCGCAGCGACGCCCGGGCCGCCACGGAGAGCGAGCGCGCGCACGGGGCGAGCTCCAGAGCGACCCGCAGGGCCCTGGCCGCGGACCTGTGGAGGCAAGCGAACGTCATTTAGCGGCCCAAGCTTTCCAAGGACACGGCAGACAAAATCTCATTTTACACTTGAACAAATTTGCCTTAATCCAACGACCTGTAGGTGCTGCAAACTGAAGTGTGGACATGGTTCGGTTCACTCTCAGCAGGTTATTGACTTTTTGATCATTTTGACAGTACTTACGCAAGTAATTTGAGCAACCATAAAGTGTACTTTTCCCTTTTGAAAGAACTACTTAGGAAATATTAAATAATGTACTGAGGATTTTGTTTTGTACACGATTTTACAAAGGAAATTAGTCATGCTTACTCAGAAAATACTTCGTACTGTTTAAACGAATACGTGATTAATGAGGAAAAAGTCAGTAACGTGCTGAGAGTGATGACACTCCAAAAAAAGAAAACCTGACGGTCAACGCTTATTATCGCCTTCTTGACAGGCATGCTGTAAAAGTGTACGTCAGGCTGGCACTAATGAAATATCAAGCACGTACACTCTTCAGTTTGCTCAGTATTCAGTATTTGACCATTCCACCAAACACTCCAGGCACGAATCTTCGAAATTGACGAGATTTCGTTAATTCTTTAGAAACTTGGTCATTCACGAAGAAAATCGGTTAATTCGAAGAGGCACTCTAAGCCGTTTACTGACTTTTTCTCATTAGCAGACGTATTTCTGTAGGGGGGAGGCTCGCCAGTAACACTAAAATTTTGGTTAAATTTAAAAACATATATTTTTTTTCCTGATTGTTTTGAAGGAATGAGGGGTTTTCCAATGGAAAGATCACACTTTTAAGAACATTTTGTAAAAAAAGTTATTTATTTTGGGCCACTTTAACCAGGTTCTGAAGGCATATCAAAAATACCTTGCAAAAAGACATAAATTCACTGCGCGCAAGGTTTTGAAGCTATCCGGCAACTTTTTCCAAATCCGTTTGTTTCCCCTGAAACTAGACACTTGGCTTTATAGATTGAACCTCTGGGTTTTACATATCTGGTTTCTAACTATTGTTATTTTACATTTCACAAAAATATTTAAAAGTATACAAAATTTGAGCTTTTAAAAGTTGATAAAAACCACTTGCAGTTGTTCAATTTGGAAACTAGAGGTTCAATTTATGGATCTTGTTTAGGTGGAACACCAGAAAAAATTTCAAGTCAATACGTGAAATGGTTTGGCCTAAATCGTGCGCGCAAGGCCCAAAATATCGCAATTGAGTAAAATGGCTCTAAAGTTTGAACGGTCTAACCTAACCTGTGGAAAATAGTTTACAAAATGTTGTCCTCTGACCGAACGGTTTCGAAATTCGAAACCAATCAGCCACATAATTAAAGGGCTTGATGCAAAGAATTCAAAAATCTCAAAACCGAAAATCTGTTTTTTTGACGGAAAATGACGAGCCTCCCCCCTTCTGTAAACAACCATAATACTTAGTATTTAGTTCTTAAAAACTTAAAAATTTCTTTGTAATTTACCAAGAAAACAGAAATATCAGTACAGTAATTAGCAATTGTTAAGTTATATTGACAAAAAATTGTAAGTATTATGGTTGCTTACAGAAATGCGTCTGCTACTCTGCTAATGAGAAATAGTCAGTAATGGGCTGAGAGTGGGTTTTTTGAACAACCACTAACATTAATGGTAAATTAATGAGGATTTTTTCGTAAGTTACTGTAACCTGCGGTCAATACGAGACAAATTTGGGTGAACTTTAATCTAAATCTCCCCCCCCATGAACAATTTTGATCATTATAAAGATAAAAATTGTCATTGGATCATGTAGAAATTGAAAAGTACATTTCAAATGACAAAAAGTCAGGTTTCATGGACTAGAAACGTTATACAATGAACAAAATAGTGCATGGCTGAAAATAGTGCGTATTACGTTTGCCTATAAAACTTTATGGCAAGAGATAAAATGTCAATACGAGACTGAGAGTGCGTATTTTTAGCAGTGCCCAACACGACGCTGCCCTCGTTTCATACAGAGAGGACGGGTTTCATACCTGGACGAGTCGTCGAGGGCGCGGTGTTGCCACACCTGCGGGTGCGTGGACAGGGCCTTGAGGCGGCGGCACGCCTGGCGGCAGCGCACCACGTCGAACACGTCCACGAACCGCAGCACCTGCACGAGGACGGCGTCCGGGAGGCGCAGAAGCTCCGCATCCTGCACATCGGCCCCGCCACACTGTAGAAGATTGTGCATAGTTCAAGTACGTTTGCTCAAAAAACGTAATAAGCAAGAGAGAAAAAAGTCCATACAGGTCTGATGGTGTTGGGTAATCACAGTTTTGCACCTTCCACACATTTGTAGTGTGTACAACACTTGTGCACATGAACACGTGTACGCAAGGACAGTGTTACCGACATATCTTGCCTTATTCAAAACGGTGACACTTTGAGGTACCGCCGAAATCCGGCAATTGACTAAGAACTAGTCCCCTTGATTTGTTCAAAATTCATTGCCAAATCGCGGCAAAACTCCAAAGTGTCGCCAAAGTTTGTGTAGCGCCGTCTTGAGCGCCGTTAGGAGGGCAAGATTTTTCCGCATGGCCGTTAGTTCGCGACTTCATTGTATCGCCAAAAAACGGTATTATTATAGAGAATTATAGGTGTTATTTTAAGCATTATATTTAAATAATTGAGTCGGTGTTCGTGGTTTTCTCTCGGGTTTTCTTCACAAACAAAATTTTTCAAAACGCGTAAGTGACTTTAAAACGAGAAGAATGGGAAAAATACAATCGGAAACTAGGGTTTTGGCTCGCGCTTCTGAACAAAAAAAAAAAAAAACAACCGCACACGCTGAAGAGCTTCAGCACCCTGTCATCTGTTTTAGCGCTATTGTGTCACTCTTACTTTTCATATAGAAATAGCTGAACTTCCGTAAGCTAAAATTTTACAAAACTCTGTCGTTTTAAAGCTAAAACTGCACTACATAAACGACTTTAGGCGGTATTATGGATTACAATATTATAGGTGTATTATCCTTCTTTTATTGGGCTGTGTACGAAGTCAGTGGCCTTCGGGCATAAGGGCGTAAGTCTCATGGGAAACCCATTGAAAATAGGTTGTTCTGTCTGATGACCACTCAAGTATTATTGGAGTCAGCCCCCCTTTGTCTGCACTCTCAGACTGTGATTGACTTTAAGTCCTTTGTTAAAGAGTATTTTACACAGCAATAAAAAGTACTATTTCCTCAATATCTATGTAAGATTTTGTTCGTTATATTGACTTGAAGACAATTTAGTCTTTATAGTGAACAATGTTGTACATGGTTACAAAGGAAGGAAATACTACACAGTATTGCTGCTTAAAAGACTACGGAAGCAAAGGACCAAAAAGTCAATAATGGAGAGAAAAAAGTCAATACGAGTCTGAGTGTGTGGAATGCACCGAGATTCGTAACTTGATCGTGGCTCTCGCCAAGACGAATGAGACATTTATACATAACGAATGTGACATTTTTCACATTAGAAAACGAACGTCACATGCGTTGATTTGCCATTTAAGACAATCAAGAGTGTTACACTGCCATACCTGGAGAGGGCAGCGACTTCGATCCTCGCCCGTCCGTAGGCACGAAGGGCACGACGTGTGCCCACTGGGAAGGACGCTGGGCCGGAGCTCCTCAGCCTCAAACCCCTCCAGGCAATGCTCGCAGTTGCCGGGCATCATGTCTCGCCTCACTGCTCACCGTCAGCACCAACCGCAGCACCTGCGAAACATGTGGAAATGCAGTCATTTATTTCGAGATAATTTACAATTCATTGCGATATAACAGAGACGGCGATTCCCACGATTTATCGCACGCTGGAGTGCAATAGTTTAGTTATTGCATGTTGTTGCAATAACCGATTTGTCCGATGAAAGAGCGTTTCTTTTTTGCTATAACTTTTGAATGGATTTTCGTTTAGACTATCGCAATAATGTGTTACTTTATCTCAAAATTTGGCTGTTTTCTATGGCATACTTTTAGAAGTCAGTGTTCTAAGAACATTGTGATAAGTTGTTCGGTTGCATAATATGCATAGTGCACTCTCAGACTGATATTGACTTTTTATCTTTAGTGAAAGAGTATTACACAGCAATAAAAAGTACTATTTGCTCAATATATATGAAAGATTTTGTTCGTTATATTGACTTAAAGTCAGTTTGCTGTAGACAAAGAGTCAGTACGAAATTGACTGAAAAATAGTCAATTGATGACAATTTAGTCTTTAAAGTGAACAATATTGTAAATGGGTACAAAGGAAATACTGAATATTATTGCTGCTTAAAAAACTAGGTAAGCAAAGGATAAAAGGAAAAAGTCAATACTAGTCTGAGAGAGTGGTTATTGCAGTTTGTATGACAGTGTGAGTCTACAGTGTTACGCAGAGCAGACGGCAGGAAGAGAGGGAGCTTTCCATGCTGATTCTAACAGACGTTTTGGCTTTAAACTGATGAACTGAACGGTTGACGGCTGTAGCCATAGCGTGAAACCAAGATACCATGTACCCCACTAGTAAAACTAAAGCGCATTTCTATGCTTGAGTCGAGCATAAAGTTACGCTTGAAGACGTTACGCTTGAAATGAAGCATACTCTGGAAATTCCCCCATGCATTTAGATAGGGGGAATCTTGGAGGAAGAGCCTGTTGCGCTTGATTTCAAGCGTAAACTGAATACGCTTGAAAACAGAGGGTAATACTACGCTTAAGTTTTACCAGTGCCTACCCTCAGATACAACCTTAATACGGCCGTAGAATCGGCACCGTGTAATATTTGAATTCAAATTTTACACGGGTGCTCAAGGGCGCTGCCGTGCAAAGGGAGAAAAAGGCCAATATGTGCAGACCTTGACTAGTAGTCGTAGCGTAACGCTCAACCCTCAGTTGGTATCGGATGAGCGAACCCACATCCAATTCTACTCCTTCCACTGTCAATTTAAGTGAGCGCCAGATCCACGCTTCGTAGCGTGGACCCTCAAAACCTTACGAACCGCGATGTGTCAATAGGGTACTTTCGTAGATCCTGAACCGGAAGCAAGCAGACGCCATATTGGCCGGAAACTTACCTCTCTTCGGATCTAAAACTATAGCCCAGGTGTACAAATTCTGCTCGCGGAACACTTATGCACTGCATATAATTAACAAACGACTGTTTATGTTCAAGTAAGGCCGATACGTTTTACTATTGCCTCTTTCTCATGTCAAGTTTTGGTCTACTTCTGCCAACGTGGCGGCTGTGTGCTTCCGGTTCAGGATCTACGAAAGTACCCTATACCCTGGAGTACCCTCGCATAGCGAAGCACGATACGATAACACTGATGAATTGGGATGCAGCCGAGGCTACCGAAGCACACTGTGGCAAAAAGGTACGGAAAATTCTGTTAATTTTTTTGCCAGGATTCTCCGTAGCCCTCTTATCAATATTCTCCGTAGGCTCTTACAGCATTCTCCGTAGGGCCGTACAGTATTCTCTGTAAGTCCGCACAGTCTTCTCCGTAGGACCTGGAAGACTGTATAGTCCTACGGAGATCACTGTAAGGTCCTACGGAGAAGACTGTGCTGTCCTACGGAAAATACTGTAAGAGCCTACGGAGAATATTGATAAGGGGGCTACGGAGAATTACCACAAGCTGTTTACAGAATTTTCCGTAGCTTTTTGCCACAGTGCACCTCAGACGACCATATCACCCAGTCGTATCAACGATGCTATTACCCCCTCAGCGGAGCGCGTTATTAGAACGCGTACACTTGTCTTGTGTGGTACTCCGTTAATCCTGCGACTCCTGACAAACCACTCCTGCAAGCGCATGCGCAGACCTTTCCCTACCACACTGGTAAAACTAAAGACGCTGTCTATGTGGGAAAGACAGGGTTTTCGACATAGGTTGTCCAAATCAAACCAAACTTCGTTTTTGGGTTCTCCTTGACCCAAAGACATGTCAAAAGAATTTTGAAATTTTTTCGACAAAATTTGTCGAAATAGGAATTTTTTTTTACTTTACTCAAAAGACGCGGCAATTGATTTTGAAAAAAAAAAAAATTTTCAAAGGTCAACTAAGGAGGAACATTTTGAGTTGTGTCCCATGTCCTGGTCTTGCTTAGTTTAATTGATACCCACCGTTTTACGTTACGTGTTTTTCTCATTTTTACGTAAAAAATAAAAAAATGCCCCTTTGCGGGTCAATTTGATTATAACTAGAGTCAAACTGAAGATATTTTATCTTTGTGAACCTCCTTCCATGCCTAACACACTATCTGGTTCCCTAAATAAACACAGTGTGTCCCAAAATACTATAACGGATCATTTAACATTACACTTTGGAATAACGAGCACCGTGTCCATTGCTGGAGCAGTAGAGCAGCCCAACTATTTGTCACTGAAACAAGATTATTATTTTTTATCCACTAGTGAAGATTCAAAATTAAAACGATTTATCCTGGTGTCCGGGACTTCTGACTTTGGATTAGGGTTCAGGGGGTCTTCGCCTGTCCTGAGCCCGAGTTTGGCCTCGATGAGGCCAACAGACTGCCCAGGACGGCGATTATTGGTTGTTTGGCGGCAGGTAAACATTACAGGTTTTGACGGTTGACGCCGTCCTGGTCAAACCATGAGACCTATCGAGACCAACTTCCGGCTATGGGTAGCTGAAGATTCCCTGAACCTGAATCCGAAGTCAGAAGTCCCGGACACCCGATAGAACGGCGGCCAGAGCTACTTTGGGCTCCAAAAAATCACCACTTCCTCCTCTGCCTGGACGGCGACCTCGTGGTACGTCCTCGTATCTCCCAAACTACTGGTCGCAGGACAAAACGGACTTCGGCACCGGATTGGGTAGGTCC
>NW_023144621.1:1771502-1816998 GCF_012932325.1 Thrips palmi | reverse complement strand
ACAACTGATCTCAATGTTATTTCCTTCCAAATGATAAAGAAACTACCCACTTAGCTTAAAGGTGTTCAACCTGTTGAATCTGAAACCTTTTATGCACATTTTTATCTATGAACTTTGAAAATACTATTTTTTTGGAATTTTGGCGATTTTTTCACCAGGGTCCCCCCTTAAATTAGCAAACGATAGGCTCTCCGATGGTTGCGAACCGGAACCCCAAGCAGTAGAAATGGATCCACGACACTTCACCCAAAGTCTTTCTCCCACCGCGGAAATGCCCACTTCAATTTAATCCACCAATTTTAGGCGCAATTTCTTTAATCCAAAAAAGGAAACCCAACTACCAGTTGGCCCACCTTGGTACCCATAAACCCACTAAAGGGTAAGGTTACCAAACATGGATCACATTTTAGAAATGTTCTGTATTTCAGCTCAAACAAGCGATGACCTAAATTTTCTTCGTTTAACTCCGAGATTACCACAAAGACAACCTCTTCTCAAGAACTGAACAATGAATGACAAATACTTTGAAATTTACAGGGCTTTGAATTTTCACTGATTTAAGTGATCCATATTTGGGTCTGACCCAAAGATGGATCCCCCCTCGCGTTTTGACAGGGGTGGTCCGATAACTTCCGGTCCTCTAAATTATGAAACGGTACACTCTGAAGGTGCCTCGAAAAAATTTTGAGGCATTTCTGATGAATGGATTCTTTGTAATAACACTTCGAATTTTGACTCCTAACCTTACCTGAAAACAGGCCGTTTTCGGACCCCTTTCCAGAGGCACTTTTTTATTTGTGTATTGTAAGTGTAACGGTTCGATTGATCAGCTCCCCCGCGCGTGATTCTAGCAGTCAAAAGTGCCAACTAAATGAAAAATTTTGAAAAAATGAAATTGGTCGATTGGTTTGGCGGTACGAGCTCGCTAACAAAAATGATCCATGATTGTTACCCCGATCCATGTTCGGCACTTTACCCTAGTGTGAGGTTATTCCTGCAGGCCCGCAGAAAGTCCATGGTCCACTCTTCAGCCTTCATCTCCTCGTAGCGCCCCGAGATCCGCTGGAGCCGCTCCGTCACCATCCGGTACTTCAGCCGCTGCTGCGCCTTCACCACCTAAGGCGCTGTCTGTTAGTTTCGAATCAAAGTTTTCAATGTTCTCCGAGAAGATTAGTTGTCTGTACCTTTCCCAGTTCCAGCTCAGCCATTGACCTCTCACAATTTCTCTGCTCCTTCTGGACCGAGGGGGTATGCGCTCTCTGAACCTGTGTACCGACTATTACGCTATTACGCTCTATCCCGGTTGACAAAACTCGTGACTAAGGACGTCCCAAGAATGTCCCCCCAGGAACAAGGAATGTTCCTCTAGGTACTACGCAGGGAGCTCCCCAATGGCAACGGGGCTTGTTCCAGGAACGTACCTGGTCATAATCCCTACGACCATCCTAGGTAGTTCCCGCAGAAACATCCCCCGAGGGATGTCCTGGGAACGTGAAGGCGCGGCATGCACAAGATGTACTTTTTTCGTACCCGGACGCATGTCCCTGTGGGAACGTTCCTTTTGGCACAGCCTGAGGACGTGACGGCAAGGCATGCGGCCGTGACTGCTGCGTGCCCTCCGTTTGAGCGGTAACACGACACAGCGAAAGAATACCATGGGCCAAGGTCGTCACCTTTCACAGTTTACGGATCGTGGATTCGAATTGCAGTCGATTGGCAATATCAGATTTTAGATAGGACGTATAGTTTAAATGTTTTAACTGTTTTGAGAAATGACGTTGGAGACTTCGACGCACGGGTAATCGTCAAGCGACCACTGGAAGGTCCATCATACGTGCACGTGGACACGTGCTGGACATGTCTCTGAAAGGACGTGACCTGTACAATCCATCTGGAACGAGTACCGAACGCACATGCCTAACACGTGACTGTGGTCACGGGCAATGTACATAACACAAAGGACGTGAGGGGATAGTACAGCGGTTCCCAACCTTGGGGTCGCGACCCCAAATGGGGTCGCGAAAAAATTTCGAAGGGTCGCGGCGAGGTGGTTGGGGTCGCCTGGGGTCGCGGCTGTTTCCCGGATGGCAGAATTGTTCAAAACGGTCGAAAATGCCTTTGAAAACTCGTGTTTTAGGCCGACTTTGAGCAGCAACTGCGTCTGATCCGAGGCGGTATTTCGTCCTCCCTCAGCGGGCATTTGGTCTTTGGACCTTCCTTTAGCATGCCTTTGTTACGGAGTGCGATTATCGGCCTTAGTTTGGGAGCAGTATAGTCTCAAAGTTGATGAAAACAGTATAAAATGCTTTTGAATGCCATTTTGATCCACTTTGAGACAATACTGCTCCCAAACTAAGGCCGATAATCGCACTCCGTAACAAAGGCATGTTAAAAGGGAAAGGGCCAAAGACCAAATGCCCGTTGAGGGAGGACGAAAAACCCCCTCGGATCAGACGCAAAGGCTGCTTAAAGTCGGCCCAAAACACGATTTTTCAAAGACATTTGTGAACGTTTTGATCAACTTTGTGGCAATACTGCTCCCAAACTAAGGCAGATAATCACACTCCGTAACAAAGGCATGCTAAAGGAAGGTCCAAAGACCAAATGCCCGTTGAGGGAGGACGAAATACCTCCTCGGATCAGACGCAGTGGCTGCTTAAAGTCGGCCCAAAACACGATTTTTCAAAGACATTTGTGGCCGTTTTGATCAACTTTGCGGCAATACTGCTCCCAAACTAAGGTGGATTATCGCACTTTGTATCGAAGACATGCTAAAGGAGGGGTCGCGAAATTTTTCCTGGGGGTCGCGGAAATTTTTTGTATCAAATTTGGGGTCGCGAACCGAAAAAGGTTGGGAACCGCTGGGATAGTACCATCTGCAACGCGTTTTACACTATGGCTGGTTGTATCCGCGGGGGCGTGACAATGACGTGACTGTCGGCATGATCCCGGTAGGCACGTGATGGAGACGTCACTACCGGCACCTGCCCCAGGGAACGGCCCGGTTACGCCCAGGCAAAGTTCCCTCAGGTATGATCCCTATGACCTCCCGCCAGAAATGGTTCCTCCCACATCCCCTGAGGACTGCCTCAGGAACTGCTCCATAAGTGGTTCCTTCAGGAATGGGAACTAGTTTTGTCAACCGGGATTACGCCACAAATTAATAGGAATTTAGCTAGAAACGGCCTAAAACACACCAAAATTGATAACATTTTGACAATTCCGGCTATTACGCGACTATTACGCGCATTATTACGCGTGCTATTACAGATAGAGTGAACCGACTATTACGCGAGTGCATACCGCCTCGTTCTGGACCTCCTTGATCAGGGCGTAGATGGATGGATGGTTCTTGCCGACCAGAGTGTTGAACCGACGGTGCCAGCCCTCCGAAAGGAAGTTTGTTCTCGGTTCTCCCTCCAAAGCAGCATCGTGTAGGAAAGCTGAAAGAAGTCAAGCTATACACATCCCAGTGGATCCCAATATTCCACCCAAAGCTCAACCCTTGCGACGAGTGGCGGTACACCGTCTAAAACATATGCAGAAACTTCTGTTTGACTCGCTTGATATAGAGAGGATGAATTGCCGAACGCCCAGGGTATCTCCAGCACATATTGTTCCATAAGGGGCAAATGGTTGGAGGTTATGCGTGGATGAGAGAAGCAAATCTGTGTGCTAAGAGAAAGGTATCCGGGCAAGACTTTACATGAGCTTCTCCTAACCATTGGACCACATTCCAGAAGATATCCAAGACAGACTTCAGGTTGGCGTTTTATCAAATCGAATTGGATGAGGAGTCACCTTAAAACAACAGGAAGTGGCGATATACACTCTGTCAATGTCATACCCCACACCATAGCCATGTTTCTTTGCATTGTCGAGTTGTTCGGTGAGAAAGTCTCAAATTTCTTTCTGATACTATCGGTAAGTTAAGGTTTGTCATGTCTCTGTGTATTAGTAGGTTGTCTTCAAACTAACTAAAATCGTTTCCTTCCTCTTTCCAGGCAGAAGAATCAAGAGGAGAGATTCTCAGACTTTCCAGCGACATATCCCATTGTCCTCTTCTTATTGAGTGCATCAGTTGCCTGCAGAGCCCAATGTACTTTAAGATCCCTGAAACTTGTTTTATTATCTAAAATATTTTTCTTTTCCTCAGGTTCCTCTATCTTTGCTCCGGATAGTAGATTATCTGTGGCAGTCCGAGGCCTTTTTCCAATTAGATGCCACGATGTTGTTTGTTCAGGGAATCCTAGTCATGCTCTCGGGCTACTTCATTTTTAATATTTCACACCCGAAGGTCCTGTGCCGGACCTTAGAGTTCCTCCAGAGGTTAGTTTTAACACCTGATTGGTACCTATTGGTCCATAGATGTTCCCCCATTCTGTTTTTTCCTCAATCAGATCCATGCTTCTTGTCAACCCTGAAACGAAGCCCACCCGTAGACATGGAAAAATCCACATGATCAATACCAGTGTTGCCTCATTTTCGGGAATGCTGGCTGACTTCGAAGCGAGTCAGTCTGCCGCAGGCAGGCCAGCGTAGGTATAAACGCCAGGCGTGGATTGTCGGAACTGGCGCAGCATCGCGAAGCCTGTTACAAGCCACTGACTGGCGTACACCTACCTAGTTAAACAGGGAGAACAGTTGAAACCAAAGACTGAAAGAAAAGTGATACCAAAAAGGACAGGAGAACAGTTGAAACCAAAGACTGAAGGAAAAGTGATACCAAAAAGGACAAAGATAGAGTTGGTGAAGATAAGGATGCTGACAACCACGACCCGGAGCCGAGGGGTGCCTCACTGCTCAAAAAAGAGTACAACTGAATGAAGAATGTGTGGAATGTGCTGATTGTGAGTGATTGTCTGGAATGTGAGAGATTGTCACGAGAGTGTGTAAAATATGAGGGATTTTTACAAGAATGTGCAGATTGTAAAAGAATTAGGAAAGTCAGAGAATGTGTGCGAATGTGTTTGAATGGGCGTGAATGTGTAAGTCATGCACGTTTGACAGTAGAGCGAGAATGTTAGTCAATGTGACCGAATGTGTGAGAATGTTCGGCGTTGTGAAAGAATGTGAAGGAATGTGAAAGAGTTTTGAAGGAATGTGTGAGATTGTGTGTGAGCAAGTACTGGTACTGTGTTCAAAATGAGCCAGAATGTAAAGTGATTGTACAAGAATGTTGGGAGAACGTGTGTGAATGTGACCGAATGTGTAAGAATGTAAGGGATTGTAGACGAATGTCGTGATTGTGTGAGAATGTGAGGAATGTGCATCAGTGTTATGAGAATGTGTGAGAGATTTTCGGGAGTTGGGTCTCCAGTTGTACAACGAATGTGGCAGTGGGTCCCCCCTCACCTGGAGCCGTAAAAAGGCAAGGTTGGAAAGACAAATAATGGTGCATGACGAAGAGTCACGTTCTAAAACGACTTGTCGTGTTATTCCGAGAAACAGCATGACATGTGAGTCTTCCCGTTTGCTGTCGGGAAATAACCATTTCTTGGAGTTCCCCCTAAGAAGGCGTGCAGTTATTACGTCACGGAGTTGGGGAAAGGGGGGGGGGTCGCATCTCATGACCGTCCTTTCTTTAATGCGTAGGAAGGTTAGGTTAAACCGATGAGAAGATAAACGGGGAGCCCTCAAGTGACGCATTCTTTGCACGCCGCCTGAGGGAAAATCCACAGTGGGACACATTTCAACGACGGGCATCTTGTGATCTACTGGTTTCCGTTGGGTTGTTTGTCATTCGTTTCACGTGAGGTGTCATCAACCAGCGTTACTCCGTGGAAGCATGACACCTCGGATAATATTAATGACTTGAGAGAGATAGTCTCGAGCCACGAAAACATGCTCAATTTCCCGAGCCACGAAAACTATTTCGTGGTCAGTGTGGCGCTACTGCTGTCTGCACTGTAAGGGGAAGTCGTATTTTTACAACTTTATTTTACATGAATACCATCGTAATTTTACAACATAAACTCGTAATTTTACGAACGTATTCGTTATTGGCTAAATTAAAGAGAAATTTCAAAATTTTACACAGATTTTTACGGTTAACCTTGAAAAATTACGAACTTTAGCTGTAATTTTACGAAAATGTCGTCATTTCACGAACAAAAGTTGTCATATTAAAGCATTATCGTAATTTTACAAGTTCAATTGTAAATTAACGAGTAATTCCCTGTTAATTCTATAGGACAAATTGTTCGTAAAATTACAAAAGTTTGTTAAATTACAAAGAAAAATCGTAATTTAACTAGGAAAAATCGTAAATTTACAAAGAAAGTCGTAAAATTTTCAAGGTACATTATTAGTACTATTTTCACATTTTTTCGTCGAGGCAAACCAAGACAAACCTGAAAATGATATGGTTGAAGATTTGAATTATCACGTCTGTACTCATTAACTTACGAACAATTTGTCCTACAGAATTAACAGGGAATTACTCGTTATTTTACAACAAAATCCCTAACAGTGTGGGGTGCACCTGTTACCTGGTGTGCAAAGACACTTCAAAAGAGGACAGCCTTCGCAGCGGCTTGGTTCAGACACTCTGTGAACTACCTCGCGATGGCCGGTAAGAAACTGAAGCTGGAAGACTTCGGCTGTCTGTATGCGTGGGTGTGTGCGCGTGCGTGCAATCACTTTTCTTGTTTCCTCGAGCTGCCCGGTTGAAACTTTGCAGGGTCATTTGATACAATTTTAGCTTACCACACGTCAAAGATTTACCTTACTTAAGCTTACTATTTAACTTAATTGCGATTCAGGCACCGGAACGACTATGCCTGAACGCCAATTCGAATTTACTTTCCTATTCAAAGGAAGTTCCACATTATTTCGTGTGTTATCGAGGGTGCTGGCGACGAAAATGTATAAATCTATATTACCATCGACCCAGGTTCCAATACCATCGGGGTGCATTTTTATCTTTCAGTCCTGAGTCTAACACTTCGTCCTACTACTCGAGAATGCTGAGCCTGAATTTGATTTCGAGTGTGCCCTTGTGATCGCATACTTGAGGGTAGAAAACGAACGTCTTTGATAAACGGAAACCAGTGAATTGTCTGACTTCCAAATCTACGAATCTATATAAGAAAATTCAGTAAAATTTTCACCTATTCCATCGATTGTCTTTTATTCTGCGAACGCAAATGTATGCCCCGAGGCACACTTTTCTTAATAGTGTGCTGTGCATGGAGGCACACAGTTTCTAACTTGCGCCCAAGACCCATGCAGTCCGGTTAGCGGCACGCTGTTTTCAAGTGTGTGCCTGGCAACTACACTGTTAGAAACAGTGTGCCTTGCAGGCACATACTTAAGAACAGGGATACATTTTGAGGAGTGTGCCATGCACACACATGCGTTTGCAGAGCAGCTGCTGAAATGTAGGATTGTACCGTACCGTCCTCTCTTCATTCCAACTTCTTGGTGCAGGGCCCTAAAGATGGGTCCTAAAGACCGGGTCACTCGAACAAACACTGATCTCCTTCGGATCGCTCAAACAAATACCGATCTCTATTTAGACCAATTCTGTACTCGCTATTTCTTTCTCTCGAGGTTGTGGTAAGTCCAACTCAAAAGTGTAAGATATCGGTTTCAAATTTATTCGATAATGATGATCTTAAACTCATTGGTCGTGTGGAGTGAAAACGTGTTAATCGTCCTGGGACTTCAAAATGCTCTCGTTCAGTGATAAGGAAATGGATATCAGGCTTCGTTCGTGGGCTGTAAACGTCGTTCTAGGTAGCCAAATTCCAAATGTGTCGCAGGCCAATGCGTCGCGGTGGCGTCCTTTCTGTCGCTGTTGATTTCGAGTGCTCGAGAAAGGCCACCGCCGACATCGAACACGTTCCCATCGGAGGTGGACTTCGTCGTGGTGGGGGGCGGCTCCGGTGGCAGTGTGGTGGCCAGTCGCCTGTCAGAAGTCCCCAACTGGCAAGTACGTAAACATTGGGAGCGCTCTCATCCGCGCACCGCTACATTAGAAACACTGTTTTGACGGAGTCTGGAAATTCTGAGTTGGGCGGGTAACGCTGAACGTAGCCAAAAACTGAGTTACAAGCTAATTCTTTGTCGTTGTTTGTACTTTCCTTGCCGAAAAGACGCGCCTAAAGAAGCATCCGTTTATTGCAAAGAGGTAGTCTACGCGAGTCTTGTGTAACAAGGCTTTTTTCTATTATTAGAAAACACGGTGCAGTTGTATTATAAAACAGTTCTCAAGTACGAAGTCGTCTGATTTTCTAGAACATTTCAAGTCACTCACAAGTTTGAAGGTTCTTAGTGAAAATACGGGGCGTTCTGGCAGGTGCTGCTTCTCGAAGCGGGACCGGAGCAAGATGAAACCACCTACGTACCCACACTGTACGGCTACACATTCTCCAAGAAGGAGTACGACTGGCAACTCAAGGTTCAGGACACTCCGAATGACCACACAGGGGCAATTGCCAGGTATTGTAAACCTTTTGTACGAATGGCTGGTGCCAACCCACAGGACGCGTGAAGCGCTGTCCTCCACATGGGCCGGTGCAAGGTGGCAATCCCTTACCAAAAATGGAAGTGAGATTTTAGTGAGTCCGGTCGCACTCTTATCAACCTTTTTTCGCACTGGTTCGGCAGTGCGAAGTTGATAGGAAAAGGTTTCATTTTTCGCATCGATTTCCGCCCTCCACCTGGTGCGACTTTGGTGCGAACTAAGTGCGACCGCCGCCAAAAAAGGACGCCGAGACGGGCCTCGAACCGAGTCTTTTTGATCACTGCCATTGCCCCTTATCCATTACACCACGGCTTCGCTCTGCGAGACAGTGGAGCGGGAAGCCGTGTGTCTCTCCAGCCAGCGAGCCGGTGACTCAGGCTGCCTCTGCGCTGACACACAACGGCAAGGGATGCAGCTATCAAGTGGCTCTAACTTGCCGCTTTCTACACTGGCGGAAAAAATTAAGGGGACACTTTTTCAAAGTGACCTCAAATCTCGAGTTTCAGAGCTAGAAGGCTGCAACTTTGACACAAGTTGCCTTCAATTGTCCTGAAGACGCGTGCAAAGTTGCACTGACGAGGTTGGACCGGGAGGGGATGATTCACCCCCAGCAAATTTGAAGTGCAAAAAAACGCAACTTTAGAAGCGACCAGCCTGGCTCTCGGGGGTCGAAAGAATCGGAAAACGGTACAGAGCGATTGCCCTTGACGTCCTCTACAAAATGCGACCCCCGGGAGACCTCTACGACAAACCCACCCCCTACAACCCCACCCCCCTTCAAAGTCCACATTTCTTGAGGTACAGCCCTGAGATCGGGCTGGCGTCATCCTCTTGGTCACCCTGATCAAGAGGATACCGCGTCTGAGCCTGTGCACCCCGTTGTCACCCTCGGAGAGGCCGAAACACTTCACCCCCTTTCAACCCCCTGCGATTTGAGGAATTTCTGCTTTTCGGATGGGGGTGAAACTCACCAGGGTTTTGGTAGACGTGACCCTGAACAGCGTCGAAAAGGTCCCATGTCGATAGCTGCCCTTGGAACCACGCAAAGACACCCCCAAGTTAGGGGTGCACAACCCCCAAGCGGAGGGGTTGAAAACAGCCGCGCCGCTGGGTGGGCCTTCCAGACAGCCAAAGCCATCGGATACATGCTGTTTAGCCCTTGAATTAAGGTCTCTTCACAATTTTTAGCCTAAAAACTGTGTTTCGACGAAAAAACAACCCCTGTGTTTGCGCCCTTGTAGGGGCTGAATCAGCAGGGCTACGGCCATGCCGACCGCGGCATTGGATGCGCCAAGGCCTCCTTGTCAGACACCTAAAAATTCAGAATTTTCCAATCACGCGTTTCCAGACAGTTAGCGCAAGTTTCGAACTCCTGCTCACCGCTCTGCCGGGAAACGCTCTCAAAAGGTAGGCAACCCATCGGGCTTCGATTTCAGTTCTTCCGCTTTTTTCATGATTCAGCGGGCCGGATTCGATTTGCTGGGTTAGAGATTGATCAAAAACACAAGCTGAACCAATCTGACCAGCTAAAGCATGAAAAAAGCGGAAAAACTGAAATCGAAGCCCGATGGGTTGCCTACCTTTTGAGAGCGTTTCCCGGCAGGGCGGTGAGCAGGAGTTCGAAACTTGCGCTAACTGTCTGGAAACGCGTGATTGGAAAATTCTGAATTTTTAGGTGTCTGACAAGGAGGCCTTGGCGCATCCAATGCCGCGGTCGGCATGGCCGTAGCCCTGCTGATTCAGCCCCTACAAGGGCGCAAACACAGGGGTTGTTTTTCGTCGAAACACAGTTTTTAGGCTAAAAATTGTGAAGAGACCTTAATTCAAGGGCTAAACAGCATGTTCCCGATGGCTTTGGCTGTCTGGAAGGCCCACCCAGCGGCGCGGCTGTTTTCAACCCCTCCGCTTGGGGGTTGTGCACCCCTAACTTGGGGGTGTCTTTGCGTGGTTCCAAGGGCAGCTATCGACATGGGACCTTTTCGACGCTGTTCAGGGTCACGTCTACCAAAACCCTGGTGAGTTTCACCCCCATCCGAAAAGCAGAAATTCCTCAAATCGCAGGGGGTTGAAAGGGGGTGAAGTGTTTCGGCCTCTCCGAGGGTGACAACGGGGTGCACAGGCTCAGACGCGGTATCCTCTTGATCAGGGTGACCAAGAGGATGACGCCAGCCCGATCTCAGGGCTGTACCTCAAGAAATGTGGACTTTGAAGGGGGGTGGGGGTTGTAGGGGGTGGGTTTGTCGTAGAGGTCTCCCGGGGGTCGCATTTTGTAGAGGACGTCAAGGGCAATCGCTCTGTACCGTTTTCCGATTCTTTCGACCCCCGAGAGCCAGGCTGGTCGCTTCTAAAGTTGCGTTTTTTTGCACTTCAAATTTGCTGGGGGTGAATCATCCCCTCCCGGTCCAACCTCGTCAGTGCAACTTTGCACGCGTCTTCAGGACAATTGAAGGCAACTTGTGTCAAAGTTGCAGCCTTCTAGCTCTGAAACTCGAGATTTGAGGTCACTTTGAAAAAGTGTCCCCTTAATTTTTTCCGCCAGTGTATCATTGCCTTGACATCTCGACTATCATTGCCTTGACATCTCGACTCTTGCTGCCTTGACTAGAGGGCTCATGTTCATTTTATTTTAAGTTCACTTGTTTAATATGTAACAAGGTTATTAGCTCCGAAATTCAGACTACAAACGTTTGATCGGGTAATTTTATCTTGAATATGATACTTTCATCAAAGAAGAAATTGGAGGCAATCATTTCAAAGTTTCAACTACTTCGCAAATCTGAAACAACTAGAAAATAATGGGAAAAAACTTGACTGTTCAATTTCGCTTATTTTGAACTGGTATAGGTTAGAGGCGTGCTTCCAACTCAACCAATGCGAAGTGGTGTGAAGAAAGTGCGAATAGTACGAAGTGCGATCTGAGGTGGACCGGATTAGCACTGGACACACCAATTTCGCACAGTTCCACCTTGGTCGTACTTTCGGCACACCTACTGTCGGAAGGAAAGTTCGAAGGACGCACTGGGGCCTACTGAATTAGCACCGTGGCACACCAATGCACACTAATATCCTCCAGGATCCACACTCCTTTCGTACTTTCGTTTTGGTAAGGGATTTCATAGGATAGGTGTGTGTTTCCATGCTGGGCTGTCAATGTTACTGCAACGGTGAAACGCATTACAGTAACGCGTTATTTCGTTGCGTTACCGTTCCTGATGCTCAGTAACGAGGTATCCGTAACGAGTTACAGTTCGAAAGTAACGTTAACAGCCCTGTTTCCACGTCAATTGATCCAGGAAGCGGAAGAAGGGGATACTCCATTTTGACCATTTTCAGGAGGAACAAAAAACTGTTAGCAGGGAAATCTCAAACTAAACAATGGAATGTTAAAGATGATAACAAGTTAAAAACATGTAAGTTAAATTTTGAGATAAACATCAGGAGTGTCAGGTCACTGCGTATAGGATAATTGTGACTTATCACTTTCCGCTAAAATGGAAAACAGAGTCATCTCAACTTATATTTCATAAACGAAGTGGAATTTGGAGACATGTCAAGTAGAACTATAGTCAGCAGAGAGTGTTGGTTCCTCTGGTGCATTTTTTGGACTTAGCTCTTTTTTCCGTTTAAGTTCTTCAAATTAAAGGGGGGTAAGTTGACTTGATTCTTTTTACAATAGAGACATAAAAACACAAGTTGAGTTATCTCCTATCAACAATATGTTGAACGGAGTCACGTTGACTTGGGTTGAGATGTTTCCATTTTCAGCTAAATTGAGAGTGTAAAAGGGGTCAAGTTGAGTTACATCTTTTTTCGAAGTGGATTTTCTCTTCAACTGCTAGGAATTGAGTCAAATATTTTGGTGCAATGATGCAAACCATTCTAAGGCACAACGACATTATAAAAACTCAATTTGGATATAAGTCGAATTATTCCCTTCTTCCGCTTCTTGGATCAATTGTTTCTGAACGTTCATTCTGAACGCCGCATATTGTTGCCGTTGTTCGTCTTGGGAAGGGCGTTACGGCTCATATTGACACTCTTCGTGACATCTGGAGTCAAAGAGCTCTTTACAACCAATCCAGGCACTGTTCAAATGTTTAGTAAACATTTGTGAATTAGAGGAATCATTTAATTATTTTTTTAATGTGAGTGATAGGTGAGAGATTCTAGGCAACATTTTGGATGCTGGCTTAGGGCCGGAAAAATAATTACATTAATCTTTTTCTGTCGTGCAACTGGGTTATAACATACTGGGAATGCAGTATAGAAATTGGACGATGGGGAACACGCTCGAAGCCGTGTTGATGCACTGTAAATGTCTTACGCGGTGATGAAAGGCTGCACCAACATATCGAGGGGTCCTATTCAAAGGATCTTATCTGGGCGTTCCCCCGAAGACAATCTTATCTTAAACGCCGGCAAATTTCACTCATTTTGAACAATCAGAATAAATACGACGGTAAGCGAAACATATTTCTACATGCACTTTTGGTTTCTTTGATCTTCCATCTTTAGATTAACTTGAACAAACTCACAAATTATATTGATATGTAGCTGTACCAAATGATCAAACTATGTGAAATTCGCGTGCGTTTAAGATAAGATTGTCTTAGGGGGAACGCCCAGATAAGATCTTCTGAATAGGACCCCTCGATATTATGGTGGAGATTTTCTCCATGATACCAACGAAATTCGTCAAAAGATCTATAAGGTACAGTGAATTCTCAATGGTATGTTATGAAGTCTGCACCACCGTAATATGGAAATATGGAATATTTTCACCAAAGAATCTTTACAGTACAACATTTAGAGTATGTTCTACAGTATTTTCTCATGCCCAGAACAAGCCATCACCACCAAAGTCCGTTCTAAAAGGAGAAATGATTTCTGTCTACTGGAACCCAACTCCAGATTAAGATCGGAAGCCCATAGGGTACTTTAACGAATCCCTGGACCGGAAGTCAAAGATCAAAAGAACCAAAACGGCAGCTGCGCATGCGCAGACGCTGCCTCAGAGTGGAGGGGGGACGTCAGCGCATGCGCCGAAGCGGTTTTGGTTCTTACTTTTGTTCTTCGGCTTCCGGTCCAGGAATTCGTTATAATACCCTAATCTACGTTGGCGGAACCTTTCTTCTGGTAGGGCCAAGATGCTCGGCGGCTGCAGTTCCCACAACGGCGTCAAGTACATGCGCGGCGAGACAGGCGACTACGACTGCTGGGTGCGGGCCGGCGCCAAGGGCTGGAGCTACAAGGACGTCCTGCCGTTCTTCAAGAAGTCGGAGGACAACCTGGAGCCCGACTTGGCCAGGGACACTGAGTACCATGCCACCGGCGGCCCCCTCAGCATTCAACGATTTCAGTACACTGATAAAAGCACAGAACTTCTCTTGAAAGCATACAAAGTAAGTTTATAGGTGACGTCACCTTAAGCAAAGCACACCCCGAAATTTACGAAGTATTCAGAGCATATGCAACACTGGTAAAACTTAAGCGTTTTACTACCCTCTGTTTTCAAGCGTTATCAGTTCGAATCTGTTTACGCTTGAAACACTGAGAATCCAAACGCTATGAGTATAGCGTCAATTGGCATTGCACTTCATGTGCAATGCCCCATTCCCATGCATTGACGTAGGGCATTTTCGGGATGCATTGCACGTAATGGCTATGGCATTGCACGTATGGTGCAATATCTCAGCTGCGTTGCACCATACGTGCTATACTCATAGCGTTTGGCATCTCAGTGAACCAAGCGTAACAGGCTTATCCGCTAAGATTCCCCCTATCTGAATCAATGGGGGACTTTCCAGTCTATGCTTCATTTCAAGCGTAAAGCCTTTGTGTTTTGTGCTTGACTCAAGCGTAGAGTTACGCTTTAGTTTTACCAGTGAAGGTCCAAACTATTTAGTTTATAATAGGAAGAAATAGATCGTTGAACGAAGTATATTTCCTCTGTAAGCTTATGTATGATCAAAGTACCTTGTTTTCACAAGATGGTCTTCTTCGTTAGGCGTAGTTTGTAAGGTGTTAGGAGTGAATGCCGTACACAATCAAAACACAGTCAAGAGACTGCGTTTAACTGTGTTTCAAGACAGCGTTATAGAGGAAAGTTGAAACCACATAACCAAACCTCGGTGTGTTCGTCGGGTGGACCTAAACCGACGAATTTCTCCGTGCACTTAGGCCGCGGGGCTCAAAGAAGTCGACCTGAACGGGCCCCACGCGACAGGCTTGGACAGAACGCAGACCAACTCCCGGGCAGGGCGACGCAACAGCACCAACTCGGCCTTCTTGTCCAAGGCCAGGGTGGCTCGGCGCAACCTGCACATCCTGACCCGCGCGCTGGTCAAGAGGGTCGCCATCGACCCACGCACCAAGCGCGTCCACGCGGTCGAGTTCACCGACCGGAACGGTGCCGCCAAGGTCGTCAAGGTGAAACGCGAGGTGAGGACCAGGGGAAGGACCAGGAAGTGAACACAAAAGAAACGCTATCCAGAAAGGCCTCACCGCGGAGCTTCTCACTTATAATCTTTTCATTCAACGAGCCGGCTCTGCATGAACCAATGGCGATAATGCTGATGAACTTAAGTTCAAATCAAATTCCCTTTAAGAGCAAACACGAACTGCATTCACGAATATTTTAAGCTAAGTGATGAGCGAAAGTTGTCGATGTGTATCTCCCTTTCCCTTGCTATGTTTTCTCTAGGTCATCTTGAGTGCTGGTACGTTCCTGTCACCTCAGCTGCTCATGGTGTCCGGTGTCGGACCTGTCAAGCAGCTGCGGCAGGCCAAGATACCCTCATCGTGGACGCCCCTGCTGTGGGCCAGAACCTGCAAGTAGGTAACAGGTTAGGGAAGTTCTGCACTGCAAGATCTACTGTGTACTTCATCCTATGATCCTTGATCCTATGATCCTTCATGACATCTATGAGTGAAATTACACATCTGATGATAGAATCACATTAAGCGGCTGGCAAAAGTTTAAAATTGACTAGAAGTGTATTTGAGGGAGCTCACCATCATCTTATCAATGAAATCAACCGCCGTGTGCGTGTTCAAGTATACACATGTGTACATACTTGAGTGTATATACTCCTTGATGTAAATTTTTCTATCGCTCTCCAATAGAAACTTGTTAGCACATCCCCTGTTAAGACCACAGTGGATATAGTAGTGTGCAATCAAAGCGGTGGAGTCAAGAACATTTGCGATATTATCGCGTTGGCTTCAATACATCAGTCCCGCAGGAGAAATACCAAACTGGAACTTCTTGTTTTATTTCAGGACCATTTGAACACTGTCGCGAGTCCAGTTATCAACCTTTCGCGGCCCACGTCTGTACCCACGGCCGATCAGATGACGTCCGACGCGAAGAACTACGCCCAAGTAATCCCCCCCATTGCTAACAATCATAACCACTATTACCCGAGATTCCATTTCACTACTTATAAACCTGTCCACACATGCTTACAGATGCATACGTACACGTTTAAAACCTTACGAAGTGTTTTGGACACATGTAAGGTACAAACTGTTTACTTTGTAGTACGACGAAATATTTCGTAATTCATTAACTATTCTCTCCGTAAGTTCGTGTGTGCTCAAAATACTTTGTCCCAGCAGACTACTTTTCTTTGCAACGCCCAAAATAGTTTGTAATGTTTTCAGAGTGTACGATTACTCATGCATTGGCCGAGTACACTCTTAGATGTGATTGGCCCCGTAAGTTGGTGCAACGCATACGCATTTTCAAAGTGTACTTAGGAAGTATTCAATGTAAGTGTGAACTGAGAGGAAAGCATTTGTAAGTGTCACTGCAAGAAAAGGCGACATAACTACAACAAAACATTGCCAATTTTATTTATCAGGGGTTATTTGCGGTAATTTGAGAAAAACAATTATTGTATAAAGAACAGTGGGGCCAGCCTGGACCAGCATGACGAGTGCAGTCCAGTCCTCGTCCTACTTTAGTTCTGGTTGTACTTTTTGTAGTCCGCGGTGTACTTCTTTTCAAAGTTTCCGTCGTACTTTTGTCGTACAATGCGCACTTTACCTTGCAGTGGTGTACTTAAGAACAAAGCTAGGTTTTAGGGATAATTTTAACACCATTGTTTTCCATCTGCATAGAACGGCAAGGGCCCTCTTACCAGTCACGGGGTTGCCGGTGTCATGGTTCGCGAGCGCAGCCCACTGCAAGCGAAGAACGAGAAGCGCCCGGCCATGCTCATTCAGCACCACGGCACCTGGGCCAACAGCAAACCGTTGCTGCCCTACTGCCCGGAAAAGAAGGCGGTCCAAAACAGCACGGCGTCGTACTACAACCAGGTTAGGTTGGCCTTTCTGATCTCAGTTACACCGGTGTACTTATAGGTATTTGTTTAGTGGCTTAGGTTTAGGTTTTTGTTTAGGTTTAGCCCAGTGTTTAGGTAAAACACTGCGGCCAAAAAGTACGGAAAATTCTGTTGATTTTTTTTTGCCACGACTCTCCCTAGGCTCTTACAGTATCCTCCGTAGCACCGTACAGTCTTCTCCGTAGGACCTGGAAGACTGTATAGTGCTACGGAGATCACTGTAAGGTTCTACGGAGAAGACTGTTAGGCCTTACAGAGAATACTGGAAGGTCCTACGGAGGAAATTGACAAGGGGCGTACGGAGAATCACAACAAGCTTGCGGAATTTTCCGTGGCTTTTTGCCACAGTGAGAATGAGAGAATGGGATGTAATGAAGAGCAACAAGAAAAACGTCGCCTTGTCAATGTGTCTGAAAACTGTCGTTCTTTTCAGATTGCTCTCGACATCGTGCTCTTGCATCCGCGAGGAACAGGCGAGGTGCGACTGAATGTGACTCACCCCCATGAGGCGCCGGTCATCTTCCAGAACGTGTTCAGAGACCCCGAGGTGAGAACAATACCTTTCAACGCGGCAGGTCCGAAATTCTTCCACCACTCTACAGTAAATGAAAGAGTGCGTACAGAGATTCTTTAAGAACCTAAGTTGTCAAGAATTTTGGGCATCTTCAAACTTGTTCTGGGGAAATGGGCGTGTATGAGCGGCATTTAACTGACAGCAAAAATAATCTGTTTTAGGTTAGGTAAATCTTTACAAGCGTCAAGAAATGGTGTAATACGCGAGCAGCCAGGAGAGACGGGGGGTGGATAACGACTCTGGTACCGGCTGATTTTACCTGGACGGCAATCAAGTGATACACGGATCAATATTGGTGATTTTTCAGTGAAATTCATAGGTAATCCAAGGCGTAATCGGGTTGGTCCAGCTGACACGAAAACAAACAGTCGCTACCCCCTCGCACCAAAGTCTTGTCATGAATTTTTGAATTAAAACTTAGCCGTGACACCTCATGATGTCAGCTTTGCCGACATCAGGCAACCCTGCCGTAGATATAAATTATTGGTCTGTCGAGACCTAATTTAGATAATGAATCTCTCCATGCCATTCCCGCCTTCTCGTGCGTAGCTTGTCTTGAATCCGACATGTGGCGTAGTCAATTTTACCCACATGTTATGCTCCTTTTACTGCAGGACCTTCGTGTCTACGCTGCTGGCTTGAAACAAGCCGTGGACCGCTTCAATTCGTCTCGTACACTGCGAGAGGAGGGCGCGACTGTGTCAATGCCCTGGACAACGTGCGGTGGACACCAGCAGGGCAGCCAGTCATGGTAAACGCTCCGCTGACGTGCAGAAGAAAAACTTTGCTGGTTTTTGACCTTTCTTTTCTAGGGCTCCTATGAACAAAGACAGATCTACATCGCGTCGCGTTAACAGACAAAAGTGTTGCATAGGGTGCACCAACAAAGGCATTTCTGAGTTCAGGAGTCCTGATTCCAAACAAACTGTCAACCTTATATGCAGCCACTGTTTTTCATTTTTCAGCATGACATTTTCACATTCTTAATTCACAAGCACAGCACAAATATCTCTAATCGAAAATTACACTTTCTGCAGTCCCGGTTGGAAAGTTTGGACTTGAGCCGTGGACCGAAGTTCCCAAACTGCAGCATGTCAAAATGTGAAAAAAACTGAAGATATTGTTTACATACTGGACCGAAGCCCGGACAGTAGTAAAGAATTCAGTTTGGATGCACTTTCGAAGAAGTTCGTTTAGAGTTTTCACTAAATTTAAAATGACGCCTCAATTTTAAGTTTCATGCTGTCGTCTCGCACACTCTCAGCACGTTACTGAATTTTTCCTCATTAATTACACATTCGTGTAAACAGCAATAATACTTAGTATTTTTTTTAAGTATGACTAATTTCCTTTGTAAAATTATGTACAAAACAAAATTCTCAGTACAGTGTTTAATATTTCCTGAGTAGTTCTTTAAAAAAAAAAGAGGAAAATTACGTGTTATGGTTGCACAAATTACTCGCATAAGTACTGACAAAATGAGCAGAAAGTCTGTAACGTGCTGAGAGTGCATCATCACTTACAACTTCAATGTGTCAGTTGGTTCAATGGCTGTCTGCAGGTACGAGTGCGTGGTGCGCTCGGCGGGCGGTGTGACGTGGGGCCACGGCGTGGGGACCTGCAGCATCGGCCGCGTGGTGGACAGCCGCCTGCGCGTCCAGGGCGTGCAGGGCCTGCGCGTGGCCGACGCGTCCGTCATGCCGTGCGTCCCGGGCGGCAACACCAACGGGCCCACCATCATGATCGGCGAGCGGGCCGCGCACTTCATCAAGGAGGAGCACCGCGCTGGCTGAGGCTCGCCCAGGGTTGGCTACACTGCAAGAAAAAGTGTGACAAAATGTACAACAAAAACTACAATAAAAGTACAACAGGGATTGTAGAAAGTACAACGAGAATTGTACAAACCACAACGAGGCCCGGACTGCACAGCACTTGTCAGCCGGTTCCATTGTACTTTGTACAACAGTTGTTGTCGTGCTTTGAAAGTTGAATAAAAACTTGAAAAAAATTGCCAGAAATTTGTGTACTTTTGTTGTGGTTTTTTCTTGCTGTGTATGGCGGAGGTCCGGCTGCCGTGCGACCTTGAAACAATCTCTGCGGTTTCGCAAAAAAATTTCATTTAATTTACAGCAGGAGCACTGGACGTGCCAATTTGATCGATTTTCAGTTTCGAGTAGTTCAAAATAAAAGTAAGGGAGGGTGGGGCAGTTTGAAACAGAATTTGGAATTTCGTTATTATAATCGTACTGTGGGTCTATATGCTGCGTGTTTGCACTAGATTAATAGAATGACTCATTATCTAGACTAGAAAACGCCCCCAGACGCTTACAAGTTCGTTCAACGTTAATAATAAGTTGAAACTCCAACCCTTGCATCTGTTTCAAAGTGCCCCAGGCCGGGGCAGTTTGAAACAGCGATGGGGCAGTTCGAAACAGCTGTATGGAAGTCAACACGGGCCAAGAAGAGCCGCGTACACAACTCCAATAGATTCAAATAGACTCAAATAGACGTTGCCATGCAAGTGCTGACATTTTTACGAACTTTTTCAACATTTTTTATAATAATTTAAAAGCCAAAAACGCATATTTTTCAAAATGCGAATTTTTTGAAAATGCGTTTGGCAATGGATTCGTCTCAGAGAGGCGAACAAAAGTTGTTAACACACATTACTGTTTTGGAGTTGAAATAAAGGCCTTTTTCTGTCCGTAAAGTTTACAACAGTCTATAAATGTTGCATTTTGATGCAAGTCACGGGTCAAACATACAACGTCTCCATCAATGCCATCTGGAATTACGAACTTCCATCATCATGGTCGCTTTCCATAACATAAAACGTTTTTGCTAGTGATATTGCTGTGTTTCTAACTGCCCCATCCACTTCTGTTTCAAACTGCCCCAGAGGGCACCATTCCTGTTGTGTTGCTCCCCGCCGGACTTGGTGAGGACTACGTCAGTGTCCGAGGGTGCGTTACGCTTGCCTAATATGGTACTAAAAGATGAATTAAAAGCGCGGGGGATGATCGCTCACTAGCGAAACCCAGACGGAAACTCCCTTGACTTAGAAATTTAAGTTTAGGCCAATTTCAGTGTTACCGAAGTTTCACCTTTTTTTCAAGGCCACTAAAGTGCACCGTTGACGACCTGTCGATCGCAAATCAGTAAGATCATGAAAATAGAAGATTGTGCACACTCACATTTCCTTCGGCAGCCCTCATTGCTTTAATATTGGTGTTTGTTTCAAACTGCCCCTGTTTCAAACTGCCCCACCCTCCCTTACTAGATCTCTCCTGATTTCTGCCTATTTCTAGAATGTTGGAATGCGTCGAGGTTCGAAACCTGTACGAGAACGCGTTCTCGGGATAGATCGACTTTTACTTTAGGCCTATAGCACCAACCGAGTTAAATTGGCCCACGAAAATCAATTGTGGGCCAAAACAGACTATTTTTAAAACAGCCACAGCTTAGTAAATATGGATGATAGACGGGGCTACTATGCTGCAAAACGTAGTCCAAGGACCATAGTTAAAGGCCGCACATGCACTTTTGTCACCAGGTCAAAATTAAAGGCCTTAATTTGGAAGTTTCAAAAATGTGACCCACAATTGATTTTTTACCTTATATTACTTTGTAGGATGAAAATGATGGCAATCATGATCATGTAGAATATTACTCCATATTTTATGGATCTGAATCTCTTAAATCTCATTCAACAAACGTTAATGATAGACAGCAGATGGTACTCGTTTGGTTTTCTTCTGCGGGATAGTGTATTGGCTCCATCCAAAGATAATTTAGAATTTTGTATGAAATAGACCAATGAAATACATAGACCAGAGCGAGCTGGCCGGTGTTGGTACTAGCCGTGCCGAGCTGCACCGCCCCCCGCCGCGACCCGAGCGCGTCGAACCGGGCAGCAACGCAATCCCTGGCCAGTATAGATAGGTTCAGCCTGAGGCCATAAAAGAAGAAAATATCTCTCTCTCTCTCTCCCGAAGCTCCCGAACCGGGCCGAACCGGGAGGCATTGTTGGTCGCTGCGATGTTCCGCGCAGACTGCGAGCCACAGCCTCACGCATTCACTCACTATCCCGCCCGCGCAGGCAGCCAGCCCCTATGGACGTAGAGATAAATGAATCTCTGCCAGACTGAGAATGGAGAGAACATTGGCAACCCCGCACCGTCCTCTTTCCGGAAAGGAAGAAGGATAGACAAACGTGTTTGCTCCCGACTCCTTGCTCCGTGCTTCGTCCATATTCTTCGAATCGCCCCGATCATCCCTCTGCATTGTCTCATGAAGAGAACCCAGCCATAGTCAAAACCAGACTGAATCTCCACAGGCTTTAAGAAACAACACTGATGTACGTCTGGCTTGGGTTGCCATCTCACTCTGGCATAGAGCCAAATGAGCTGGCTGATGCAGCGGCCAAAGTGGCCAGAGTCCTAGGACAGCCCTGCTCAGAGCCACAACTATTCAAAAACTTTTACCCGAAGATTCAAGAGCACCACCTCCAGGAATGGAAAACCGAATGGAACCAGGCCACTACAGGACGCCATAATTTTAAATTTAATAAAAACCTCCAAGCAAAGCCGTGGATCAGAAGACTTCCAGAACTTCCGAAGAAATACCTAGGACCTTTGATTAGGATTCGGCTAGGGCACTCCCTAGCTCCGGCCTCTCTAGCCCGTTTCAAAATAATTGACCACTCTGGATGCCCTCGATGCGGCGAAGAAGCTTCAACTCAACACCTCCTAGAGACTTGTAATTTCACCGACAAAACTTAATTCGAAGATCATCTCAGCCAAAACCGCATCCAGGAGCCTTACATTGCAGAAGTACTACTATCCACCACAGAACAGATAAAAAATAATAGTTGAAGCATACAGAAAACTTCTGGACGCAAATCCTCACATAATAATATAAATTCACATCTATTAGGAAGAAAATCAACCAGCAATTTAAAAGAAAAACTTGGAATTGAAAAAGAAGAAAGCCCTGGCTAATATGCCTGAGGGCAAAAGCCATCTACATTTATGCCCCCCCCCATTGTCTCAAATTTGATCAACAATGGATGAACCGTTGCCTGATTTGTCGAAGCCTCCGCCCACCGTGGTGTGGCGTGAGCATTATCAGCATCAACAGGTGCGTATATTTTAAAACACGTCCTTTCTTGGATTAATCTACACCACCACAACGTCAATTCATTGGCAATGCAAATAATTCGCATGTGAATCACGGGTTTCCAATGAATGGAGGTGTTCAGTTGGAGCGTCATAATTCTTAGCCTTGTCGTTCTGCCCCGACCCCTGCCAGTGCAGCAGGCAAAAAGTCACTTCCTTTAATTTTTGGTATTTTTATATTTTGGCTTTTTCTTGAATCTCGTATTTTGTTTTTACTATTCCAATCCTGTTTCGGTGATACCACACATTCTGAAATGCAGTATCATTATCAACCAGTTCCCTTTGGCTCTGACCTTCCAGCCGTCACTGCAAGCGCTGACCATCAGGTAGTAGACGGTGTCATAATGTACTTTCTCAGTCCATTTCTGAAATCTCATATTTTGTGTTAACTGTTAAATCTTTTTTAGCAACGTCAATTCATGGGCAATGCAATTAATTCGCAAGTGAATCACCGGTTTCCAATGAATGGAGGTGTTCAGATGGAGCGTCATCATTCTTTGCTTCTACCTCAGCCTGTATTGGCACCTGCAGAGGTAGTGTATTGTCTGTATCCCTTTATTGCTATGATGAGTTCTCTCTGCCTGACTGAAGGTTCTGCTTCAAGCAATCGAGCTGCAGGTCTCCCGTAGTGGAGCCTATTGATCAGCCTCAGCCAGAGGCACCTGCTGAGCCGGGCATCCGTAGTCGTATGAAGACCAGCAATAGAAGGACTGGTCAAGACCAGGCAAGTACCAGTACTGGAAGGACTGGCAGCAGGCTGCGAAGCGCTGTGGTAGGTCGATTTGCTCGTCACTGGTTGGTTGTTTTCTTCTTGAAAAATCTTATGTAGTGCGCATTAGAATTCTGCACTTGTCTTTGTTTTTCAGGTGAAAGAAACATTGAGCTGTGATGAAAGTGAAAGCAGTGTCATGAAACCCCAGCCAAACCCCCAGAAAAATACGAAGAATCCAAAGAAAAATTAACAAGAAGAAAAGGTGAGATGCGTACCATGCCAACAATACCGACATGACCCATCGCGGCAGATACCAAACCCTTGGCCCAAAGCACGACCCTGGGGAAGGCTGCACGTAGATTTTGCAGAACCAACAAACAAAAACTATGTGTTTGTTAGGTGTCTTCACAATTGTAAGAGGTTTGTGTCATTTCGAAGAAGTATGTTTCATATTTGTGGTGATTGCGCCTTATTATGGTGTTGCTTATTTTGTCAGATATTCAATGAGAGGGCTACCACCTCCAGGCTTTCCAAATCCAAACTCTTACTAAGGAGGAAGGGGCCAGCAGCGCCCCGAGAAGAAGAGAACAGTGAAGAGGCGGATGAGCCACCTCCAAAAAAGGAATCTGCCAAGGAAGGCAGCCCCCAAAACAAGGGGAAAGGGGCCCAAGCCTCTGGCACATGCAGAGGAGGACTCTGAGGATGATGGCGCACAAGAAGAGGCAGCGCAACCTGAGTACTGTAATTGTCTGATACACACTTGGTTTCTGAACTCTCAAGTAAAACCTAGCTGAAACCTTTGTGTGTCTTGTATTGTTCTAGGTATATTTTCAAGGAGTAAAGGTATCATCTGCCAAAAATTTCTTCTCTGCTGGTGGTTGAGAGGCGGCACCCGTCGCCCTGTAGCTGCCCTCACGAGTTCCGAAGCAGCAGGGGGACACGGAAACGGTCCTCCTGGAGCTTCGAATGGGAAGAAAAGTAAAGAAGGTTCCCCAGAAGAAATGGCGCGACCTCCAGGAATGGCATCGGGACCGTCGTCTCTGACTTCGGGACCCACAGGAAGAGCGGTATCGAGTGTTGATATCAGCGGAGTGGGGGTGAAGGCGGCGCCGCGCACGTTACCCCCACCCAGTCTGCCCATTCCGGCCCCCACGACTCTTGTTTCTCCCGCTGTGTCGCTGACTTCCGGTCTAAACTTCTTACGAAGTACCTACCCTATTGCATCATCCATTTGATTGGATTTAGTTTGCCCTGCAAACAAACAATTCTTTCTTTCTTCTGTAAAATGATGAATACTGAGTTATCCCCTTCTTCCGCTTCATGGATCTGTTTTCATGTGCTCACTGAAAGGCATGAGACTTTCTTTGTCCCATGAGTTACGCAACACTGGTAAAACCATAGCGTAGTATTACCCTCTGTTTTCAAGCGTAATCAGGCTCATCCGCCAAGATTCCCCCTATCTAAATGCATGGGGAAATTTCCAGAGTATGCTTCATTAAGCGTAACGTCTTCAAGCGTAACTCTATGCTTGACGCATAGTGTTACGCTATAGTTTTACCTGTGAATTTTCAGCACATCCGTCGGTGATGCAATGTCGTGCCCATCCGTCGTATTAATTTCCCAATGTCTGTTGCAATTTTCTTTTTCATGAGACAAATTGGTGTGGCCGGTGACACAAGAATTGCATCCCTGACGGATGCGCTGTAAGTGGCATGATCCATGGGACAAAAAAGGCCCGTGACACTAAGTGTGTGGCCCTTCACGAATACAGGCACTTGCCATTGACATGAGTGGTCAGTGACAAAGCCGTTTCGGTCGAGGGATACCTGAGCTATCTGATTCGCTAACACCTACACGTGTGCCATATTGAGTATCTCATTAAATCAACCAACAAACCGTATGATCCTTCACATTCTGATTTATCTCTGGTGTTGGAGAAGAGGGGTCCGTGTCACATCACCGAAAAAGAAATGAAGTCACGATAAGGAACAATCGAAGTCACAATCAAAGCAAACCATGTGTGCGGCCGAGCGCCGCCGAGACAAAGTTCAACGTCTGCGAAGCTGATATGGGCGGTGAGGCGAGCGGAGAGGAAGGCGGTGACTGCACGCACTGTTAATAGTCCACTCCTAAAAGCCTGCGAAGCATTTGCTTCGTAACTACGAAGAAAATGAAGGCATTGTAGAAATGCTTCGTATTATGAAGAAATGCTTCGTATTACGAAGGATTTTCCTTCATAATACGAAGCATTTCTTCGTAGATTTTACAATGCCTTCATTTTCTTCGTATTACGAAGCGATTCTTCGTAGAGTTTTTACTGTGTTCAGTCCATGAATTTATGGGCACTTCACAAAATTTCCATATTTCCATAAAAAAATCCAGCCCGTGTAAAAACGAATTGTTCCGAAATCTTGCCGCCAGCCGTCCGAAAGAGCCCCCGCCACCTCGGGCTGTCCCCAGAAGCGTCCGAATGCCTTCGGGTGATTCCGTAGTTAGTCCGCGAAGGAACCGCTGTTCGGACGGGCCAGACCGATATGTGCCCGGGACTCGCCGGAAAGTCCGGGTCGGTCCGCCGGGAGTCCGGGGCAGCGGACTTACCCGGAATACGTCCGAGGAGGGTCTCCCCTCCGGACTGTTTTCGGAACTCTGCACCGTTTCCCCCTCGCTTTGGGACTTAGACAAATATTCCTCTAGCGGAGCTACAGTTGAGGTGTGTCGAAGTGATTCCACAATACATTGAACATGTTCAATCTCAAACATTCGCCTTTCGTAAGGAAATTTAGAACAAAAAATTTATTGGAAATACAGCAACTTTTTGTCGTAACTGAGTATGTGCCGAAACATACCACAAAACGTGGTTCAAATTGCAAGAATGCATACAGTCAATTAATTTGAATGATTTCGTACAACCGGAGAAACACAAAACTTTAAATACAGGTATCCATAAGAAAACGTGTTGGACGTAAAATATTTTAAATTCGAGGTTCCCTCGCGAAATCCCCACTCTTCTATCTTGAAAATCGCGCCTCCCAGCGCCCAGAGGAAGGAGCAGAGCGGAGAGCGCAGCGCGGAGTCAGTGAAGAGGCTCACCGGAGCCCCCGGTCCTCATCTGTCGGGTTAGCTCAGTTGGCTCCGACGTCAGCACTGGTGTGCAAAGGAAGAGAGGAAGGTGGGAAGCGAGGGTTCGAATACGACTTGCCTCTGGCTTTCCACCGTCGGATTTTTTTCGGAACCGAGACTCGGACAGTCCGAAACCAGCCCGCACTTCGGTTCTCGGACACATCCGTAAAGTTGCCGATTTGGGAACATTCTGGAGCTTCGTCGGACTAGCCCGACGGACCTCTTTCGGGCTGGAACCCCGCCCGGACAGATCTCGGAGCAAATAATTTTTATAAGGGAGCCGTCTTAAAATGGAAAGTTCACGTAAAGTTTTTTTCAAGACAAAAAACATTGATGTTTACAAATGACAAATCACTGTTTCTAATCGGAAAAATATACCGTTTTGTGAATGGAAAATGCGTTTCCTAAACGGAATGTTATAAAACTCCGTTTGGAAACCAGAGCATCCTTGGCAGAACGCTATTTCTGTTCTTTTATCAAACAGTAGGCATTGTTTGTGTTAATAAATTTGCGTCAAATTTTTCGTTTGTAGCAGTTCGGTGAGAGGGTCATGTGAGGAAAGTTACATTGAAATCGAAGGTAAGCCAATTTAAGAACAGCAATTTTTCGGGAATAATTATTCTTTACTGAGACAGTGACATCGAAAGTTCATCCAATCGTCTCGAAACTACTTCCATCGTGTTCCCCAGCTCTTATTACGTAAATGACCATGGTCAAAATAAATCTAAAGAATTTGAGTAAGCTCTCTTAAAAGCCTACGAAGAATTTGCGTCATAACTACGAAGAAAATGAAGGCATTGTAGAATTGCTTCCTATTTATGAAGAAATGCTTCGTATTACGAAGGATTTTGCTTCATAATACAAAGCATTTCTTCGTAGATTTTACAATGCCTTCATTTTCTTCGTATTACGAAGCGATTCTTCGTAGAGTTTTTACTGTGAGCAGGAAGAAAAATATGGAAAATGTCATAATTCTGACCGAAGTGAAAAATTCGCTGTATTATCACAGCCAAACGGGGCGAGATATCGCAAGATCCCTTTGACATGAGATCTTTGTAAACTGATCCCTGCCCCTTTAAAAATTTTCATCCATGGATCAGTTTAAAAAGATCTCATGTCAAAGGGATGTTGCGATATCTCGCCCCGTTTGGCTGTGATAATACAGCGAATTTTTCACTTCGGTCAGAATACGAGTCTGAGAGTGCAAATCGAAGAGATGTGATTCCAAGAGTCCGTTGGTTTGACAAGGAAACGCCCTTCTTGAAAAATGAAACGCTAGGATCTGGCACCTTTTATTGAACAAGTTTATTAAGGCTTTTCAAGGAACAAAGGAACAGACTTTGAAACATTACAAACAAAGGATTCTATGATGGAATTTAAAGTTAAGACATCAAGTAAAATATCCGACATGGCATAACTATAAAAACTGACCAAACATTACATAAATACGACAACTGAATTATAGATCACAAATTGGATCTGTTCTCACATCTAAATGTGAGGGAATTGAAGCATACAGGAAACCTGATCTACATTCGGAAAATAAGTAGAAACATTTATAAGAGGAACTGCATTCAACGACATTTAACAAGTTTAAAAATTAAAAAAAAGTTCAAACTAAATGTGGTGACTGCGCAGGCTCATTATTCCCCGTTGGAGGAGACAGCAGAAACAACGGAGGAACATGGAAGCTCGGCAACCTGCAAGCAGCCTCGAGGACAGTCGGCAGTCCGACGGTGCAAGGAAAACGCCGAAACGGGGATGCGCTCTTTGTCGCAGAACCAACAGTCACAACTAATGCGGTCGCTATCCTCGTCGCCATAGGGGTCTTCCCAGACTTTTAAGTGAAGTTGAGGGTTTCTCTGAAGCAAGTCCTGGATGCGAGTGCTGCGCACCCAAGCCAGCAGGCAGTCTTCCTCACACCAGATAGTCAGCGTGGTGAGTCGGGGCGCGGACTTGGGTGTCACTGCCCGCAGGAAGTCATCCGAGGGAGTCTCCTGAAATGACAGGTGACGCAAGGCAGGGAGCCGGGGCAGGCAAGCAGCCAATGCCATGAGGTCTGGGTCCGACATCAAGGTATACAAGTAGAGAGCCTCAAGAACATCGACAGAGCGCGATTCCGTTAGGGCCTGGAGTGCGCCAGTAGCAGGAAAGTTAATGGCGTCTATTAAGTCTGGTGTGAAGGCCACGGATCTGAGCTGCGACGACTGACGAATGAAGTCCAGAGCCGCAGGAACCGGGGGGCAGTTTACGGAACGTAGCTTTGGCAACGTTCTCAAGGTCAAGTAGACCTCGTCGTCACCGCAGTATTCCGTCAAATCCACCTCTTCCAATGTCGCAGCATGCGTCTCCAGGAACACAGAAAGCCACGGTTCCGAGTACACTGTTGATGTACTACAATACCAAAACGACGTTAGAGACGGCTCCTGTCTGGATAACAGTGCCTGCTGCGGCATTTCATTGTGTCCGATGAAAATCTTGAGTTCTCGCAAACCCTGAAGGTTGTAGACCAGGTGTAGGAGTTCAGGATCCGTGGTATCCAAGGCCGCAGAGGTCTCAAGATCAACCACTTTCAGGCCGCCGAGCGAGTGCACCGCCTGCAGTATGGTTCTGGCCAAGGCCACGCCCGACGATCCGGTAATCGACAGCTTCAGCCCAGCTATGACGCAAGCAGTGGCGGACAGCATGGACGCAACGGCTTCCACCAACTCAGCTTCTCCTTCAACGAAGACTTTCCGGAGGCAAGGGGCCAGACTCAGGGCAGCGCGCATGAGGCCTCGTGTAGCGCCCCTCCCCTTCAGTGGAGCATACCGCAACTCCACAGACCGCCACAGGTCCGGGTGCAGGCAGAGCTCGCTCAGGCAGCGGCACGCCACGCGGCAGCAGAAGAGCTCTCTGGGCGACAAGTACGCCAGCACGGCCAGCAGCGCGTCGTCCGGCAGGGACAGGAGCTGTGGACACAGAGGAAGGCCACAAAGCAGTAAAAATAAGCAGCTCCAGACAAAAAATAAAATAAAAAACATGGGCCATACTCTGCCAATTCAAGTGTGAGGCAGTCTCACACTACTTTGCGAACCACTGTGTCTCGCGGTTGCAAGCGTGAGCCACGTTTGTACCACGATTGCATGTGTGACACACCATTTGTCTTACACTTACAAGTGAAAGAGACGTGATGTGTCTCGCACTTACACGTGTGAGACGTGATGTGTCTCACACTTACAAGTGTGAGACGTGATGTGTCTCACACTTACAAGTGTGAGACGTGATGTGTCTCTCACACTTGCAAGCGTGGGACAAACGCGGCTCACGCTTGTAAGCGTGACACACAGTGGTTCGCACAAAATCGCCTCTCAAATCTAAACTGTTTGTGCTATAATTTCCACACCTTACTTATGCTCCTTAACTCCTTTGTGTTACCTCTAGGCACGAAGTTGCATAAGAGTTTTCTCCAAGGTTAAGTTTTTTCTTGTTTCATTTTTTTGTTCTATAAATAAAAATTGAATTTCATGGTGGTCTTTCTTTTCTACTGTAATATTTGTAAATCAATGGAAGTTTGCCGTAAATTAACGAAGGCATCGTCGTACGACAAACTTCCGTTAACATTAATTGTAAAATTACGAAGGAAAATCGGAAATTTTCGAAGTTCGTCCTAAATTTGGGACGGGCTTCGTTAATCTGAGTGATGCTTTACCGGAAAGAAAATTCCGGGATAGGAGGCTACATTGGAATTTAATTCTTTTGAATAAAAATAACAAAATGCGCCTAACCCCAGAGAACTGTAAGGATGCTACTTCATGCCTAGAGGTAGGACAAAGGGGTTAAGGATACTAAGTAAGGTGTGGAAACTATAGCACCAACAGCTTAGATTAGAGAGGTGATTTCTGGCCATTCTGAGCTAATGGATAGCGAGCAAAACGACTTCATGATAAGTCGAAAAGGCATCTGCTTTGACTGAGGTATCAGACTCGAATCCCACACAAGAGAAAAACCAGCTTAGAACCAGCTGGTACCGTGGACGGTACGTTAAGTGCGAACAACGGAGTCTTTTCAGAATTAAAAAAATTCCAATGCTAATCGCATTGCAAGGTGTTCCCATTTTCACATTTGGCTATTTTTAAATGGCCATGTATTGCACCGTGCCAGTGCCAACTGTTCAATGATTATGAGAAAATCCAAAAATTTCAAAGTGCGCATGCGCTAAATTCAAACCAACAAATAGAAAAGAGTTCTGGTCAAACCTGATTCAGTTAACACTATGACCACCTCACTCCATCTCGCGACTTACAGTGCTCATGTTCGCCAAACGAAAGTCACCCGCGTTCCGAAATCACCCCTCCCGAGTTTATTAAGTTTGTCAAACCAACCATCGTGCTGTTTTCACGTTGTGAGTAAGAACTGTTCTACAAAATTGAGGAAAACATGTCAAGACAACCGCAGCCTTTAAAAGCATGCCAAACAATCCAACCTCAGCAACAATGGAGGGGCAGTTTCATCCGTATTACAAGCAAAATCTATCCGTAATTGCAATTGCACAAAAATGTCCGTAATACAGATAGGATGTATCCGTAAGAAGTTTAGTGTGCACATTCATTGGTAAAACCAAAGCGTAGCATTACCCTCCGTTTTTAAGCGCAATCAGTTTATGCTTGAAAACAAGTCCAACAGGCTCTTCCCCCAACATTCCCCCTTTCTAAATGCATGCACTGATAAAACTAAAGCGCAGTATTACCCTGTTTTCAGCCGTAATCAGTTTACGCTCGAAACCAAGCGTAACAGGCTTATCGGCCAAGATTCCCCCTGTCCAAATGCATGGGGGAATCACCACAGTATGCTTCATTCCAAGCGTAACGTCTTCAAGCGTAACTCTTTTCTTAAATCAAGCACTGAGAAAACCTTTCAAACTAAATCAGGCCTTTCAAAGCAAAGCAGTTTGTTAGAACAAAGTATTTTGAGCAAACATAAGCTTACAAAGAAAATACTTCGTATCATACAAACGTTACTAATTCTTCGTAAAACAAAGTAAACTAGTTGTATGCTCAAACTGCTTCGTAACGTTTTAAGGGTGAGCCTAGAGTTGCGCTGTAGTTTTACCAGTACGGAGGAATTTTCAGAATATGCTTCATTTCAAGCGTAACGTCTTTAAGTGTAACTTAATGCTTGGGTCAAGCAAAGAGATACGCCTTAGTTAGTGTTCCTTTCAACGTGATGTCACGTTCCTGGAATGAGAGTGCTTGCTCTGAGTGAAAACCCCCGTTTCCAGAGCGGCTCGAGTTTCGTAACGGGCAGCCCCTGCGAGCGAAGCTCACGTTTGCAAAAGACTCACCCGAAGCGTATCCATGCCACTGGCTGTTGAGGACGTCGATTCCGAGTTGCTGAGGTCCGCAACGTTCGCAGAGTGGTCCATGGCTCGCCGCCGAAGGATCTTCACCGCGTCGAGGTCTTCGCCCATATGAAAAAGAAAGGCTCCAAAAACAGCCCGAGCGGGGGCTATGTCCGAAAACGGTTCCACCGGACTGGTCCGGCTGACATCCAGAATGTTAGAAATCCGGCAAGGTTTCGGGTGTTGTCCGACGACTAGATTCGGACTCTTTTCGGACTAACCCGAAGCAAGGCCGGCGAGCAGGGCGGGCTGCTCCCCGCCGCCCCCCACCCTTCCCCTCCCTCCCGAAACCCCTCTCCTCCCTTCGGAATCCCCTCCCCTCCCTCTGCAAGTGCAGTGCAGGCAACACTGCAAAGCCGGTGCACTTGGCAAGCCGTTTTGAATGTTGAAAATTGGCAAGCCTGGTCCTGAAATACTTCCGAGTTCGCTAAATTTGGGCATTGCTGGCGGCCGAAGCGCTAAGTTTGGGCAAACTGGAAGATTTCAGGTCAGGGCTTGCCAATGTTTAGCATTCAAAACGGCGTGCCACTTTTGTGGCAGGCAAACTTGGCACCGGATTTGAACTTACGATAGAAATCAAGTAGTTGATATGTAGGATAAAAATAATTTCCGATGGAAAGCACTTTGGGGACGAGAGTGCACGGGGAAAGGCGAATTAAATGATACACCTCTCGCCCTCGCACCGCCCGTCCCTTTAGTGTTGGGAGATGCACACAGAACAGCAAGCGTAGAGTCACTAGCGTCCTAAACGGTCATCACCCAAAAAAAATTTTCAAACTAAAACACATTTCTTTCCGTCCAACTGGCTCGTTCCCAGCACAAGGCTGCGCAAGGCTGCAGCGCGCGGAGGCGACATGGCTTCAGCGCGCCGAGCGAGTGGACTCTGACGCAGGCAAACGCGATGCGTGCACCTTGGAGGGCAGCTGGAGACTGACGTTTTGCGTGCCGAGGCGGCCAAAACTTTCCGAGTTGCCGAAGGATTAAGGCTCCCCTCCTGGCCGAACCAATCAGAGAGCGCCTCCGACCGGCCCGGGCCAGCAGGCTTTTCCGCGCCTGCACCGGCAGGGACAGTCCACCACACTCGGCTCGCTGCCGATCGGTCTGCCGGACAAGTCGCTTTCGGGACTAGGATCTACGGGCTCCGTACGGGCTAGTCCGATGGAAGCATCATCTGATCGGGCATCCATCGGGCCGTCCCAGTCCCGACGCGGGCTCGTGGCGGACTGTCCGACCTGGTCTCGGGCGCTCTATGGAACAGTCCGAGGGTGTTCGGACTGATTCGGACCGATTTCGACCAGGTTTCGGAACATTTCGCTTTTATGTGGGCGTCGCCGGTAGTTCCACCGCAACCTCTAACTTGGCAATCCAGACTGCAGCCTCGATTCACACACGCGGCAAGGCTGCAAACGGTAGCGAGCACACTTAAAACCCTACAAAGAACTACTCGTTGAAATACAAAGACAACGAAGGCTTCGCATCCAACGAAGGAAAACGTTTGTAGTACACACGATTTTGTTTGTAATTCAGAGAAAAGATGCTTCGCAGGCTGCGAAGAAGTTCTTAGTAGGCTACAAAGGATTTTTTCGTTGAATTACAAACAAAATTGTTTGTATTGCAAACGATTTCCTTCGTAGGCTGCGAAGCCTTCGTTCAGTACTTTACGAAGTATTTTGAACAAATGCAAGGTACAAACAATTTAGCCACTGTGGCGTGTTGGGAGACATGCCCTGCATACAGTGCTGAAGCGCAGTGACGCGCGGGCCAAAATCAGGTTTCCATATGGCTTTTAATCAACCTGGCGCCAGGTGAGTTGGCTTGCCTACCTGTACGGCGCATGGACCCTTCGGGCCAGCGCATCCATTGCTGCCGAGTGCAGGCACATCGTTGCCTCGCTCCCACGGTCCCATGCCTTGTCGCATCAGTCTGAAACTTGGAGGGCTTTGAAATGAGGTCTGGGCCGAGTGATGTGACGTTGTTTGGGACTGCTACCCCCATTCAGTGAGTCGCTGGAAGGGGGTGAAGTGAGGGGTGGTTTTTACTGGAAATGACGCTTTTTTCGCTCTGGAAGACGAACGGTTGGTGGGATCGTCTTGAAAACTTCAGGATCGCTTCCCCCATGTCTTGTTCGACCAACCCGCTCGTCTGAGGGCTTCCAACCCCTCCAGGGGCGTGCAGGGGTGCAACGGGGTGAACACCCCGACCGCAGGGGTTGCAGTCGTCCGGCACCGGGTTTCTTCGCTGAGACGTCTTCTTGGACACTGAAGGGATGCCCCCTGGAGTTTTGTTGCATTTTGCTCCAACCGAAAGGCCCCGCACGGCCGGTGTTCGAAAGGGGGTGGGGCTTTCCGGTGGATGATTCACCCGGGGGTGGTCGGAACCTCGAAAAAACATGATTGCTTGGTACGGGGGACGTCCTGACGCTGTTTTGCGCGAAATTCGAACTTGCTCGAAATCCGCCCCCTTGAGGGGGTGGGGGTGAGGGCAGCGGGGGGTGGGTTGGTTCAAATTGAATTCCGCTTGCATCGTTGGAAAGAGGAGACTCATTTGACCTCGTACACCAAAACTTTGGACTCTGCGATAGGGTAAAGTTGGTTTTTACGGCACGTTTTCATCGTTTTTTTCACCCTTGCGCACTTAGGGGTGGGTGCCGTCCGTTAGGGGAGGCGCACGGGCCACGCGCTTCGCAGGCCTCGAGGGGAGTAGTGGGGGCACCCGTGTACAAAATTTCAGCTTCCCAGCTCGAAAGAAGTAGAAAATATGACGATGACTAAAAGCGTTCCTCTAATTTTTGTCGGGAGTGTATGTTCTTTAAAACCTTACGTGTACTCGGAGTATATTCTTATGAAGCTACTCTGCTTCGGTATAAGCATGGAAGTTCGTAATGATTTCGGAGTGAAGGAGTAAATTGGAGAAGATAAAAGAAGTTGAAGTACGGGGTATGAAAACGTGCACCGTATCCTTCGCCTACTGCAGAGATCTCGCCATCCAGAGGACCGACTGTGTTTCACCAAGAGATCGTGAGCAACGAGCAATCGTGCCAACATTAGGAATTTTACTGTTAGGATCAACCACGACGCGTCTTCAGGTCATGTGACTCCACGTTTACCATGGTTGATTAATTAATAAGTCGTGGCTCGCGATCTACCGAGGCACGATACAAGACGAGATTTCTGCATTAGACCAAAGAAAGGGTTCACGGTTTCTTACCCTGCACTTTCGTTCCTTAAACTGGAACCCTATACTTCTACAACTTCTCGTTTAAGCGGAGTCACGAGAGAAGAGCACGAAGAACAGACTGGTGAAACAAAGGCGTAGTATTACCCTCTGTTTTCAAGCATAATCACGTTAAGCTTGAAATCAAGCGTAACAGGCTCATCCGCCAAGTTCCCCCTATCCAAATGCATGGGGGATTTTTCAGAGTATGCTTCATTTCAAGCGTAACGTCTTCAAGCGTAACTTGATGCTTGACTTAAGCATCGAGCTACGCTGAAGTTTTACCAGTGTACCACATGCCGAGAAATATCGAGACGCTCTCACTACTAGTTCAAAATAAAAATATCAAGTTGTTGCCAAATTACTATTTTATCAGACAAGAACTGACAAACTATGAATACTAAATATGATTACTACTTTCTTTTCCCATCTTATAAATAAATCGAAAGAAAATAAAGATTTATCATAGGGTCAGGGCGGGGAAGAACTGGACGTTTTGCAATCTTTCTCGACTTTGACTCTAATTGACTATCTTTAGCCAATGTATCGGTTGGGTCTGTTGATCGAGCCTCAAAGAAAGGCATTTCAACCCTCAGCGAGTGCGTTTGCGGCTTCATTTAGTAATACATGAGAAAAAACAGTGTGCGATTCTTCCCCGTCGAAACGGGGAAAAATCGAACACCTAAGGGGAAAAATCGGACATAGACTTTAATTTAACAAAAATCTATGAAAGTAGGTCAGAAATCTCTTGGGAACGATATTTGGGGGTAACACTTGCAATACCCACTGAAGCAGGCGCACGAGTATTCCTAGATGAACAGAAATCATCGAAGCATTGTTAGGGGGTCCGTGGCGGCACGTTTTTGAGGTTAAATGACCAAAATGTATGAAATCGTCAACAGCCGTGTTCGTTTTCCCACTAAATGTTGGGAAATGCTACAATACACTTGTTACGACCACTTTGGTGGAATGTTAGGACAATTCGACGACTTTTATAGAAAAAAGAGGTGTTCGATTTTTCCCCGCACCAGTGTACGGTTTTTCCCCGTTTCGTATTTAACTCTTCAAACGTAATCCAGCTGCAAATCTGTCAAAACATTTGAACGTATCTTGGGCTCCACACTTCGAACTTTCGTTTACAATAAGAATATTCGTCACAGTAGGCTCGGAAAGTCGTTAAAAAGAGATATTGCGGGCACCAACTTTGAAAGTTTTTTAGGTGTTTTAAACGAGACCTCGTTTAAAGATGACTTTGAATACTTTCCGGTTCAAGTAGGCTAAATTCCTCTCAAACGCAATCTACCAGATCATCAATAAGCAATACTGAATACTCTGCACGTCCCAAAATAGGCCAATTTGTGGCAAAAGTGCGGTGTGCGTTTCTTCCCCAACTTGCGCGTGTCCGATTTTTCCCCGCCCTGACCCTACTGTGCTTAGTGGAGTAAGCAATGCTCTTCAAAGTATGTAGAAAATCAAAGCAAATGGAAAATAATGTACTAAATTGCAATTCACAGCTTCTTGAAACTCTTTTGCTAAGAACAAATTTAAGGTACAAAAATTTTGGGATCGTGGACGTACCAACATTTTGTCCGAGGATCTGTTAAAACCCACCCACAAAGTGTGAAACCACTGATGACATTGGTGACAACGCACCGAGATTATGGCAGCCTCATCTCTATAACACAATCTCTCTATGAACACAGTAGAGAACACGCACCACAAAACTCATTACTCTCTTCACCCCTTTTCAAACAGCCGCTGATACTGTATTTGTAGATGTGTTGTCTGTGAAATAGACGACATTTTTTTACATAGCTGACGGGTTGAGATTTTGCAATTTGCTCACCAAGGTGGCAGATATTCGGAAAACAGTTGACACTATCAATTTATTTATTCATAGTTACAATCTTCATTTGCCAATTCTTATACGTTGGGAACACAATTCGCATGTCACTCAGCACTTGACAAGAGAACAGCCCCGTTTCGTGCAACGGATGCCTGCATAGGATCATAGTACAAGATTTTCTGTTCTTTGAGTATATATACTTTGAGTATAGAACAGCTATTACTTTCCAATACATGTTGTTGAGGTTGGCTGGTAGAACGAAAGGTCTCATTTGACATACATGTGGGAATCGTCTTTGGAGATATGTTGTATTTGAGATCTTTGCCGCTCGTAATCCAAGGTCAGGTGACATCACAATAAAAACATCCTTAAACTCCGTGGATAATTTGTGGAAAAGGGCATTAGTGATAGATGAATACAACCGTCCAGCTTGAAAGATTGGATCTGATTGTTTTTATGTGTTTACTTCATGCGAAGGCGATTCCAACTCGACTTCAAGTGAATCAAAGGAATCTTCTCGTCTCCACCATATAACCGCCATATTTTCTGAAAATATATTAACATTCTTATCAAAATAGACACTTCTAGCGAGGCCTGAAGTGAAGAACACGAAGAAGAACATAGACCGGAAACAGTTCAAGGAATCGGCCTTTTTCGGGGGTTTTGGCAGGTTTAAAAGTGGGGACCCTGGTGAAACTTTCAAGTAGGCTTTAAAATAATCCCAGAAAGTTGAAACTTTGCTTGATTATTGGCTGAGCGATAGCGAAGCCTGTTACTCCAGTGCGGTTGAAAAGTTTTTTCTGTCTGTCAGTCTGTCTGTGTGTGTGTCTGTGTGTGTACACTACTCCTCCTGAACGGCTCGGCCGATCTGGCTGAGATTTTGCAGGCTTATTAGGTATGTTCTTGGCTCGGCACACGCGAAATTTCACTATCCTAGCTCACGTGGTTCAGTTTTTGTAGCCGAAAAACACCTAAAAAACGGCGAAAAATCGAGTTTTCTGCAGTCAGATCACTTCTGTCTTGAAGGAAGGAGGGTCCGGGGGCCGTGCCCCCCAGCCTCGAGAATTTAAGAAGTTACAAGGGCCAAGATCGTGATATCTATTGATGAAACAACTCTATCTAGAATGAACGGGGGTCTGGGGGGCTCATGCATTATCAAGTAAAATGTCACCGACGATGGACAAGCCAATGCCTGCCGAAGGCAGGCTAGCGCCGCAGGCCAAGGTAGGTACGCCAGGCGCGGATTGGAGGAACAGGCCGCGAGACATCGCGAAGCCTGTTACGACAAGACGCGGTCTGGCGTAAACCTACCTTGTTAGGTTCATTATGGTGAGTTCGTGAAACAAAATTCAATCCAAAATGTTGAACGGTCTCTGAGAAAAGTGGCTTTTTAGTGTTTTTTAGAGCGTTGGGGAAAAATCTTCCTGCGTCTTTCATTGGAACGGAAAGTCTTGAAAAATTTTGGGTTATCCTTAAGATGTTTAGAAGAGATTTTAGTGACGGAATTTTTAATTTCAACTTCTGTCCTGAGATGTCAATTTTCAAATTTTAACATTTAAAAAAAGTGAATTTTTTGCCTTTTTTTTAAGCTTTTAGGTGTGTTAAAAAAAGTAGGGCTGATATCAAGATTCCGTCACTAAAATTTGTCGATAAGTCATCAATGAATAGAGTCCATGCAAGACGACTCATGTAGCTGTCAACCAGGAACGCAGGAAGTCTTTCTACGACAAAATTTTTTGTCGCCATTTTTTGACGAGCAAAGCTGTGAAGTTGAGCGTATAAGCCAACGACAACTGATCTCAATGTTACTTCTCTCCAAATGATGAAGGAACTACCAACATAAACATAGTTTAAAGGTGTTCAACCTGTTGAATCTGAAACCTTCTATGCACATTTTTATCTATGAACTTTAAAAATACTATTTTTGGGAATTTTGGTCATTTTTTCACCAGGGTCCCCCTTTAAATCAAATTGTATTATAAAATTAAGCTTCCTTGAATTTTTTGATTGAGAATAAATATTCGTCATCAAGAAATAAGCGTATTTTGGCAACTGTTTCCGGCTTATGTTCTTCTTCTTGTTCTTCACTCCAGGCCCTGCTAGAAGTGTCTATTCTGTTATATCATCTGGTCCGGACCGTTCCGCCTCCCGGCAACATCCCGTGGCAGCCTGCTTCGGCTTTTCCCGAAGCTGACCCTATGTCGCCCGGGTTAGAGCCCGGGTGGCCGACCGACTCGGGCTACTCGAGGAGCCAACTTCCGGACCGTAGCGAGCCGAGCCACGGCGCGCCTTTTGAACGATGTACCGCGGTGATCCGCCCGTAGTGTTAGCGTAGTTGTGAAGGTGTGTGGGGATGGAAGCGGAGGTGAAAGTTGGAATAAGTATTTCAAGTTCATTATATTTTTCTACTAGGCAGTCAATAAAAAAGCATCGGACTAAAATTATAGCGAACGAAAGATTACCAAAAAATCTCAATGTGGTGGAAGTCAGGCTCTATATTGTTTCCGGACATGATTGGTAGTTGGCTAAGTAAGCTCTCATCCGCGAGCCTGGACCAAAATTTATTTTTAACAATTTTCATGAGTGAAAAGAGCTGCTCACAAGCATAGATGAGCTGAAAAGCGCAAGCATTTTCATGGCGTGCTTCGTCAGAGCAGGAAATTTCATTTTGCTGAGGGAAGAATAGAATTCTTACAAGATGAAATCCGGAGGGGTGGGTTAGCTGTTCCACTTTCCTCATCTCAAAAGTGTCGGGCTTCTGTCATTCGAAACCCGGGAGGTTTATGGAAATATCCAGGGTGGCCTTGCGGGGTAGTTCGGGAAAGGTTTTTAAGATTTCCGAAAGCTGCACAGTAAAAACTCTACGAAGAATCGCTTCGCAACACGAAGAAAATGAAGGCATTGTAAAATCTACGAAGAAATGCTTCGTATTATGAAGCAAAGTGCTTCGTAATACGAAGCATTTCTTCGTAATACGAAGCAATTCTACAATGCCTTCATTAAGAGTGTGGCCTTTTAAGAGTGTGGAAAATGCGCCATCGCCATCTTTTCGGACCCATTCTCTATCAACATTGGCGATGTGCCACCTGAACTTAAGGTTGACTTGATTGATCTGCAGCTTGACAGGGCCTTGAAAGAAAGGTTTCTTTCTGTACCGTAAGCTACCTTGTACGGTTAAATTGTACTCCCATCGTACCTGGTACGATACTTGTATAACATTATTAGGCAAGTAGTCTACCATTAAAGTACCGTAACTTTTGTGGTTTTTTTTTTTCAACAGTGCTGACGGGTACTTTGAACAAAGTAATTTACTTTGGTATACGAAGAGATACTTCGTAAATTACGGAGTATTTTCTTTGATAGTTATTGTACGCTCAGAATACTTTGTTATTACGAGCTGCTTCAGAAGGCCTAAAAGAGTCTGTAAGGTTTTCTCAGTGCATTGAGTTTTGGAGGGCGTTTTTCCTGAGACTACTGTCGGCAGTCACGGGGGGCACCCTCCTTGAGGTTGACCGGTGTGGTTACCGGGAGGTATTCTCTTGGGGTCAGTTTGGGTTATTACGGGACACGGGGTAAAAATGGGACAGCTGATTCTTAGTCAAGATTTGACATTTTTGAACGCATGACATACCAGTGGCGTCGGAAGTACCTCGCGCTGGGGGGGGGGGCTCGAATATGAAAAAAAAAAATCCTGTAGCCCCCCCCCCCCATTTTACGTGATACTTACAACAGGCCAAATTTTGTTTAAAGAGCACAATTGTGCAAAACTTATTTTGTAGCTCTTTAAATGTGTGCCTATTTTAATTCAAAAGTACTCCTGCGCATGAGGTATGCACTATGAATATTTGTCTAAGAAATTTAATGTCAAATTCGCAGTTGTTTTCTCTTTAAGTCTTCAATGTTTTTGACATGGTAAATATTCGTAGACTGTGAATGACATGTTATTGCATAGAAATAAAGTCACTTTGAAAAGCTAATCAAAGTGCGAGCGAAGCGAGCTTCAAGCCAACGCCTTTTTTTTTTTACTTTTAACTGCAAGTAGCATGCTTTAAAATGTCCATATGTTCGTGGCGTGGTTGCTGCGACACGTCAAGTCGCCTGCAGGTGCGTCCAATAGCGTTACGCGCAAAAATTAAATATAGCCCTCGCTCCGCTCGGGTCAAAAAATGGGGGGGGGGGGCCTCAGTCCCCCCTGGCTGGCGATGGGGGGGGCTCTGAGCCCCCTCGTCACCCCACTTCCGACGCCACTGTGACATACCACATGTGATGTTTTTATTGAGAAAATAACATTTGTTACGGCGAAAGTTCTAAAATCTCGATTCTTGACTAAAAATTAGCTGTCCGATTTTTACCCCTTGACCCACAATTACCCAAACTGACCCTAAATGATCCTTCCGCGGTAACGGGTGGCCTCTTCCTGAGGCTATCGGCGGTCCCCGGGGGCGTTCTTCCTGGACCGGCAGCTCCGGCGACCCGCGATAGAGCCGTCCTCGCGAGTGCGGGGCACCTTGACCTCCAGCAGGCGGGTGTTGCACGTGCCGTTCTGGAAGACGTCGAGCTCCTTGACGTAGTACTCGGGCTTGATGGTCATCCAGGACGTGTGCCCGCCCAGGACCCCGCAGGAGTAGGTCGTCGAGTTGGAGGTGCTCCTGGACCAGCCGCGGGTGTACTCGCTGGAGATGGACGCCTCCACCGTGGCCGTGGCCACCGCCATGAAGTTGACCCCGAGCTCGAGAGACCCTGAGACACTGCCGCCCGCAGACCAGCTCTGTTCGGTGGTGTATGTCTTGACCGTCTCGACCCCAAACTGCAACAGAGTCAGAGTCGTCCCTTCAGTTCGCGAACGGATGTCCTAGCAGGAAAACAAAGTGAGAGAAAACGAGCTTCTGCCGGAGAGTAGAAACGTGTAAACATGACGAGTTGCAGAAAGCTTCACTGAAAATCGAAATAGGTGGGATCTCTCACCTCTTGAGGGGTGACCTGCGTATCGAAAGGCACGTAAGTATTTCCACCTGAACGTTTGACTTGAAGCGCAAAACCTTGAAACGGAGTGTGAATGAAGCTAACCAGTGGCTACAGCCACTACTTACCTCACACGTATAATGTCCCTCGTCGCACAACACTTCCTCACTGATCCTCTCCTCAGGGCCAACCACAGTGAGCACCCCTTTTCGCACCGCGAAGTCACCGCGGTCCTGGGGATTCCCTCCAGTGGCGTGGCGGCAAGTCTCGTAGGTGTCCTTGCCGAGGGAGCAGCTGTGGCAGGGATTTGCATCACCTGTGGCACAATCCAGTCACACAGAATAAGTCATGCTAAGCAGTTGCTCTACAAATTGAAGAGCGTACATTGTATACTCTAACCGGAGCATGCCTGCAAGCATGCTCTAGCTAGCGCATGCCTGCCAAGCATGCACTTACTAGTGCATACATGCCATGTACACGCTAACTGATGCAGGCAACTCCCTATCCCTTATGCACTAGACGCATGCTTCAGTTAGCGTGTACATGACATGTATGCACTGGTAAGTGCATGCTTGGCAGGCATGCGCTAGCTACCCTGACGAGCCGAGGGACAAGGAGGGACAAGACAAATGTAGACAAGTACAGTACACCGTCCTAATCTTGTCCTAGAGACATTGTCTTTTTGTTTCAATTTAGGACAAAGAGACAGAAAGATGTCTCCGAATGTCTTTGAGTGTCTAACAAGATGTCTCTGGTTGTCTGTGATGTGTCTTTTTTGGTTTAGAAGGGGAGGAAAGCGCGTACACTCATCCGCGTCCTGTGGATTATCCACACGACGCGATGAGTGTACGTAGTCCATACATGCACTATTAGCAGTAACAAAATGTAGAGGCAAAATTCAAAAATTAAGGTGTTTCTCTAATTAAGACTCAGGAAACAAAACAATTATTAAAATTCAGACACATTAACATCCGGTACAATCATAAAAGCAAAACAGGAAGTCTTTCCAGTCATGATCAGTCTGATTTGGTGACTACCAAAACAATTAGCACATTTTCATTGGAAAAGGAAAAAAAAATATAGTGGCAAACTTATTGGTACAATTATCAGTTCCCATCGGTATCAGACTAGTCATCACCGTCTAACACAATTCAGCACATTGAAACGTCAAAATTATTGTCATTATCTTCATCATCTTGATCATCTTTAAGACTCAAGAAACAAAACAATTATTAAAATTCAGACACATTAACATCCGGTACAATCATAAAAGCAAAACAGGAAGTCTTTCCAGTCATATCAGTCTGATTTGGTGACTACCAAAACAATTATCACATTTTGATTGGAAAAGGGAAAAAAATTATAGTGGCAAACTTATTGAACTCAGGTACAATTATAGTTCCCATCTCAGGTATCAGACTATTAGTCATCACCGCCTGACACAATTGAGCACATCGAAACGTCCAAATTATTGTCATTATCTTCATCATCTTGAGGCTCCTCTTTCACCCCCCTTTCTGCAACTTCCTCCTCATTTACAACCTCCTTTTCTTCCCCTTCCTCATCCTCATCCTCACTGCTGCTTGAGTCCAACGGATTGATCCTCACTCTTTTAGCTGGCTTGGAGACGTCTCTTCCCTTCTGCCTCTTGGAAGACAGCTTTGGTCCTTTCTTCCCACTTTTCACATCAGTTTCAGTTTCTTTTTTAGAGGGCCCTAATTTAGCCAGTAGCTTTGAAACAATACGCCTGGTATACTCCGGTGTGTGTGGTTCAGCCATTTGTTTCCCCACCTTGATGGGTTTTAAAGCTGTCTTTTTCCACGTCAAGGAATCCAGATATGCTGGAAGATGAAAGCACACATTAAATTGGTTGACTAAAGGATATATCAATCTTGTCTTTAAAAAAGCAGAGAAACTTACAGTGGATGGCTTCCAAATGGATATCCATGATTCTGTTGCTCTTCCCATCCACTTCTTTGAAACTGAACGCTGAAGGTTCGATTAATATATCATTCAAGATAGCAGTGAGGCGCCCTTCCACAGTTCTCAGGGTATCGACTTCTGCCATTCTCTTTCTTGAAATGAGCTTCCCAGCCCCTGCATAAACCTGAGGCCAAACAGAGAGCATGTTAAACTAGGGGTACGCGCCGTTTTGTCTGGGCGCGTAGTGTGGCTGAGCGATGCGAATTGACATAGTATGTGCACTTGAGTAGACGAAATGTCCATCTTAAGGGCTCATATTCAGTTAACTTTAGACCAGGGGTTCAAATGGAAGTGATTTTCGATATCAGAACACCAAAAACTGCTGGGATCAGTGTCAAACTCCATTTAAAAATTTTGGTCCAAAATTGGTCAAAATTCGGTTAAATGTGAGTCTGGGAAAAGTTTGAAGGTCATTTTTGAGTTCAGCACACCAAAAACTGCAGGAAACAATATAAAACTCGACATGAAAATTTTGGTCCAAACTGACCTAATTTAGGATGAAAATACATAGTAATTGATTGTGTTCGAAAACCAGCAATAAGAATGGTTTTTGACAACATGTCTTATGTCACACCTATGGCTAATGTGGGGGAGATTGGTTAAATTGTTCAGACTGTTTCTAGTAATTGATTCTGTTCGAAAACCAGCAATAAAAATGGTTTTTGAGAACACGTCTTATGTCACACCTATGGCTAATGTGGGGGAGATTGATTAAATTGTTCATATCACTTCTAGGACCATATTCGGACATCATTTGTCTTAAGGACAGGCAAAGACACGGCCAGGACACTAAGACACGATAAAGACAACTTCAGGACAATTGGGGGCTTGTCTTTTGATGTCCCTCGGCTCGTCAGGGTAGAGGGCTTACAGGGATGCTCCAGTTAGAGCATACAATGTACGCTCTTCAATGTGTAGAGTAAACAGCGTCGACACAAAGAGTTTTGATACAAAGACACATTCTACACTGAGATTACAAACGCATTGCACGTATGGTGCGATATCTCAGTGCAATCGCGAAGAAAGTACACTCATGGGGTTTTGTACTTGAAAATCACACTCTCCTGGGGTATGCTAACCCTACTGCACCTCAGGGCGTGGGTTCGACTCTGCCCCCTTGATTGGACTTGAGTTTAATTTGATTTTTTATTTCTGGTCACAAGGAATTCCTTTAAACTGTAAAGTAAAGAGTGTGGCTGAAATATTTTTTGTGGGGGGGCAATAATGTCCAGGTGGCCAGCTAACGGACACATGATAACTAAGATGTGCATGACACTTGTTGTCATCTCATCCAAACATTGTCAAGGGGAAGAAAAACTTAGAAGAAAATAAAATGCTACTTTCGTTCCAAATTATCGCAGAGGTGAAATGTTTTTGATAAACCAATATTGTTAACCGCCAAAAAAAAAAAAAAAAAAACCGCTCCCTGCATCCTTCCGCCCCGCTGGGCAACTGTCACTGCTCGTCTGACTTCGAACGCACGAAGATTTCACGTACAAACTTTCACGAAAAAGAAATCGAAAATTTGCCTTGCACTGAGAATCCAAAAGCCATGAAAATAGCGTCAAAGAGTCAATGCTTTTGCATTAAGTGCAATGCCTTCTTCCATTCCCATGCATAAGCAAAGGGGCCCTTTTTGGGACGCATTGCACGTAGGTGCAATATGCTATGGCATTGCACGTGGTGCTATATCTCAGTGCATTGCACCATA
>NW_023144621.1:1710988-1771002 GCF_012932325.1 Thrips palmi | reverse complement strand
CTACCGCAGGGGGCATCGTCCGGCACCGGTTTCTTCACTGCGACGTCTTCTTGGACACTGGAGGAATGCCCCCTAGAGTTTTGTTGCAGTTTGCTCAAACCGAAAGGCCCCGGACGGCCGGTGTTCGAAAGGGGGTGGGGCTTTCCGGGGGATGATTCACCCGGGGGTGGTCGGAACCTCGAAAAAACATGATTGCTTGGTACGGGGGACGCCCCAACGCTGTTTTGCGCGAAATTCGAACATGCTCGAAATCCACCCCCTCGAGGGGGTGGGGGTGAGTGCAGCGGGGGGTGGGTTGGTTCAAATTGAATTCCGCTTGTATCGTTGGAAAGAGGAGACTCATTTGACCTCGTAAACCAAAACTTTGGACTCTGCGATAAGGTAAAGTTGGTTTTTACGGCACGTTTTCATCGTTTTTTTCACCCTTGCGCACTTAGGGGTTGGTGCCGTCCGTTAGGGGAGGCGCGACGGGCCACGCGCTTCGCAGGCCTCGAGGGGAGTAGTTGGGGCACCAGTGTACAAAATTTCAGCTTCCCAGCTCGAAAGACTTGGAAAATATTACGATGACTAAAAGCGTTCCGCTAATTTTTGTCGGGAGTGTAGTAATTGATTGTGTTCGAAAACCAGCAATAAGAATGGTTTTTGACAACATGTCTTATGTCACACCTATGGCTAATGTGGGGGAGATTGATTAAATTGTTCAGACTGTTTCTAGTAATTGATTCTGTTCGAAAACCAGCAATAAAAATGGTTTTTGAGAACACGTCTTATGTCACACCTATGGCTAATGTGGGGGAGATTGATTAAATTGTTCATATGGTAATATGGTTGCTTTAGGACAATTTCTTCCATTATTATGAATAATATAATTTTTGTAGCAGGCTGCACATGGTTGATTGCAAAAAATAAAAAGGGAGAAAATATTTAAATAGTGTATATAATCCCCCCCCTAAATCCCATTTTGCAACACAAAAAACTCATACTATCTGAATTTCACCTCAATTTGTTGTCCAAATTTTAAGGTTACCTTAATATCTCAAAACCGAAAGGGGTCGAGACAAGCTGAAGATAAATTTGGTCAAATTGATAAAGACAAGATGCAGACTTGAAATAGACAACTTAACATAGACAAGCAAGAGACAAATTTGGACAAATTGATAAAGACAAGATATAGACTTGACAGAGACAAACTTATCCGAGACAAGCTAAAGACAAATTTGGACAAATTGATAAAGACAAGATACAGACTTGATTGAGACAACTTATCCGAGACAAGCTAAAGACAAATTTGGACAAATTGATAAAGACAAGATATAGACTTGACAGAGACAACTTATCCGAGACAAGCTAAAGACAAATTTGGACAAATTGATAAAGACAAGATATAGACTTGACAGAGACAACTTATCCGAGACAAGCTACAGACAAATTTAGACAAATTGATAAAGACAGGATAAAGACTTGACAGAGACAACTTCTCCGAGACAAGCTAAAGACCACTTGGGACATCGTTCTCGAGACAGTCTGGGGACACTTCAAAGACAAAATTTCCTTAGACAAAGTATGACAAATAAAGACAACGACTTTGGGACACTGTAGGACACTTCTAGGACCATATTCGGACATCATTTGTCTTAAGGACAGGCAAAGACACGGCCAGGACACTAAGACACGATAAAGACAACTTCAGGACAATTGGGGGCTTGTCTTTTGATGTCCCTCGGCTCGTCAGGGTAGAGCGTGCTTACAGGGATGCTCCAGTTAGAGCATACAATGTACGCTCTTCAATGTGTAGAGTAAACAGCGTCGACACAAAGAGGTGTTTGATACAAAGACACATTCTACACTGAGATTACAAACGCATTGCACGAATGGTGCGATATCTCAGTGCAATCGCGAAGAAAAGTACACTCACTGGGTTGTGTACTTGAAAATCACACTCTCCTGGAGTATGCTAACCCTACTGCACCTCAGGTCGTGGGTTCGACTCTGCCCTCTTGATTGGACTTTGAGTTTAATTTGATTTTTCATTTCTGGTCACAAGGAATTCCTTTAAACTGTAAAGTAAAGAGTGTGGCTGAAATATTTTTTGTGGGTGGGCAATAATGTCCAGGTGGCCAGCTACACGGACACATGATAACTAAGATGTGCATGACACTTGTTGTCATCTCATCCAAACATTGTCAAGGGAGAAGAAAACTTAGAAGAAAATAACATGCTACTTTCGTTCCAAATTATCGCAGAGGTGAAATGTTTTTGATAAACCAATATTGTTAACCGCCAAAAAAAAACAAAAAAAACCGCTCCCTGCATCCTTCCGCCCCGCTGGAGCAACTGTCACTGCTCGTCTGACTTCGAACGCACGAAGATTTCACGTACAAACTTTCACGAAAAAGAAATCGAAATTCGCCTTGCACTGAGAATCCAAACGCCATGAAAATAGCGTCAATGAGTCAATGCTTTTGCATTAAGTGCAATGCCTTCTTCCCATTCCCATGCATAAGCAGGGGAAGTTGCCAAAATTGTGGGTCCTTTTGGTTCCTAAAAAAGTAAAAAAAATATCTCGTTCTAAATTTTTTTAGCATTTTTCCTGTATTCTAGGGGTCATTCTAAACGCATTTCCGAAGGAGGCCAGTATTTTCTCGCACTTTGATTTTTCCCCTATACTTTACATGGGGGAATGGCACGGAAGTTACCGAAAATGTGCATGGCACGGAGTAGTATAGTGTATCCCACAGTATACGGGGGATACTCAAAGTATCCAGGATACAAATGTGGTGGGGGGGTAACTCCGCGAAAAAATCCCCCCCGGCCCCCCTCGCAGCGCAGCGCGGCCCGGCCGGGCCCGGCCCGGCGCGGTCCCGGCCCGGCCTAGCCCCGGCCCGGCCTGGCCCCGACCCGGCCCCGGCCTGGGCCCGACCCGCCTCGCACTGCGCCAGGCCACACCGCGAGCGGCCTAGGGAACTCTCCGGATAAAGATCACTCACCCTAGCTCATTTGGATGACGAGCGTTGGAAACAAGCTGCCGGGCGACCTCATCCAGCGGAAGAAGACGACGTTCAGCCCAAGTGACCGATACTCTGCCATCTCCACACTGACGAACGCACTCACGGCATCGCCACTCTGCAGCTCCGCGTGCCGCGTCACGACAACCTGCGGCTGGTCTGCCTCAACGCGCCGCGTCGTCACCGAGCCCTCAAAGGAACTGCGCGACACCTCACGCACCTCGAGCTCCACGGTCAGCGGCATCTCGAGCGCAACTGAGGGCCCGCTGGAAGGGCCCGCACCCGCCGCCGCCTTACGGCCGCGAGCGGCCTGCCGCTAACTGCCAAATAAAAGAGTGCGAACATTGACAGCCCATCGGGCCCCACTGACACCGCGACCTGCTGCGGCATGTTAACAACACCGGCACCGTCTTTTGCCGACAGCCACATCCGCCGACAGTTACTGCCGTCAGCCAAGCCTGTCGAGAGCACGCTTCATCGCGGGCTGTCAAATAAAACAGCGCGATCGCATGGACGGGCCTCTATTTCCTACTTAAGAATGGCGACATTTGGGCAGTGGTGGCGGGGTGTGCGGGTGCTGCGAAAAGCAATGCGAAGAGAAAGTAGAAAAGCAATGCCGCCGTGTTAACAACAGCGCCAAAGCCTCTTGCCGACCGCTGCAGTCGTGGAATTGCAAACGCCGTTCGCCAAACCTATCGAGAGCATGGCCCCATCGCAAGCCGTCAAATAAAACACCGCGATCGCCCTCTATTTCCTACTTAAGAATGTCGACATTTGGACAGCTGCAGTCGTGGAATTGCAAACGCCGCTCGTCAAACCTATCGAGAGCATGGCCCCATCGCGAGCTGTCAAATAAAACAGCGCGATCGCATGGACGGGCCTCTATTTCCTACTTAAGAAAGCCGACATTTGGGCAGTGGTGGCGGGGTGTGCGGGTGTTGCGAAAAGCAATGCAAAAAGAAAGTAGAAAAGCAATGCCGCCGTGTTAACAACACCGCCAAAGCCTCTTGCCGATCGCTGCAGTCGCGGAATTGCCAATACCGTTCGCCAAACCTATCGAGAGCATGGCACCATCGCGAGCCGTCAAATAAAACACCGCGATCGCATGGACGGCCCTCTATTTCCTACTTAAGAATGTCGAAATTTGGACAGTTGCAGTCGTGGAATTGCAAATGCCGTTCGTCAAACCTATCGAAAGCATACCTCATCGCGAAATGTCAAATAAAACATCCCACTGACGTGACACGTGAAATCGGCACGACGGAGGTGGGGGTTCTCTATTCTCTATTTTCTACTTAAGACTGGCGAGGCAAAGTCGCAGTCGGGTCCACCGCCTCGAGCAGTGCGAACCTCAGCAGCCTCACCGCCGGCCAGTCTTGCCCCGCGCCGCGTAGTGTAGCCCAATGCGAGCCAGTGTGACCAAGTGTGACTTCGACGTTCCCCAGTGTGACTAGCGCCGCCCAGTGTGACGAATAGTGACGAGTGAAATGGTGTGCGCGACAGAAACAACTCTCGGAATCAGTGCGCGAGCACAGAAAGGAGACCTTCGGATCGCGCTCCGCCCGGTCTGGTTCTCGGCGGGCAGCCTCGCTATTTGAGCTCAGGCGGCCTCGGCTAGGCCCGCCGCACCACCCACGCTCACATCATCTGCAAATTAAAGCGCCTCGTGGTAAGCCATTGATTCCCATTTTGCAAGGTATGGATATAAAACAGGTTGGACAATGTCACCAATGGCAATAAGTTCTCAGCATGGCTCGATATGAGCTTGTTACAGATAGTAGGCTCAGAACACTTCTTGACCAAAAACTAGATTTTCTTAACTCTTATGAAAGACTGAAGGCAGGCCGAGACGAATTGCATAAGTTATACCACTGGGCAAAGTCCGCCCCACCCGCCACACCCCCAGCCCACCCGCAGGTACGCAGTGGTGGGGAATTCCCCGCGGCTGAACCCCCCGCAGCCACGCCTAGAGTGTGGAAGCGCCCTCGAAGGGCGCCTCAACCTCCACCACAGCCCCCACCCCTTCCACCCCCCTGGCAGCCAGCCCCTCTCCGCATCAAGCGCGCGCGTAAAAAACCCACTTGGTCAATGTACTATTCGGACTCGCTAGCTAGTGTGGACGATAGTGAGAAGCCGCCACCACCCAAAACTGAGTATGAGGGTCACGGTGTTGGTGATACATCATTGCCCCCTAAACACCCCGGCTGGTTTGCCGACCCCATCTGGCGTGCATATCGTGGAAAAGACATACTGGACCGGCCCCTAGCCCCCGCGGGCTATAAAAGGCGGAATCCTTCAAGCCCGGCGCGACGATGGCAAACCCTCTAGGCCTTCTCCACCCAAGCCTGCTTTTAGCCGTGGGGAGTTCTCAGGCTGGCAAAAGCACGTGGTGCGTGCGTCTAGCCCGCTCAGCGCGTGAACTGTACGGCCACAACTTTTCAAAAATTATCTGGTGCTACAATGCCGGTGAGGCCTCAGCCCCCCGCGCAGAGCTGGCCGACGTTCCGGGCATTCAGTTTCACGCGGGAGTGCCCGACGATTTTGACCGCTTTCCCAAGGACTCGCTAATTTTTATCGACGACTGCTCGGAAGAATGTTCTGAAAGTGAGGCCGTTTTGAAGCTTGCTACGCGCGGCGTTCATCACGATCGAAAATCGGTGGTCCTCTGCTTACATAACCTATATTACAAAGGCAAGAACTTTCGAACGCTCTCTCTCAATTCCAATTATTTTGCCCTTTTTCGCGCGCTTCGCGACCGCACCCAAATTGGCGTGTTCCTGCGGCAGTTCAGCCCGACAAACTGGCGGCAGTATCAGGAGGTATATAACAGGGAGGTGGCCGACAAACCCTACCGCTATCTTTTTGTGGATTGCCACCCCGCCTCCAGCGTGCCAGACGCCTTCCGCATTCGGACGCAAATTTTCCCAGACGATCCAGCCGTGACAGTCTTTTGTTCCGACGCACAGATTCAGCATGCCCTGTCCGACGAAACGACGTCTTAAGCGACACATCCCGTTACTGCGCGCTCTCCAGGCGGGACCTCCCCCCTTACGAAGGGCTATTATAAAAACGGCAGATGCTAGCTTTATGAAGACACTGTCCGAGTGCAGCTTAAACGTGCTGCACGGAAACCAGCCGATTTCGCCGCGCTGTAAAGCCAATTTGCGCAGGTACAAGGCCGAGCTGCACGGTTAGCGCGACTCCTTGAAAAACAAGGACGGTTTTTGAAAAACAAGGAAATATGGAACACTTCAAGGAAGTTCCTTGGAAGTGTGCTCCCATTCCAAGGAGGCTCTCTTGTTTTCCAAGGGCAGTCCCTTGTTTTCTTGGACTCCAGACAAATTCCAAGGGCCCGCCTTGTTTTTGGGGCTCACTTCCAAGGGGACGCCTTGGTTGGTCTTTGCCGATTCAAGGAACCGCCTTGTTTGTCCGCAGAAGCTTGAGTTACGTCGTCGAGCACGTCATGAGGTCCCCGATGACGTCCCCCTGGGGTTCACCATGACGACCCCCATGTTTCACTGTGCCGTTGAGGCGGCCGGGTCTCACAGTGGCCAACGCCGAAGTCCGTTTTCTTCTACGTCCAGTACTTTCGGAGATACGAGGACGTACCACGAGGCCGCCGTCCAGGCGGAGGAGGAAGTGGTGATTTTTTCGAGGCCAAAGTAGCTCTGGCCACGAGCCTACTTGGTGTCCGGGACTTTTGACTTCGGAATCGGGTTAGGGGGTGCCGGCCCACCTCGAAACCAAATTTGGTCAAGTTCCGGTCAGCCGTTTGTCCAGGATGGCGTCAAACATCATCCAATCAGCAAAAGAAGTCCAAAAATCCAGCTGTTTGACGCCATCCTGGACAAACGGCTGGCCGGAACTTGACCAAATTTGGTTTCGAGGTGGGCCGGCACCCCCCTAACCCGATTCCGAAGTCAAAAGTCCCGGACACCAAGTAGGCTCGTGGCCAGAGCTACTTTGGCCTCGAAAAAATCACCACTTCCTCCTCCGCCTGGACGGCGGCCTCGTGGTACGTCCTCGTATCTCCGAAAGTACTGGACGTAGAAGAAAACGGACTTCGGCGTTGGCCACTGTGAGACCCGGCCGCCTCAACAGCACAGCGAAACATGGGGGTCGTCATGGTGAACCCCAGGGGGACGTCATCGGGGACCTCATGACGTGCTCGACGACGTAACTCAAGCTTCTGCGGACAAACAAGGCGGTTCCTTGAATCGGCAAAGACCAACCAAGGCGTCCCCTTGGAAGTGAGCCCCAAAAACAAGGCGGGCCCTTGGAATTTGTCTGGAGTCCAAGAAAACAAGGGACTGCCCTTGGAAAACAAGAGAGCCTCCTTGGAATGGGAGCACACTTCCAAGGAACTTCCTTGAAGTGTTCCATATTTCCTTGTTTTTCAAAAACCGTCCTTGTTTTTCAAGGAGTCGCGCTAACCGTGTGCGGCTTTTGGCGGCGCCCCACAGCCGGGTGCCCATTGCTCGAAAAAAGCGCATTCTTTCGCAGCGTGGCGGATTTTTGGGCGTGTTGCTCGGCTCTCTTCTGAGTGGACTCCTGTCTAAACTCGTAGCAACATGAAGCGCTATCACATTATGAGTGACGCCCAGTTAGAGCGCCTTTTGGAAAAACAACCCGAGCAGGTGGGAGGGGCGATAGATATCGATGCGGAGCTGCGTCTGCCGCGAGTCCACCAGCTCACAAAGGACATGGCAAACGTCCTAAAGTCCAATGATGCGGACTTGCTCGCCAAGTTTAGGGCCATGCAGGACGAGCTACATGCCCTCTACGAGTGGTTTAAGCAGCGTGAGGATAAAAAGGAGGGGGACAAGGTGGCAGAGACGCAGGCCGCTCCTCAGGTGCGACTTCGACCCCCACACTCACCGCCGCCGCCGCCCCCGAAAGTAATTAGAGATCGGGCCCAGACTAACGCCGCCAAAAAAGTTAAAGAAAAGTACCGCCGCGTTCAAAAGCGCCCGCCGGTAGTGGTGGACGAACCGCTAGATTACACACCCCGCCGGGCGCGCTCCAAGGGCGCGCCGCTCCGATGGCGAAACATAGACGAGGCTCGAGTGAGGATCCCGCGGCTAAAACGACTTTAGGCGATCTGTACTACGATTTCGACCAGCCAGCGAGCTTTGCCTCGATAGAGAAGCTTCGCCGGGCTGCCCCAGCCGGTCTAAAGACCGACGTATTACCATGGCTACGCACGCAGCCCCTGTACACGAGCACCGTCCCCCGCCGGCGAAAGTTCCCAATGAACCCGTATTTGCCCACGAGACGAAACCAGACTTGGGAGATTGACTTAATGATTATGGACAATGTCAGGACATGGAACGCCCCATATAGGTACATTATGGTAGTTGTCGACATTTTTGATAAGTACTGTTGGGCCGAGGCCATGAAACAAAAAACAATGGTGGCCGCCGCAGAGGCATTTACTGCCATTCTCGATCGGGCTTACCCCCGAGTGTGCAGCGTGCTTCGTAGTGACTCCGATGGGGCCTTTCTTGGTGGGGCTTTTCGTACTTTGCTAAAGTCAAGGGGAATAGTCTTGCAGCCGGCGGGCGGCTTAGTAAAAGCTAGCCAGGTTGAGAGGCTGATAAGATCTTTAAAATCAAAATTGTTTAAAATCTTTTATTTTAGGGGGGTGTTTAAATATACCGATATCTTGCAGCGTGTGGTCGACACGTATAACCGCACGCGGCACTCTGCCACCCACTTCGCACCCGCCGAAGTTACGGAAAATGACGTCTTTGACATTTGGTTCCGAAACTATTTGGACCATGCGCGGCGGCCGCCACGCCAGCCTCGCTTTAGGGTGGGCGACTATGTGCGTCTGCTTATAGACCGGGGCAGTGGTTTGACGGATCGGGGCTACTATCAGGGATACACCAGTGAAATATTCCGAATTTATCGGGTGCAGACAAAGCATTCTACCGGCTATTTACCACAACCGCTGTACCACCTCAAAGATCTGTCAGGCGAACATATAAAAACCGGCTGTTACGAGCACGAGCTGTCTCTTGTGTCATTCAATCCAAGCCCGTCCGGGCAGAAGGTTGAAAAGGTGGTGTCGTATCGCGAGGTACCTCGTAGTAAAGAGTTGGAGTACGAAGTGAAATATCGAGGCTCCACGAAAACGGAGTTTGTGTCCGAGGCTAGTTTGCGTAATTTGATGTAACATGGCCTACGAAAAAAATTCCTTTTTTCTGTTTTTAAGTAGTGACAGCTCGGAGGACATTTTTCCCGACAATGTAAAGTCTAGCTTCTCTACGCGACTTGCCAAACCCATTTCGCTCGATCCTCAAAGACGATGGGGCGTCGGCTTGGCCGAATTACTCATTGCTCCAGGCATACCAACAATGGGGCGGTCTGCAAGCGGGTCTGGCGCCAGCCGCCCTGGAGCCGCCCCTGGTAGCAGCCAGCCTGCCCAGTCTGGGACTGTCCAGTCTGGGACTCCCCGCCCGGGGACTGGCCATCGGGGAAAGGGGTCTGGGACTGGCCAGTCTGGGACGGGCCAGTCTGGGACGGGCCAGTCTGGGACGGGCCCCAGTCGGGGACGGGCCGTCTGGGACTCCCCATCTGGGACTGCCCAGTCGGGGACTGCCCCTGGGACTCCCCAGTCGGGGACTCCCCAGTCTGGGGGCCCATTCGGGGACTGCCCAGTCTGGGACTGCCCAGTCTGGGACCGCCCAGTCTGGGACTGTCCAGTCTGGGACCGCCCAGTCTGGGACTGCCCAGTCTGGGACTGCCCAGTCTGGGACTGCCCAGTCTGGGACTGCCCAGTCTGGGACTACCCAGTCGGGGACTCCCCGTCGGGGATACCCGTCTGGGACTACCCAGTCTGGGACTACCCAGTCTGGGACTGTCCAGTCTGGGACTGGCCAGTCTGGGACTGTCCAGTCTGGGACTGGCCAGTCTGGGACTACCCAGTCTGGGACTACCCAGTCTGGGACTACCCAGTCTGGGACTACCCAGTCTGGGACTACCCAGTCTGGGACTGCCCAGTCTGGGACTGCGCAGTCTACGACTGGCCAGTCTGGGACTGGCCAGTCTGGGGCTGGCTCTGGCAGCAGCCAGCCTGGGGCTGCTCCTGCCGCCGGCCAGGCCGGCTTCAGCCAGTCTAGATCCGCCTCTGGCAGCAGCCAGCCTGGAAGTTTGCCACCCCCGGCTAACGCCCCTTTGGTCTTTGAATGGTCTAGGACTTTGCCTACAGCCAACAGTGTGCGTGTCACGGTCGACGACTCTGATGTCCTTGTCCTAGTGCCGCGCATGGATTACACCATAGACACATTTTATGAGTCCAATATTGGCGCTCAGGTCAGGCACGGGCGTTTTCTTCTTCGAAGGGGCTTTTTGGCCGCCATAAACAAAGAGCTGTACCGCAAAAGTTTAGGAAAACCAACCCCTGGGCCGGCGTCAACACTAGCTTTTGTGTTTAAAAACAAGACCTATGCGGTGGTGGGCAAAGTATTCTCCACAGTCGAAGACTTTTTGCTTAATTTGGGCCAACATATAGGCGATCTCGCGATTTACAAGGAGTTTCTTATCGAACTGGCCGGTAAGCTGCGGAGAGAGGAGACCGATGATAATGCAAATCCAACGCGCGCTAGGCGGCAGGCCCCGTCTCTTGGTGGGCCCATCTTTTGCTATCTCGACATCGTGCAGCCTGTGCGTGTGGGGGATTCGTTTTCAAAATTGATTCGCATAGTTCCGGGTGGGGAGGACCACTACACCTTTACAGACAAGTACTACATGCCCGTTCAGACATGTTCCTTCGCCAACATTTCTGTCATGTTGGCAAATAGATTAGGAGAACGGTATCCATTCACAAACGGCTCCAGTCCCACCATTTTGGCACTGCACTTTGTCGACATGGACCAGGAACGTATATAAGGCAGCAGTTTGTCTACACAAGCTGGAAGCATGGATGAGTTTACAAAGCACTACCTCCAGCAGGCTGGTGGGGCTGCGGGAGGGCTTGGAGGTGGCGATTTATCAATAGGACCAGTATACCGCGCGGGCTTCGTCAAGGGGCAGCGGGGGCGCGGTCTTGTTGGGGACTTTTTTAGAGGGGTTTGGTCGTTTGTATCCCCCCTGTTTACGTCGGGGGCTAGCGCGTTGGGTAAGCAGGCCTTGAACACGGGTGCGAGTATACTCAGTGAGGCCGCTGCGGCAGGGCCGGGCTCTGACATGCGGGACATTGCAAAGAAGCGACTCGTCGAGGCGCGCGATAGTCTGGCAGCGAAGATGAAGGGTGGGGGCAGGCGGGGGGTAAAAAGACGAAAAACGCAAAGCGAGAAGAAAGTTGGTAAACGCCGCAAGCAAACGCGGACACCTAGGTCGAAATTGGACATATTTAGCACCCTTTCCCCCACGCCTAGGCGCGGTTTGTATAAAAGGAAGTAGCGCATAGGCTCGGCGCATTCAACGCTGCATAATGGCGACCACTGCCCAGTTCCAGCCCGTGGCCAAGAGCGAGTTCGACTTTTTTAGACCGCGAAACGTGCAGGTCTCCCAGGTCGGCTGTGAGACTATCCCTCTCAAGCCCATCAACAGCGTTAATGCGTTTTCGAAGCGTTTAGAATTCTTTCATCCAGGAAAAAATACAGATTTTTACCGTAACTTAGCAAACACCTTTCTGTATTTGAAGTTTAAGGTTGCCAAGCCAGATGGTACTGCTATAGACACCGCTAAAAAGACGGCCGTCGTCAATTACATAGGGCAGACTATTATCAGCAGTCTGCAGCTTGCCCTTAACGGCATCGTCGTGACCAGAAACACAGATTTTTATCCATATCGAGCCTACATTGAGGCCCTTCTTACTGGCAATGATTCGGATGCCTCTTGCCATCTTGCCGCGGGTGGATTTCAGCTAGACACGGGAACGGGGGATGAAATCGCAAAATTTGACGATTCAGCTAACAAGGGATGCAAGGCTCGCTATAACTGGGTAAAGAACGGCGACGCGGTCGAGGTCATATCGCGGCTGCATACGGACATTGGAAAAAGCCATCTTTATCTTCCTAACGGTCTAGATTTGACCATTAACCTTGACTTGGCGTCCGATGCCTTTATTTTGGTGGGTGCGGATGGTGTTACCGCGTCAGACGTAGCATTTCATTTACTGGACTCGACACTGTACACGGAAATCGTGCACGCGAACCCGGCCGTCCAGACCGCAATAGAAAGAGTGTTTTTGGACCGAAACGCGATCATTCCCATCCAGAGCACGGAAGTGCATGCCATCAATGTGCCTGCCGGTCAGAAACACATTTCGGTGGACAACCTCTTCACGGGGAAGCTGCCGTCGGTTTTGCTCGTTGGCATTGTTGAAAACTCTGTGCAGGGGAGGCACTCTGACCAAAAACAGTTTCGTTTTCAAGCACTTTGATTTGACAAATTTGAATGTGTATGTAAATGGCTCACAGCATGCCTTGGGACCGTTCGACTTTACAAAGAAGAATTGCGCCCTCGGATATCATTCTTTGCTGAAGGCCTCAGGCCTTTTGTCTCACGGCGAGTCCCCGATGATTACCCAGGAACGATACCAAAACGGTTATGCTTTGTGGGGCTTTGACCTTTCGCCCGAGGGGAGCGCCGCTAGCCATGGTACACACTCCTCCGTCCAGCGTGTGGGCAGCATCCGTCTAGAGGCTTTGTTTTCCACCGCACCCACCGTCACGACCACTTTCCTCATTTACAGCATTCGCGAGGGCTCGTCCATCGAAATTGATAAAATGAGGAATGTTTATTTGTCCCTCTAACAGATTGAACTGTTGGTGAGACGGCTTCGTGGTTGGTCAAACTGCGCCGTTTGATCTGGTGTAGGGTGAATGATCCAAGGCTGGGGTTAGATAAATAGGGCTCCCTACCTCGCGTCCGAAAGATGCCTAAAAACGTCCGTCGTCGGAGCGGGGTGGGTTTGAGCACTGGGGACATTGCCAGGGCCCTTCTGGGGCGCTGTGAGACGAGGGAACATTTTAAAGGGGTGTATTCATTAGACACTCTTCCCCACACCCCTTTTGAATACCGCCCGGCTTTAGTGGTGTGCAACACTGCCTACCAGCATAGCGCGGGCGAACATTGGGTGGCTCTGTATTTAGACACAGCGTGGTGGGCTTAGTTATTTCGATTCATACGGGCTGCCACCCAGTGGAATACACCTTATGACTTTTATTTATAAAAATAGCATTAATGGCTCGTGGGATAGTAACCACACACAACTCCAATCGCTGGATAGCGCTGTGTGTGGGAAATATGTGTGTTTGTATTTGTATTATCGGGTGTTGGGATACAGTGAAACAGAGTTTGTACAAATGTTTATAAAATGTAAAAATAAAAAACCTGACGCTACTGCTAATCTGTTATTTAAAAAAATATTTGGCAGTGTGGGAGCTCGTGGGGGATGTGTTGGTGCCGCTGGGGCTCAGTGGTCTTATAAATATACCATCTAGTGGCGGTTTCAACACATTTCCTCCCTAGTGGAAGTGGCGGCGGCAATGGACTCCACTCCTCCCTTTGGGGGGTGTGCAAATAAGTCTATATGGAGCGATGTGCTTCGAGACTTTCTCGAGCTCCCGAACGAGGCACGCAGCGGGGTGTTTGCCGAGTGGTACGCCTTCTGTGAGTCCATTGCTGGCGAAACACCTAAAAACGTGTCGGAATTGTCGGATTGCTGGCGGCGGTTTACAACTCACGCCCCACTCGGCAGCCACTGTGATAGCTTTGGCGCGGTCATGTTGACCATCGCCCTGACATCGGCGGCTTTTTTTGTAATTGCCGGTGTGGGTGGGCAGAGGCTACGCAATGCTCTACGAGAGCGAACAAATTCTGGATCGGTCTGATGCCCACCCAACACCTCGCGACCAAGGCCTGGATTCGCCTGGATTGTTGTGTGAATTGTGAGGAGTGACTTCATTTTGTGTGTACATTGTTTTGTTCCTTGTTTATCATTTGTTGCATTGTTTATTTATTATGCATTATTACACTGAATGTGTTATATTTCCGATGTATACTGCACTTCTGTCTGTACCCCATGCTTCAAATAAAGAAAAAACAAAAAAACCCAAAAAATATTGTGGCATCCTCACAGCAGGTGTTGAGTTGGAAACCTCTTGTTGTGAGGATGACACGGTAGATTTTCGGTTGGCATCTGTCTGCCCACGATGAAAATGAGACATCCCACCTTTTGCCAAGAAGCACACGACTTCCACAACTCCCCGTGGAGCGGCCCTCCAGGAGGGTAAGACTAACATGGCATCATTGGTGGTGGCTGGATGTGAAACGCGCACATATTGGCCCTATTGCTAGAAGGGAATTCTAAGGTATTTTTTAAGCTTTTTGAGCTTTTTTCTGTATTTTTCTAGGCTTTGGGGCTCATTTGATGTCCGAATCATGCGCGGCTTGGTTTCTGACCTTTGGGGTCCCAAGGAGTAGATTTCCACCGTCAAATATTTTTTTCCCAATTTTGACCGTTCTGACCCACTGTGCATCGCTAGTAGGGAATTCGGCGGGGCTGGGCCAGGCCGGGCCGCCCGCGGACAAACTTATGGATTTCCCTGTCGCATTGCTTTCCCACTATCGCAGCAGCTCCTGGGTCAGTGGGGCCAGTGGGACTGGCGATGATCGCATTGTTTTAGGCAGTTCAGGACAGGCCGCTCGCGGGCGGGTGGGTGTAAGGCGGTAGCGCGGCTTGGCGTGGCGCGAGGTGGGCCGAGCCAGGGCCGGGGCCCAGTCGGGGGCCGGGGGCCGGGGGGGCCCCGGGGCCGGGGGCCGGGGGCCGGGGCCCGGGGCCGGGCCCGGGCCCGGGGCCGGCCCCCCGGGCCGCGCTGCGCTGCGAGGGGGGCCGGGGGCGATTTTTTTGCGGAGTTACCCCCCCACCACATTTGTATCCTGGATACTTTGAGTATCCCCCCTATACTGTGGGATACACTATACTACTCACGGAAGTTACATCATCAAAAAAACCGTGAAAACGGACCCAAACCCCTTCACCAAATCGAACGGGGGTCTCGCCTTAAAATTTAAAAAACGTTTAAAAACGCAAAATGGCCAGGGGGACCGAAATCGATAGGCCGAGTAGCAAGCTCGCAATTGATGACACGGAAGGTTACACATAAACCTGACACATGCCGGATTTTTACCTTTGGTGGTCAAGCTAGCCGGAATGGAGCCCCCCAGCGAAAATCCGCCTACCGCGCTGGAAAGAGGAAAACCGTGCTGCTGATTTGGACGTTGAGCCGAATTTTTCCCGCTACAGGTTCGGCGCTGAGGCGCGAAACAAAAGTTGACGATGTTGGAAAACCGTACACGGTGGACATTTTTTCATCCAAAAAAGCAGGATGAGAGTCACTGGAATAAATTGCTATCCAAGAATGTCATAAAGGGTTGCCAACAGAACAAAAGGCTGTTCGCGGATTTGCTCTCCGACAAATAGTTCAGGAGATTTTCGCCTTGAAACACGGACTTTTGGCCCATGGACAGCACGGAAGTTCTTTTTCCCCAGTTTTAGCCTTTTTTGACAGGGAAATGCTTGAACTGCATGCTCGGTTAGTGTGTGGGATAGTAGGGAGATGAAGTTGAGAGAAGCTCCAGACAAAAAAAACCACTTGGTCGGCGACATCCTAGGAGCGGGCGCTTGTGGTGTTTTATCGGTTCATTGTATGTATACGAACTGCCGAAAAGACACTTGGACGAAATCCGACACCCCCTGTGGCTTTGGTACGGGTCTAAACACCCCAAAAACAGCTGTTTTCGAGGGTTTGGGACTAGATGGGTTCTCGAAAACCGAGATCCAAAAAAGTACCCAATGGGTCTCAGATACTAAAAAAAAATGCGCTCTTTCGAATGCCGTGTCGAACGAGGCTCTACGACGTCGGGTTTGGATGCTCGGGCTCTCAAAGTTGCTCAATTTCACTTTTTTTACTAAAGATTTGGGCATATCAGGGCCGTTTGAAGTAACCATCGGCGATTTCGCTCCTCTTTGTCTAAAATGGTGCCTACCCATAGGTAAACCCCCACAAAATTTCAGCCATGTCAGGCAATTATTAGAGGAACTGTGAAAAATTTAAGTTTTGGGTCATTTTACCACGGGGTTGGGTTTTTTTTTGGGGTCCAGAAAAAAAAATTTTTTTAGCTATCTACTTTTGATCAGCACCTCTTGAAACGCCTTTTTAACATGGTGCCTCAAACTTTTTTCGAGGACAAACTTGTCTTTTTCAAAGCTGTAATTGACATAACTGGAGAAAAGACAAGTTTGTCCTCGAAAAAAGTTTTGAGGCACCATGTTAAAAGGCGTTTCAAGAGGTTAAAAAAATAAAGCTGACACATGCATTTTTTTTTGGCCCCAACCCCTAGCCGGGAAAAGGGACCCCAGCTTAAATCCGCTACCGCCTGGAAAATTGCCTGCGGGCTAAAATTTTGGGGGGTTTTCCCCCTATGGGTTCGGCCCCTTTGACGCGAAAACTAAATTGCCGATGGTTACTCAAACGGTGAACCCAATTCTTCATAAAAAGCGGGAAAGGTGGAGAAACTTTGAAAAAAGCATCCAAAATGTCGAAAGAGCCGTTCCGAACGGCATCAAAAGGCTTTTGGTTCGGCCCGGGATTTGGATCTCCGAGAACCTTTAGTCCAAACCCTCGAAACACGGCTTTTTTGGGTTTTTGGAAAAACCCACGGAGGTTCATTTTGCCAAAGTTTTTTCGGCAGTTCTTACAGGAAATGCCGAAAAAACCAAAATGCTCCCGTTAGGTGTGCCGACAAGTGGTTTTGTCTGGATTTTTGAGTCATAGGAATCAAACCGCAGGTGTCGATACGTCGAAAAATAAGGAAACTGTGGCCCAAAGACACAAAAGGACCCATAATTTTGGCAACCTCCCATAGGGCCTTTTCGGGACGCATTGCACGTAGGTGCAATATGGCTATGGCATTGCACGTGGTGCTATATCTCAGTGCATTGCACCATACGTGCCATATTCATAGCGTTTGGAATCTCAGTGTGCCCTCATGGGCGAGGACTTGTATTTTGATGTTCAAAGCGTCCCTGACGCAGATGTTGATATTGTTTCCCATTAGGATGGGCTGTCAATCGTGATTTATCGATGTTGCAAACGCAATAACCCGCAAAAATAACTTCATGGCAGGCGCGGCTCGAGGGGGGGGGGGGGGTTCGAGGGTCGCCCGCAGGGCGTCGAAATCGCGCTTCGGCTTGGCTCAGCGAGGGTTTTGACATCAGGAGCGACCAGCGAACCCCCCGTCAGGTTTAGTCTGGAGCCGCGCCTGACTTCATGGCATTACAAACGCTACGCGACCTGGGCCTAGTCTGTTAACTTAAGGCTTGGCCCTCGCGCATCGACGTCGAAAATTCGAAATTTTGGCTTTTACTCAGTTTTGGTAGAAACGTACCAAAAATGCGCCGGTTGTCCGACCGAATGATGCGCTGGGACGTTCTAGAGTGGCCAATCGTCCACGACTCCGATTAGCGGAGCCAAGCCCGGGCTGATTGAGGGGGTATTGATTTGGGTGATAAAATGATTCTCACCCAAGTTTGGGCGAGGCATTCGGGAAAATATTGGCTGGCTATACGGGCAGCTGATATTCCCTTCATCACCTAAAATTGGGTGAGGAAGTATACCTCGCCCAAAATTGGGTATTGGTCAAGACTTTATTCTGAGAGAAGTGTTTCCTCACCGACGTAATGGACGTGGAGGGGTCGCAGCCAGTACCTGATCCGCAGCAAGCGTTGGTCGGGCTCCACCGGCACGGTCGCCACGTGTTCCGGCTTGCCCCACGGCCACACGGCCATCTCACCGCGCTCTCACCGTAAACGCCACTTGACCCTCCGGTAGATACTTGGCTCCGCTTGGTGATGACTGGTGCAGGGGAGGATACGTCCCAACCGTAGCTGCACAAAAGATAGTCGATCAGCGGGAGCGGCAGTTTGGGCTTCAAATTGGGGAGGGGATGGATAAGAGTGCCTTGCGTTACTGTAACGATACTTAAACATGTGATTTTCTCAAAGTAAGTACTATTTTTGGAAGGTGCGAACTCAAATGTAGGCGAAGCACGCACCTCAAGGAGTAACCACGAGGCACACACTTCTTCGATGCATGGCCGTCATTGGTGCTCGCAATCAACAAACAAGTGTGTGCCTGAGGCATTCAGGAAAGAAGCGTGCCCTTGTGGTTGCGTCTTGACTGCCGGCGGACTGAAGGCCGTTCTTCGCTGACACACGAGTTTGCAGAGTGGTTTGAGGAAACCCGAAACTGCACTCGGATTCACTATTATATATTGTCCAATGTATTGGACAAGCTGTATGTTAATTGAAATCCATGCCCTATTTTAAGATCAGTCACCTTGCCTACTGCGACCCATGGGGCTGTTGCGGAGGGAGGTCTCGTACTGCAGCGCGCCGCTCGGAGCACCGCCTATCACTGTGAGCCTGCTGCAGAAGGAGGGGCTGCACATTAAAATGAGGATGCGCTCGCCTCGCTTCGTGTGGTCCAGCACAGCCGTGACTCGCTCCCCAGGGGCCAAGCTCCCCAAGTTGGTGAAGCCTGTGACAACAACATCAGATTAGACCCTCACTGTGAGAGAAAAGTGCGGAAAAAGTACGGAACATGTCTGGTCAAAAATTTGCCTGCAGCGTCCTTACTTGCCATCTACGGAACTTCCGTACTTTTTTTTTCCGTACCCATTTACATAGGTTCATATGGAGCAAGTACGGAACGTTCCGTTCCGTACTTTTCTCCGTGCCTCCGTATTATATTTTTCTGTACCATTTCCGTACAAAAGTACGGAATTTTTTCCTGGGCACCTTGGACGGCGTTCCCCTCCCCCTCCCCCCCCGGTCCATCATCGGTTTAACCTAACCTTCCCATGTATTTAAGATAGGACCGTCATCAGAGGCCGTACCCCCTCCCCCCTAAAAAGTGATGACGCCTTGGCCCGGCCACCATATGACATACTGACGCTTTTCTACGGCGCTTCACAGATGCCAGGCAAGAACCACGTTCACGTTCGGAGACTTGGCGTTCGCTCCGGAACGAGAACGCCGTTCTCGCTTGAAAGTTGCGCTTTAAAGTCAAATGTGTAGCCGAAAGTCGATAAGTCGATTAGTAAGTAATCTGGTCGCAAATAATGTGCCCCCCCCCTTGCCGCCGAATCTGCGGTGAAAAAACGTAACTCATTTGGAGAGAACGATGTTCTTGTGTCGGAGCGAACGGCTTCGTGTTAATTACACTTGGCTAGGCTACTTCCGGGCAATCTTTACCGTCCGCCTCTGTCCCTTGGTTGACGGCAGATTAGATTCTCCTGCTCTGCCGGCCGAGCGCCTGATAGCCAGGCAACTCATCCACCAGCCCTGCCGGCATGCTGGCGTTTACGCGGGGCCAGCTCTAGCTTACACTCTCTCAAAAACTTCTTTCTTTGCATTGGGGAGTACTACTCTGCAACTTGAAAAGAAAATGCTTTCCAACGTTACTAGCCAATGCTTCGCAACGGTACAAACTTTTTTCTTCGCAACTTACGAACTATTTCTTTGCAATGCGAAGAAGAAAGTTCGCAAGGGAGTTTGTAATACAATGCTGGAGAATGTTTTGTGCTGCAAAGACTCGTCACGATAAGCCCCAAAGAGGGTTACGAGGCCCACGTCACATTCCTTAGAAAGGAGTTCTTACCGTCGCAAAATGCCGGACTTTCGTCTGAGCCGTCAGCACAGTCCCTGGACCCGTCACACACGTATATTGTAGAGCCTCTGCCATCCTTGCAATCGAAGGCACCTGCAACACAGAGCATTGCCACATTGCAGTTCGTTGCGCCTCAGCGAGTGTGGAAGGAATTGGACTAGCGGTGTGTCAGGACAACACTTTCATTCCAGGAACGTGACATCACGATGAAACCCAACGTGACAAATCGTTTGAGCATTGTGTCACATTCGTTAGAGTGTGAATTGTCCAAAAAACAGCTTGTTCACATTCAAACGAACGTGACACAATGCTCAAACGAACGTGACATTTTGTCACGTTCGTTTCAACGTGATGTCACGTTCCTGGAATGAGAGTGAACCTAACAGACCAGATTCACAGGGTTCGCGATGGGATTGTCGCCTTCCCCTGGAGGCGGCAGCGGCCTGAAAAGTAGGCATTCAATCTCCTCTTCCCTGATGGGTAGGCTACTTTAGCGGCATATAACCCCGTCGCCCTTGCCTCCCTCGAACCCGTCTCTGGATCCGGCCTCAAATGAACTGGACAGTAGTTCACTGACAATGAAAGAGTTTCGATCGATTCAAAATTTTCGGCGATGCATACTACTTTATCACCCCTTACTTCGGAAAGAATCATTTTACCAGAGTTGAGAAACTTTTTCACCCACATTTTAGCGAAAAATGGTGTATCATCTGCTAGTAAGTCAGCCAGATGTTACCATCTTGACCAAATTGTTACCAAACTGTTACCAAATTGACTGATAAAGAATACCTGACCCAAAATTAAGTCCTTACCGTGACTCCTCAATGTACGCATACGCAGACTCACCGGCGTGGGAGGCCCCCAGAAGCAGAGCAGGCAGCACCAGCACAGATGAGATCTTGACAAACTCCATATTGGCTCTGACTGACATTCTCTTCCCGCGCTACGGATCTTGGTGGCAAGGCGTGGCGTGGCAGCCGCGCGGCGGTATCGTGATAACCTGCGACCTGCTGACTGACTCTGCGAGTCGTTTCCGTCGCTCTGTGTTTCTCGCACTCATGGGGTGCTTCTTGCTGGTGCGAGAGGACGGAGCGACGAAAACGACTCTCGAAATCAATCTACAGCAGTGCAGACTATAACATAACAAGGCGCTACGCCTGCGTAGACCATCGGGGGAAACCAAACTCAATAACTAAAACAAACCCGGCGGGGCAAGGATGAGAGCATTACTACACACTAAATGTAATGAACAATTTTGTACGAGACATTACAGTTTTTTGAGGACGCGAACTTTTCGTACAATTTTTGAGCGGAAAACTGCACAAAATTCCCCATTTGGTGCAAAATCTTGCACAAATTTATACGAGAAGATCGTGTGCCCCAAAAACTGGGATGTCTCGTGCAAAATTTGTACAAAAACATTGAGTGTGTACAACGGGAAGGTGATCATCGCAGTGTTATCATTTAAATAAAGGAAGACAACTAATCACTCTTTGTCCTGGTAGGCATCGACTCTCATAACAGGAACGTGGCATCGCGTTGAAACGAATGTGAAAAAATGTCACGTTTCTTTGAGTTTATCACATTCGTTTGAATGTGAAAAAGCTTATTTATGTACGATTCATATCCCAACAAATGTGACACAATGCTCAAAGAAAGGTGACATTTCATCACATTCGTTTCAACGTGATGTCTCGTTCCTCCAATTAGTGAGAATGATCTTGTGCGACATCACGCTCCCTTGAACCCTCTAGGAGTAGGCAGCTGGCCATCCAAACCAGCATAGTAAATAGCTCCGCGCGGAAATTATGATGACAGTCTCAGTCTCGCTGCCAGCGACTGCAAAGCAGTTGCTTGTTCGAAACGGCGAAGAACTCGGGAAGATTCATAGAGACATTGACTACGGGTCGTCGATATGCACGCTTTCACGATTTTGGCTTCAGGGCAACATAAAGTTTCGTCTAGGGTAGGCTATTTGCGCTGATTCCAGAAATGATCTTTATTTTTCGATTGCACCTAAGTTTGGTGCTCTCAAATGGTGATCGAGTGTTCGGATGCGGGGTTTGGCGGCGGGATGGTCTTCCTGGTCCACAGGGGGGGGCAGTCTGACACACAGGGAGGAATGCAATCTCACTCAGTAGTCCTCAGACCTCTATTTGTATGATTTTACATCAAAAATCATAGGAAAAAACAACTCATTTTTCACTATTTTGGCACCGTTCTCACCTGTTTATTTGACCATTGGGGCTTGCATTGGGGAGGCATTATTGAACTTAAATTCAAATGAAGGAGAGGAAGTACGCATTTGGATACTCTACAAATTAAAGAGCGTACATTGTACGCTTTCCCTGCAAGCACGCTCTAGCTAGCGCATGCATGCCAAGCATGCACTTACGACTGCATACATGACATGTTCACGCTAAATGAAGCATGCAATGTACGCTTTTCGATTTGTAGAGTAATTGGGCCCGATAATGACTACCAGCGCCCAAATATATTGCTGACGAACAACTTGAGCCATTAGCAAACAGGTTCGGTTTTCAAATAACAGCAAGATAGGTAGTTACTGCTAAATTACATCAATTTAGGGGAGAAGATGGTATTTATTGGCTTAGTGCAAAAACATCATCTTCAGTATGATGGTTCGAGGTCCTCCACGTCATCGTCATCCGAGTATTGGGGTGGCACTCGCGGGACAGCGGGAGAGGAAGCCGGCAGATTGGCGGAAGACGACTTGACGTCCGACTCCACCGAGGACTCCACGGTAGAGCTGGAAAGTAAATGAGCAAAGAACTTGAAGTCAAACGACGGAAAATACACATGTTCACTCACAAAGGACATTTGGTGGTGTTCTGTTCTGGCTCGACCGGGAGCAGGCATATCAAGCACAAAGAGAAAGGTTGTGAAGAACGGTGGTTTGCGAACCTGTGCCCTGTACCTATCCGCAGTACACGTGACTCTTTAGTCAATCCTCCTTCACGAAGGGCCAATGGTTATACTAGTTTCCGAAACTGTTCGGAGTAAACCTAGAGTTTGCTTCTATGGTAAACTCCATCACAGTTCAGAAAATTTCTATTATTTTTTTTCACTTTTTTAAAGAGATTTTGGTCAGTGTTCAATTATTGTAGGGGTATCAGGACGGTTCACCCAATTCCTTTCACCCGAAACAGTAATGCCCACAAGTGTCTTGTCCACTAGTTACACATCCATCCCATTTAGCCCATCATCAGTATAGCCCGCCAGCGTTTGGCCCTTTGTACTTCCTCTTTCCTCCCGTTGCACCCTCAGATCCTTACGGTCCTTACGTCCGTACTACGAAAAAATTCACCGTGCCTTTCGATGAATCATACGTGATGCGATGGCCTTTACTTATTGCATGGGCGTGGCAACTATGTGATAAAACGTGTTGATGACATCCTTGTAAAGAAAATTTGCCTTGGAATTGTCATCAACTGACAACCAGAATTTGCACAGTGTGCATACCTGAATACCTTACATCGGCAACTGTGCAAATCACGTACGTGCACGTTGGACCGTACCTCACGATGACAAATCATCGTAATACGCATCAAGAAGGTATGCAGAAAAAGCAGAACAGTGAGAGGCCCATGGCTGGACTGGAACTGGGAAAGGTGCAGACAACTAATATTCATTGAAGAGACATCGAAAAAATTTGGATCGCAACTAACAGTGCCTTAGACAGGGCCTGTGAGAATAGCGTCACTCTAGTGGGTTTCGGGGTAAAAGGGTCAAATGATGGTCGGGTCTCCTTATTCTGGAATAAAGGGAGTGGGTCTAAAATTGAAGGATGAAATTGAAGTGTGCATTTCTGGAGGAAGAGAGACTTTGGGTGAATCGTGGATCCGTGTGAGACTGCCAGAAGGAAGTCAAAGTCCCCTTCACCAAGCAAGTTCGATGACAAGCCAGGCACCAGTGTGCCCTCTTATTCTAACTCTAGGTGTAAGACTGCCAGAAGCAAGGTCCCCCTTCACCAAGCAAGTTTGACAATCCAGGCACCAGTCGCCCCTGGTATTCTAACTGGAGGAGTGAGACTGCCAGGAGGAAGTCTAGATCACTTTCACCAAGCAAGTTTGATGATGACAAGCCAGGCACCAGCCAATCGAGATCCGCTAACTGGAAGAGTGAGAGTTCCAGGAAGAAATCCAGGTCGCCTACATCAAGCAAGTTTGATGATGAGAAGCCTTGCAATAGTCGAGCTAGGTCCTCTAACTCGAGGTGTGAGACTGCTAGAAGGAGATCCAGGTCACCTTCTCCTTTCTTCAATGATTACGAATCTGAGTCCCGCTCTCGGTCACCTCTCTCATTCCTGACTCAACGAAGTTCTCCTGCTACTGCCACATTACGCTCCAAAAAGAAGGCTGAGAAAGAAAGATCCCTTGCACCAGACTTCGCCCCTTGCAGCCAGAAGAAGACTGACCCTGATTTTGTACCCACAGGCAAGGCCACTCCTCAGCCACCACCTAAGAAGAGGGGAAGGCCACCAAAGAGTAAGAATGGAACTTCTAAGCTGGAAGGAGTTAAGTGCCCCATATGTCATGAAAATGTTCCTGGTAAACTGTGGCTGGTGACAAAGTGCGGCCCCATGTCTTCAGACTTGGGTTTCGACTCCGGGGCAGTCTGCCCGAGAACTCAAAATGTGCCCAGTCTATGGGCAGGACTTCAACATGACTGAGGTCAACCCCATTTATTTTGGCTTCTAGTTTTTGCTCTTGAATCTAAGATTTTTTATTCTTTTTTCCACTTTGATGTTGGTATTTGACTAGTCACAAGAAAGTACAGTGGATCCTGCTTATAACATTACCCGCATATTTTGCTGCTAAACTTTCCAGAGTCAAAAATCGCGTTGAACCTTTTACTGCTCATAATATTTCCATTTTTTAATCGTGCAAGTTGATCTGACGTCACAAACCTTGTATCTGTTTCGGCCAATCTGGCAGCCAGCACATGGGTGGCCACAAGGAGCAGCGCACACAGCACAGCTTTACAGTTGACCATCTTGAACGAGCAGCTTCGCTGTGAGAGTTGCTTGGAAGACCAGCTCGTGGGTCACAGTAATGAGCACAGCTGCCTCTCGGAGTTTTAAAGACAGGCGCTGATAACGGAATTGGTAGCAAGTCACGTGCGTTTTGTTTTCTGCTTTCTCATTCCAGGAGGAACGTGAGTGATATCTAGTTGACACGAACGTGACCAAATATCGCGTTCCTTTGGGCATTGCGTCACATTCGTTTAAATGTGAATAAGCTAACTGTGCGATAGCAACGCCCGCTTGAACAAGGGTTCTTATCAGAGGAAAACAAAACAGGTAGAAAAGTATCATTTTTCACAAATTTTCCATGGAATTAGTTTTTCTTGTCCGATAATGATTATAAAGTAGTATTTTTCGACCGATATAAACCCTCGAGGTTCGTTTTGAGGGCAATTTTATGCTCTTCTGCACTTTGCCGATTGCAAAAAAGTTGAAAACTTTGGCTCAAATCGTGCACGCAGTGACACCATGTATAATTTTGCAGACCTCTTTTTACGTGCTTCATGCCTCACTTGATGCAAAAACAAAATATTTTTTTGACATTGTTGTAAAAAGTTTGATTTTTCACATGGTCACCGCCGTTTGTCTCTAGCATTCATGCAAGCCGTTTTCAGTGTGGTCCTAACAGAAAAATCGAAAAAAAAAACAAAAATTGGAAAAGGGTGCACAAAGTACTACTGCCCCCTTACAAACACAATTTCACCAAAACAGCAAAGAAAGTTGAGAGAAATCTTAAGATCGTCACCCTACTCTACGAACTGAAATGTGTACTCAGTATGCATCTAGATATGCATCTACAGATGCATGTAAGGGAGGGTGGGGCACCTAGTGACACTTTTTTTGGATCTTGGCACCCACTCCGATACTGTGCGAGAAATGAATCTGCTTTCACCTCAGAAGGTTGCTTTGATCCTTCCTTGATCGCAAAAACATGTTGTGGCGTTTCGACAACACCTGTTTCTATTATTTACATAGCTTCCCGCAGACCTCTGCACTTGTCACTTGGTGCCCCAGCCCGGGGCACCTAGTGACAGGTCATATAACTCACATACCAGCATAGAGCGACGCTCCAGATAATTGGAAATTATCTGTTTTGGACTCTTTAAGCTTTTTAAATTTTAAACCATTCTGAACGGCAACATTTTTCCTCAAGAAACTGCATTTTACTACATTGCCAATCAAATTCAATGTTCTACGAAATTGTCGTACAAATTAGTCTCATTTATGTTTCGTTGTGTGACAATCGGTGACAATTTACTTCGCGGTTGCCAAATCGATGTTTTGAAACGTTTAAATCGTTGAAATACGGTAAATAGAGTGTGTCTGTCACTACCTGCCCCGGGGGCTCATTTCCGTTCATATTGTGATATTAAAGAAATGAAATCATATGTTTGAGCTGGTTCAGCGAAAACAAGTTACTAGAGGTCCTTATTATTGATTAAAAGTGCCAGAACGATCGGCAGTGCCGTGTACTGGAAGAATGGCGAGAAAACATTTTGTAAAAATGTCGTAAAATCTGTGATTTTGGGTAATTATTTTTTTGCTTTTATTCTAGGGGCTAAAATATTTTGTTCAAAGTCTCACGTTCACTTGAACATGATTCCACAGCACAAGACCTTTAGATAAGCCACCTCAAGGTGTCTGAAAGTGCCATAGGGTGGCCAGTGCACCCCTGTGTCACTAGGTGCCCCACCCTCCCTTACAGATGCGCACTTCCCAGTAAACAGCTACAGATAAATTCTTGGCCGAGTGAGGGAGAGTGGGGCGATTTGTAACAGATTTCAATATTCCCATACAAAATAAAGAACATTCTGCATATCGGTTCCAAACTTGTGCCAGTTGAGCAGTCTGGCCCTTTGTCTAGACTGTACAGTGTACAGCTCCATTGGGTCAATCTGGAATCCGCAATCTTGGAAATCTAAGACGCTTTCCAAACCCTTGCATGCTGTTACGAATCGCCCCAGCATGGGGTGATTTTTAACAGCCATGGGGCTTTTCATAACATCCTACACATTAAATGAAACATCGTCGGGAATGTTATCTCCTCCAGCAGTTGTTCTTAGGATGTCCTGCAGACGCCTTAAAAGCTACATTACAAGCTGCCGTTGACCGCCTCAGCATAAATTGACCGGCTATGTCAACGCTAACCTCACTTTTTTCAATTTTGGAGGAAAGAATAGAATAACTCGCTTTAAAATGCATTTCGAGCTGTGTAAAGTATTGGAATTAGGCAGCAGTGATTCAGATGAATTCAAGCACTTAATCGAAAACTACCCTTTAAATTCTGTTATACGGGTCTGTCACGAATCACCCCAAATGCCTGTTACGCAAGAAATCCGTCCCAACTATCACTGGACAAAGTAAAAGCAACTTATGCCACGTGGTTACATTGTAAAGGGGCCATACTCAGATTTTCCTGTGCTCCCTCCACTTAAATTTATGAACGCATTTGTTACGAATCGTCCCACTCTCCCTAATACAGTATACACCTCGGTATACACGTAAGGGAGAGTAGTGATCCATGACCACTTCTCTATTGAACCTCTCTCTACCCTGAGGTTCGAAAAGTTGATTTTCCAGCATGAGGGAACCCTGGGCCTCCAAGAACCTATTCTACCCATTGGAACTTGTCTGCAATGCACAGAGGGGTCACAGTGCACTTCAGAAAATAAAATGTAAAATGGTCATTGTACCCCATCTCCCATCTATGGCGTACCATGACCACCCCGTGGGGCACCATAATGGCCATACTAATTTTTTTGCCCGAGAAGTGTAATTTTTTCTGAAATAGTTTCTTACGCTAATCTCTACAATCAGGCAAGTCACCCCAGCCTTAAAAACATTCCAAAAACGATTAAAGCTTCATCCGTTCTAAGAGGCTTTAAAATGAGCGGTTTAGAACGGCCTCCAAGGCTTTCACACTTAACATCCAATTAGCTCTGACATGAGTTTATCATTTGGTGAAGAGTTACTCCCGATCACGAGAGAAATTCGACTGTGAGGTATTATGCATTTTCAGAGGTAACTTTGAGGGCCATCACTGAATTATGAAGAACCTTCATCACGTAACGGAGAAAATTCAGAAGGAGACTTTAAAAGTGTAGGACGTGCTCGGCCCTCCCTGCTCTGCGCTCCAGGTGGCCTGTGTTGCGTCAGAACAAGGGTATTTAAAGATCCCTGCTGCGCGAGGTCCAGCCACTTGAGTCATGGCGGTGACCGTGGCGGCACTAGCAGCGGTGGCGTGCTTCTGCATGGGCGCCAGCGCGTCGACGCCAGTCGACATCAGGGACGTGCCTTATCATGTACGTATACTTTCGTTCATTCCCACTGCACTGGTAAAATAAAGGCATAAAAATTGCGCCCTTAAAGGCAGAAATACTCTTTTACCCCCATTAAGGGCGTAAATCGTGTTATGCCCTTGGGAAGGGCGTGAATGCTATAGGAATTTTTAAGCAAAATTTTAATGCCCTTTAATATTAATATTATTGGAATCTCAGTGTATGTTTCGTTCACGTGCATCCCATTTCCAGGTGCGAGTACGGTCCCTCCTGCCAAATGGCACGCACATCCTCTGCGGTGGCTCGATTTTGTCAGACAGAATAGTACTCACGGCCGCGCACTGCACTGACGGGTAAGATTCTAGCCCGACCTTGGGAACTTAATTTACCGTAAAAGGTGGACAACGTGCGTGGTGTGCACCGTATCTTAGCGGGCTCTTACCACTGGGGCTGCCGTGTTCCACGGGGGCTGAGAATCCTTTCTTACTTTCATATCAGTACGTCGTCAGACTCCTCTTTTTGTCCACCTACCTGGGAGTAGCTGCGGACAAAACGCCTGAGGCTTCACTTGTTCTTGTGGAAACTGCGTTTCTCGGAAAAAGAGCAGTGTTGCTTATAGCATGAGAAACTGAGTTCAAATTTGTATCTCGAGGGTTTCGAGTCGGGGTTTTGTTTTTGACCGCGAGTTTTGTCCTAGGAAGGACGTGTCCAGTCTGACGGTTCGCGCCGGCAGTGCCGACCGCGCGAGGGGCGGCCAGGAGCTTCCTGTGGCCCGCGTCTTCCAGGACCCCCGGTGGACCGAGGCCACCAAGGATTTCGACGTGAGCGTCCTGCAGCTTGAGGGCCGCATCACATTCGGAGACACAGCCAGACCCATCGCGCTGGTGGCCCCCTTGACTGAACAGCCCACGGGTTCGCGGGGGCTGGTGGCCGGCTGGGGCAGAAGCAGCGTAAGTTTGTTGCAGAGTGAGACAAACCGAGGGGGCAACCACTCTAGAAATCTTGTGTCCCCTTAGCGCTAGAAATCTCTGGGAAATCCGAAATCTTGCCCCCCAAAAGGCCAAAAACAAGCTGATTTTGAGCGGAATATCGGTTAAAATCTTGAGAAATCCGACGAAATCTTTGGCGCGAAGAAATCTAGTGTCCCCAAACATCCAATGTGGTTGCCCCCTCGGAGACAACCCCAACACGTGTAGAGGCCTGGGACACTTTGGTCCACATGTAGGAGTGGGGACCACGCTTCCAAGTGTGGGACAGCGATGTCTCGCATTTGGAAGTGTAGGACTCGGTCTGTCCCTCACCTCGAATCTTTGGCCTGTAGCCGCTGATCCACGGAGCCAGCACGAGCAGGAAGTGTTGGGCAGACAAATGCCCCACGCCTACAAGTGCACTCTGAATGTCTTACGAAGAAATTTCCCTTAATACGAAGGAAATGGCGCAAGCATATTACGAAGGTGGTTTTTCTTCGTATTACGAAGGTTTTTCTTTGTATCTTACGATGAAAAGGCTAAAAAGATTCGTATTACGAAGGGATATTGCTTCGTATTATGCTTGCGCCGAATTTACTGTAACATACAAATAACATAGGTCAAATTTCATTGGAAGACATTTAGAGTGTTGTATTTGCAGTGTATGTATCGTCGTCAATGTCTGCTGTGTTAATATTATTTTATTTCCAGGGAGACGGCATTCCCAGTGAGACCTTGGGTTCAGCTCTACTGCAATACATCGACCGGCTGCCGTGCAGACGTGCCTTCGTGAAGGGCAGAATAACTCCTCGCATGGTGTGTTACGGCGGCGTTGTTGGCCCAGCTTGCGATGTAAGTACGAATCTCATGGCCTTCTTTAATACTAAAAAGAAAACTCCGAGGGATTTACGAAGGAGGGAACAAAGGGTTTCCGACGGATCTTTTGTAAATTTCGTGGGCAAGCCGTTTTGAATGCCAAAATTTTTTAAGCTTTGGGGCGGAAATTTTTAAGCTTGACAAATTTTGGCAGCTGGGTTTGGGATTTCCAAACCAAGCTTTGCCAATTTTTGGCATTCAAAACGGCTTGCCAAATTTGTGGCAAGCAAACTTACCGCCGGCTTTGCAGTTTATTAAAGGTAAAAGGGGTAAAAGCCTGCTTGGGCTTTCAATTGGATGTTCCCCTTTGCCATAAAAAATGATTTAAATTACCTTTGAGCCCAAAAATGTGGGAAGGTTTTAGGCAAGGCCCCAAGTGGGGTTTTTCCCCCCAAAAAAAAATTTGGGCTTCCCAACCAATGGGGAAAAATTTCGGATCGGGGCCCCCCCCGGGTTTAACGGCTCAGCAGGCCCAAAAAAGCGTTTTACCAAAAAAGGAAAAACCAAAAAGCCGGGCGGAAGGTTTTTTTTCTTTTCGAAAAGGAAGAAAACCATTTTTTTGGGGACCGGTCCAATCCCTGGTTCAGGGCCAAACGGGCCCCCGGGCCCTTTTTGGGGGGCCCAAACCCCCCGGCAAAGGGGGGCGAATTAATTTTTCAAATAAACGGGTTTAGCTTAAATTTATTTGGTGGCAAAAGGAATTTTCCCAAGGGGGAAAATTTTTTTTCGGGGTCACCTCTTAAAGGTGGGATCTGGCAAAATTTTGAGGGTTTTGGGATGCCCTTTATTGACCCTTTTAGCCCCCCTAAACCTTTTGCCAATTCCCAAAAATCCCGGTCGGCCAAAACCCGGTTTTAAAACCTTTTTCAAATCGTTCTAATTTTTTCGAAGAAAATTTAACCCCTTGTTTAAAAACTTCCCCAAAGGGGGGAAAGCCCGAATTTTGGGGAAAATTTTTCCCGGGTTGTTTAGACGCCCCAAAAACTTCGTAATTTCCGAACTTTTTCATTTAATACCAAAAGAATTTACAATTTTTGTTTTCAGGGGTTTTAACAAATGTTTAAATTTTTGAGTGAGCCAAAAACGTAACAACCGTTTTAAGAGCAGCATTTTAGCCGGCCCGGCCCCGGGCCCGCGCCCCAACCCCCCCAAAATTTCGGGAGGTTGGGGCCCCCCCTTTGGTTTAAGGGGGAGCGGCTAAGGCCACCGGAAACCTTCCCGGGGCCCGGGGGGTTTGCCTCAAGGCCCCGTCCGTGGGGGGCCAACCCTTTTGGGGCAGGGCCCAGCCCGGCCGCGGCCCGGGAAATCCGGAAAGGGGGGCTTTTTAAAGGCCAAAAAAACCGGATGAAAGGCTTTTTTCCCCTGAAACCCTGCCGCCCCAAAAACGAAATGGAAGGACCTGACATGTGAACCCCTCAATGGGGATTTCGGCCAACCAAACGAACTTAATTTTAAAAATTTTAAACCGTTGTTTCCAAATACCTTTAATTTAATGGCCAAAAAAAAGGGAAAAAATATTTCCCCTTTGCCGAGGGGCCAAAAACTTTACAAAAAATTTTTCCCCCGGGAACAAATTAGTTTTTTCCCCCGTTTTTCCGGGGAATTTAAACCGGTTTTTTTCCCCTTTAAATTTAGGGTTTTTCCCCGTTTTTTTCAAATTTAAAATTTTTAAAAAAATTAACACCCGGGGTTCAAAAAAGTTTGGGGGGCCCCGGCCTTTGGTGAATTTTGAAATTTCATTTAACAACCCGGATCACCCACTTAAGAATTTGGAAAGTTCGGGTTTTAGGCCGGGGGGCGCCCCTCGTTTGGGGCCTTCCCCAAAACTGGCCTCCGGCCCTCAATAAGGGCCTTTTAAGACGTCCAGGAACCGTCCGGGGCGGCCCCCACCAGGGGTCCCCCAGGGGCCCACCTTCCCGAGCGGGAAGGGGGCGGCGCACGGGGGTTTCCCTTGGGTGGGGGGTTTGCCGGCACGGCCGCGTCCGTGAGGGCGAACTTGTCGTGCAGCCCCGCCGCGCGCCAGCGGCCCAGGAACGTCCGGAAGACGCTCTCCAGAGGCCAGTCCGGCATGACGGCGTAGGGCGTGACGGCCTCGCCGCCCGGCAGCGCGAACATGCGCACGGAGGACCTGCACAGTGTGCACATCAATGCATTTCGGATCCAATCCAAATCGAATCTCACACTCTTCAAGACAAGATTTTTCAGTAAGGCCGCTTGTCGACAGTACTGAATTGTATCGCCAAAAAAAGGAACACAAGTATCGCCCGAGGGGGTAAACACTTGCGTAATACCCTGTACACAAAAGTCGGGTATTACGCCGTAATACGCGTAATAGTAATACATTTTGGGACCAAAAGTATCAAAAAATTGCATTTTTTAAATGAAATCGAGGCGTAATACATGCGTAATACAAGTGTAATACCCCGTAATAGGGAGTAGTCTGTAAAAGCTTCAACGGAGTGTTTACCCCCTCGGTATCGCCTTTGCCGAGGGGCAAACAACTTCGACAAAATTTGTACACCGTTATTTCAAATTCACGTTATTTCACGTTATTTCATTGTTATTTCGTGGGTATTTCAACGTTATTTCGCGCTATTTCACGCTATTTCCCGTTATTTCACCGTTATTTCACGTTATTTCAAGGAAAATGTACACCGAAGTTCAAGTTGTTTGCCCCTCGGCCTTTGAAGTGAAGTTCCTTTAAAGTGGACGATTCAACACCCGGACTACGAATGAACCTGTCGGTGAGCGCCGGCGGGGCGCCCCTCGTGGAGCCCTGCACCGCGAACGTGGCGGCGTCACGCGCCTCGATGATGTGGCTCACGACGTCCAGGAGCGTCATGCCGCGCGGCCCCGTGTACTGCAGCCGGTCCGCCAGGCCCCACTCCCGCAGCGGGAAGCTGGCGGCGTACACGGGGTTGTCCATGAGGATGGCCAGGTCGCTGGCCGCCAGCTGCTGCAGCGAGTTGATGTCCCCGACCAGGTCGCGCTCGTTGGCCTCGCGAGTCAGGTCCCCCTGGTACGACACCGAGAGGACCACGCCGACGAGCAGCCAGCAGCCCAGCACGGGCCGCTGCAGTCGGTGCAGCCCGCCTGGGGAAGGAGGCCGGCACTCGTACCGGTTACTCTACAAACTGAACTGTCGACATAGTACACTCCACACGGAGTCAACCATGCATGTACACTGGTAAAACTAAAGCGCAACTCTATGCTTGAGTCAAGCATAAAGTTACGCTTGAAGACGTTACGCTTGAAATCAAGCATAGGCTAGAAATTCCCCCATGCATTTAGATAGGGGAAATCTTGGCGGATGAGCCTGTTGCGCTTGATTTCAAGCGTCAACTGATTACGCTTGAAAACAGTGGGTAATACTACGCTTTAGTTTTACCAGTGTACACTCCAGGCAATTGCCAAGTACACGCCAGGTGGCGTTTATACCTGCAAGTACACGGTTGCTCTGCTTTACGTACTATGTAACCATGTACAATATTGTTCACTATTAAGACTTACTCTGCAAACTCAAGTGTGTGCCAGGCGCACACTTCCTGGTGCATGCCTGGCAGGCACACACTTCCTGGTACATGCCTGGCAGGCACACACTTCCTGGTGCATGCCTCAGGCACACACTTGCCGTATGCATGCATACAAGCAAGTGTGTGCCTGAGGCATGCACCAGGAAGTGTGTGCCTGCCAGGCATGCAGGAAAGAAGTGTGTGCCTGCCAGGCATGCACCAGGAAGTGTGTGCCTGCCAGGCATGCACCAGGAAGTGTGTGCCTGCAGGCATGCACCAAGAAGTGCATGCCTGGCACACACTTGAGTTTGCAGAGTAATTGTCATCTGATTATTTTTTAAGTCAATTGCGTATTTACTTTGTCACTAGCAGATTTGACTTTAAGTCAATATGACGAACAAAATTTTACATGGATATTGAGGAAATAGTACTCTTTAGTGCTGTGTGAAATACTCTTTAACAAAGGACAAAAAGTCAATAGCAGCCTGAGAGTGCGCCAGTCACCGGCACATAAACTACCCGTAATTTTCCACCCCTACCTGGGAGGGGCCGGATGAACTTGTCCAAGGGATGGGCGCTCAGCGGGCCCCGGTTCCGAAGCAGGAACATGCCCGCGGCCACCGCAAGGATGGCCGCCGTCATGGTGCACCACGTCGTCAGGCTGAACTGGTCCTCCAACGCGGACAGAGGACCCCGGCGCGTCCGCCGCGGCGCGGGCACCACTGCGTACCCGTGGACCATGCTCCACGGGAAGGTCCGGAACTGCAGGGCGGGTTTGAGCGCGAAGATGGAGGCGAGGATGTCCATCCGGCACGTCAGTGCACCGGACCACCGGAAGTCGCTCTCGTTTTTCGTCAGCCGGCGGACCCGCAGCGGCACGGCGTGGTACTTGGCGAAGTCCCGCAGCTCTCGCTCGACGTTCACGGCCCACGATCGGAACAGGTTGGAAGCGATGTAAGGATTCACCCAGGCCTCGAAGACTCCCCCCGGGGGCGGTCGCCAGCGGCGGCACGGCGCGGGAAAGAGGCCTCCCTCCACTGGTACACAGTAAATGTCTTACGGTGAAAGGCTGCACCAACATATTATGGTGGAGATTTTCTCCATAATACCAACGAAATTCATCGAAATATCTATAAGGGAAGGTGGGGTACCATGTGACGGTTTTTGTTAAGTGCCCGTCAACCCAATACTACCAGTCACATTACATCCATAAGTAGTCACGTGAACAACATGATTCTTCACCTTAAAATTTCTGTTGAGATTTCTAATTTATCTGTTTTGGTTGCTGAGTTATCCCGAGTTGAATGGGCCAAGTCAAAGTGTCACTTCGTACCCCACGTAGTACACTATGTGACAGCCTTAGTGTACCATGTGACAGTGGCCTTTTGTCAGGGTTTAAATCCTATTCAGCGTACCTATACACAAAGAATGAATGAAGAAGTCTTCCAGCTTTTTATTTCCGTTGAGTTTATCAATTTATCATCTTTGGTTCCCGAGCAATGAAGGTTTTAGTTATTAGTGTACAAATGTCATGGGCTGAACACATTCAACTGAGTGAATCGTGGAATCCCATAGCGAATGACAGTAGTGTCACATGGTGCGCAGTCAGCAGTTTTAGGGGAAACAGCAATAACGCTCAAAGTTTATGCCGTAGAGAATCGAGCCAAAGCTTATTTAGCGCTTAAAACATCAAAGAAGAACATCTTGCAGAGCATATGTCCTTAAAATGTATTTTAAAGGTAAAAAGCGGACGCGGCGGGAAATAAAAAAAGTTTCCAATGACCTATTTTAAGACGGTTTCCAATTCTGATCGCTACCATTCCCGTCCTTTTCGAAGGAGAGTCACGACCTATTGCACGTCGATTCTCCTTCATGATACCTTCCTTTGAGTCTTCTTATTGCTGTTGGATAGCAAGCCGTTTGGGAGAAAAAGCCAAAGTCACATGGTGGCCGTGTCACATGGTACCCCACCTTCCCTTAAGGTACAGTGAATTCTCAATGGTATGTTACGAAGTCAGCTGCACCACCATAATATGGAACATTTTCACCATAATATGGAGAATCTTCACCGTAGAACATTTAGAGTGTAGCCAAGGAATGTGACGTCATATTCGTTGCAGTGTGAATTTTGTCACGTTCGTTTGGATGTCACATTCGTTCGGACGTGACTCGGCTGTTGAAGTAGGGTGTCACATTCGTTTGAACGTGGATCAACATTCAAACGAACGTGACAAAATTCACATTCGAATGAATATGACGTCACATTCGTTGCCTACCAGTGTCGCGCTGCCAGCCGCGCCCGCGGTCCCAGCGGTTGGCCTCCACAGTGTGCGGACGGCCGTTGCCGCAGCTGCTCGGGTTGCGGTACAGGACGGTGGTGCCGTTGGCGGCCGTGAGCGCGAGCGCCGCGTTGTACAGGCACAGGTCGCGCACTGGCTCCGTGGACGAGCTCAGGGGCCCCGGGGACAGGGCTGCCCACAGGATGGTGCGCGTCACGTAGGGCACGGATAGCTTCGGCAAGGACGCCGCCAGGGAGGCAGAGGTCGGTGCCACCACCTGAAACAGAGTGCCAGAGGGTTATCTTTATTTCACCTTGAGCCCCGGCCTACATGACACAGCCCAGGGCAGGGCAGCTGCTAAGTTTTGAGAACTGACTGACGAGGGGTCACCCACTCCGGTGTTGTTACTCTCGGTCCAGGAATCATTCGAAATTTTGCCTAAAATCCTGCAAAATGAATTGTCATGGTAATACTGTGATAGTGACACAAAACACTTAAAAAAAAAAAAACTTCCAAACTCCTCACTATTTTTGTGGGAATCCGGAATCGCTTGTCTATCCAAACCGCTAAAGGCCTAACGGAGGTTGGGTTCTTTTGGCCAGTACAGATGACACAGTTGTCACACCCAGGAGCTATGAAGAAAACGTCATTATTTGCCAATGATGAAAATGTCATCCACGACTTAGACACAAAAAGACAAGGAATTTGTACAGTGCATCCGGAGTTTCTCGTTCTGAACTGCTCCAAGCGAATATGCGACATTGGAAGTCACTCACCATGACGAGAGCGTCTTCTCGGGTCATGCGTGGCGACAACGCATGGTCGAAGTGCGTGAGCAGAGTGACCTCCGCCGTGGCAGGCAGTCGGCCAAGGAACGCAGCGAGCCAAGGGACGTCCCCGATGACGAACAGGCGGGGGCGTGCACTGTGGCCCAGCAGGGCCGGCACCAACGAACTCAGGGCCTCTGCGGCCGGATCCAGAAGGGGGGCCGGCAGCAGGGACGGCCTGGCGCCGCATGCTAGCAGCAAGGCGCCAAGCATCGTCTGCCACGCCCATGTCATAAGACACGCAGGGCACCCTGCCGAAAAACGATTGGTCTCCTCCACTGGTAGAACTTTTATTATGAGCTTTCGAGCGGCTATTATGAGCTTTCGGGCGGCTATTCACGAGAAACATCCTCTGTAACATCAAGTTGTTTGATTTTAATAGGTTAGGAGCGTATAATGCAAGATGATCGACAATAACTTACAGTGATTCAGACTTCATCGAACTGGAACACGATGCCTTAGAGATAGATAACAATAAAGATTGTACTCCCAAGAAAAAAAAAGAAGACGCCGTCATGAAGAAAGTAAAGAAGAGAAAGAAAAGGACACTGAAAATTTAAGTCGTCACTTGATGACAATGTCCAAGGCTAATTTTCCTTACAAGGATGTCATCAAATCAATTGATGACATTGTTGTCATGCCCATGCAATAAGTATAGGAGCTTTGATGAAAATGTCATCAATTTGTAATGAGATTGTCATCATTTGAAAGTGATGAAAATATCATCCACGTTTTTGTCAAAAAGTGACAACAAATTTTCACAGTGTACAGTGGCAGGAGCTGTCGCTGTTCAAAGGCTGGCTAAAGCCTGTGACAGGCAACCCTTTCAAAGCACAGTGTATTGCATGCGGTACTGTTCTTTGTTGTGGTAAAAGTGAGCTTGAGAAGCATGCGGGTGGCACGAGACACAAGAAAAAGGCCGCGGAGCTTAAGTCGATACCAAACATTATTGATGTGTTTGCAGCGCGATCCACTAGCACTCAAATGTGGGAGACGTCAAGAGGGCCGAGATAATGATTTCAGCTGCTTTCGCTGAACACAATATCGCGATTCATATCGTGGACCATCTACTGTAATATGCTGGTACAGTTGGTACCACCACAAGACACTAAGGGAGAGTGGGGTAATTCAGGACACGGGGTAACTCCGATCACTTTGATTTTCACTGGGTTTGAGTGAAGATAGCTCAAAAGCCCGGCTAACAGAGAGGAGGTAAAGCCGTTTGGCTGTGGTCGTTTCACGAAATTTGAGTACCATTAAAAATAGGCCTCTTTGGCGCCCTCTTATATTAAGCACTTCACTGGTACGGGCGGCCAAAGCAGGTGTCATCTAGACATAGACTGACGGTTATTATTGGATCCACCTGGATGGTTCTACCTCAAGCTCCCAAAATTCGGCGAACCCGCCTGTCCTGCTGACGCCTCACAAGTGGTGCTTGAGATAAAAGTGGGTTCAAACGCATTGCACCCATTCACGCCACAGCCGGCCACTGGCTTGCCGATCGACTCACCAGGTGACGGTTAGAGTCAGGCTGAAAGGGTGAAGCTCCCAGTGTGGGCGTCAGAACAGGTGCCGCGCAGACGCAGGGCCCAATGACTCGTGACGGCCGTCACAGACCATTGCGCTGATACGACATACGCTCCCCTCCACTCTCTTAAGGCGTTAGGGTGGCAAAAAAATAAGTGACCGATGATCAGTTTTCCGGAGCTCTCCAATTTTTATTGACAACTTGTCACATCTCATATTATTCGCTTGACACGTTTCGTGGATGTCGTCACTTTTCCACCGTGCCTTAACCTCTTGGAGTCATACGGTCATACCCGTCCGGTGCGCTACACTGTTAAAAAAGTGCGCACCGGACGGGTATGACCGTATGACTCCAAGAGGTTAACTGTATTCGGCTCCTGGAAGCCCTGTTCTGCCTGCGCACTGCGTCTAAGTGCAGCAACCTGTCGATGACACCGCCGTTTTGCAGACGATGAATGGTGTCATCCACACTGTGAGAAAAAAGTACGGAAAAAGTACGGACCATGTCTGGTCAATAATTTGCCTGGACCGTCTGTACTTGCCAACTACGGAACGTTCCGTACCTTTTTTCCGTACCCATTTACATGGGTTCATATGGAGCAAGTACGGAACGTTCCGTACTTTTCTCCGTACCTCCGTACTATATTTTTCTGTACCATTTCCGTACGAAAGTACGGAATTTTTTACAGTGCAGCCAGCACATCCCCTGTACAAAGTTAGAACAGAGCAGGAGAAGGCCCCATCATTTGAATGGTACATTGGATGGTAAGTTTCTGTTCCACAGAAGTTTTAAAACAAAGCCAATGCTTGAATTAATTTCTTGATAAATTGTTTTGCAGCTGCAGAATGCAAGGAAGTCTGGCAAACAGTGAGAAGAATGAAACGAAACTATGTGTTAACGAAACAAAAAAGAAGTGGTATGCCTGCAAAAAGGAAGCCGCGGGACTTCAAATATGCTAAGGAGACAGACTTTCTTGATGGGGTCATGATTGTAGATGAATCCCAAGAAGGGAACCTTGGTACATCTAGTTTTCGCTATTCTGAAAATCAAGATGAAGATTTAATGGACATGGGGTCTGTAAAGTTAAACCGTGCGCATGGATGCTTGCTTGCATGCATGCATGGGTTGCGGATCGCTATGGAATCCACTCAGAAGGCTATTGTTTCCATCTGGCATGGCCCAAGAAGAAGTTATTAGCCTTTAGAAGTGTGTCAGCATTAATATAAGTCCTTTTAAAGAGGTATTTTCAGCGCGACGCACTGACGCTTGCGTGCATGCATGCATGCACGCACTCCCGCGCTGTCGCTAGTTCTCTTCCAAACTGTCCTTTATCTTGTATGCCAATATGTTTGGAGCATCATTATGTGACAAAATGTCATTCTAACTCCAGTCGGATGACAACAGCACCTTTCTATATGGATTCCGTGGCGATCCGCAACCCATGCATGCATGCATGCAAGCATCCATGCGCATGGATTAACTTTACAGACCCATGGCTGACGAGCAAAATGTTGATGATTTAGATGATGTCTACTCGCAAGCCACTCAAAATGCAACTTCTGAGTCTAGTGACAGTGACACAGATTGTGAAAGTGATTTGGGACATGTACGAATGACAGCCATGGATTTTACCATGGCAGAAGAAAGTGAAAATGCCTTCAAACGAGAAGAGTTAGCTATGAACTTCATGCTTAAGGATCCCTTGCGGAAACCTCTTCAGTCAATTATGGTTAACTCTGCCTTTTCTTCACCAGTCAGTACAAAAAACAATTGCCCTTCAAAATTTGTGATTTTGTGGCCATTAAGTGAGAAAAATTGTTTTCCAGACTGTTGATATGAACCTGATTAAGCAACCAAAGTTCCAATCTGATTTCAAAGCAGAGATCCAATCTGAGCTGAAACCTCTGTTGAAACAAGGGAACAAACTGAAATTCAAACCCGGAGCAGAAAAAGAAAACGAAGTGCAGTTCAAGCAGGTACTGTTTTGGCAGTTTTTTTGTGACTGAATATATGCACCAGTTATATTTTTCTTCTTCTTATTATTTAGGCCATTAAGGGGGCTCATACATGTTAAACACACTTTGTAAAAAAATTTTTTTGATGTAGATGGATTAAGATTTTACAATTTCTGTGTTAAAACCCTTTCAGATAATTGAGTAAGCTTCATTTTGGCTTAAAGGAAAGTGACTTTGGACATTTTTTGGAGATTTAGTTGAAACGTTTAAAATTTTGGTTCTCGTAAGATTTTGTTCGCATACTTGCTCAGATCTGTGGGGAAAAAATCAGGGAGACTCATCCCTAGGAGTGTCATAGAATTGACTACAATGGGCTTTATATCTACAATGGTTTTCAAGAAAAAAAATAAAAACAATTTTTTTAACAATTTTATAAACAAATTTTTTAACAAAAAATTGTTTTTATTTTTTTTCTTGAAAACTATTGCAGATATAAAGCCCATTGTAGTCAATTCTATGACACTACTAGGGATGAGTCTCCCTGATTTTTTCCCCACAGATCTGAGCAAGTATGCGAACAAAATCTTACGAGAACCAAAATTTTAAACGTTTCGACTAAATCTCCAAAAAATGTCCAAAGTCACTTTCCTTTAAGCCAAAATGAAGCTTACTCAATTATCTGAAAGGGTTTTAACACAGAAATTGTAAAATCTTGATCTGTCTACATCAAAAGAAAATTTTTACAAAGTGCTTTAAACATGTATGAGCCCCCTTAAACTTCCCCCTGGACAGAAAATAAAAACTAAAACAAAATATCAATTAAAACTGGAAGCTAAAGAAGCTAAAGAGAAAGCCAGAGATCAGATGCGGCGTAGAATTGAGGAACAGGTGAAGGCTGCCAAGATGGAGGAAAACATACCAATACGACAGCAACGTCCGCTTCCAAAGGTTCCGGAGCAATCCATGGAGACTTTAGCCTCCAGGATTATACAAGAACTTACGCCCAGAGACGAGGAAGACTCTACCAGTCTTTTCCTCCTTTCCTTGGCTCCCAAGATCCGACGACTGCCATTACCAATTTCCAACAGTCTTTCTATTGAGATTCATCAAATGGTGGCCAAAGCAGAGGAGAGGTAATTACCCAGCCATGAGGAACACTGGTAAAACTAAAGCGTAGTATTACCCACTGCTTTCAAGCGTAATCAGGTTACGCTTGAAATCAAGCGTAATAGGCTCATCCGCCAAGATTCCCCCTATCTAAATGCATGGGGGAATTTCTAGTCTATGCTTGATTTCAAGCGTAACGTCTTCAAGCATGATGTTCAGGCTACCAATGTTCAGGCTGCAGCAGAAGATAGTGGTGGTGGACAAGCCAGCACTAGCGCTGTACAAAATATTTTGTAGAGCCAACTAGTGTTGTGGCATGCATAATCAATAGGACATAACGAGGCCTGCTGAGGTCAATTTAAACAAGATAAAAATAAAATCAACGATGGATTGAAAACTTATTTAATGCCAAGACAATTTAAACGTTGAATTCCAGAAAAGACATTTGATCATAATATTTGAAAGCTCTTGAGCCACATTTAAAAGAGTTGGCAAACGCTCTCTTCAGGCGGCACCAGTTTTGCCTTGCTTCCGATGCTGAAAGGGTAATATAGTCTCGTTATAAACGTTGGTCTTAATGTTGACAAGAAATTCGGAATCTCATACAGAAAAAATACTAACGAGAACAACCGACAACAAAGGCAACCTCCTCCCAGAGAAGGGGCTTGATTGCCTGGTTTGTGAACTGATGACAGTTCACGTCCCACAGACTTGGGCTCCTAGAAACCTCATTGATTAGCAGAAGCTCGATGTCCATGATGATCCTACAAAGAAATAAAGCATCCAAAAAGTACTCGACGCTTCAGACAAGAGATATGCCGACATCCTCAGTGTGAAATGTTGGGGGTGAGGGACAGTAGTTCTGTTTAAACACAACCAAACCAGTACTCATCTAGTAATGTAGTTGACAGCAAAGGCCTATGGACGTGTAGTGGTGCAGTGGTAAATGGTTGCTACTACAACTACTGGAGACTTTTGAGCAGTGCATAGTTGAGTGATTGTGTGTTGCAATGTAATACTGTAGTACACCAGTGCAGATCGGTCGACAACTACGAACCCTTGAAACGGACTAAGCTAGCAGACGACGGGTGGCGGGTGGTGGGAAGCATCGCACGGAGGGGGCTCTGGTGGTGCTACGGGACCTGTGGCAACTAGCAAAGGCGCGCTCCACTCGAAATTTCCCTTGCTCCTAAGTTTGTCTCTCTCGCACCTAGACGATTGATCAGATGGTTGGCCGATGAGGTTTCATTTAGACTATGAGGGATTTGAGCGCGGCGGAGTCACGAATGGGAGAGATTAGAGGGTTAAACGTGCCGCGATCAATCTCAAACACAGCCCGCAGGTTAGGTTAAGTAGTCAGGATACTGTCGTTACCCACATGAATCACGATATCAGAAATTTCAACCCTTGTAAACTAGGGGTACGCGCCGTTTAGTCTGGGCGCGTAGTGTGGCTGAGCGATGCGAATCGACATAGTTTGTGCACTTTGGACTTTGCTTGAGTAGACGAAATGTCCATCTTAAGGGCTCATATTCAGTGAACTTTAGACCAGGGGTTCAAATGGAAGTGATTTTCGTTATCAGAACACCAAAAACTGCAGGGATCAGTGTCAAACTCCATTTAAAAATTTTGGTCCAAAATTGGTCAAAATTCGGTTAAATGTGAGTCTGGGAAAAGTTTGAAGGTCATTTTTGAGTTCAGCACACCAAAAACTGCAGGAAACAATATAAAACTCGACATGAAATTTTTGGTCCAAAATGACCTAATATGGGATGAAAATATAGGTCTGGTGATAAAATGGGAGTGATTTTCGTTATCAGCACACAAAAAACTGCTGGGATCAATGTCAAACTCGATTTAAAAATTTTGGTCCAAAATTGGTCAAAATTCGGTTCAATGTGAGTCTGGGAAAATTTTGGAAGTCATTTTTGAGTTCAGCACACCAAAAACTGCAGGAAACAACATAAAACATGACTTGAAATTTTTGGTCCAAAATGACCTAATATGGGATGAAAATATAGGTCTGGTGTTAAAATGGGAGTGATTTTCGTTATCAGCACTCAAAAAACTGCAAGAATCACTGTACAATTAATTTTAAAAAATTTAACCAAAAATCGGTTAAATTTTGGGTCAGGGGACAATTTAGAGGTCAATATTGAGGTCAGCGCACTGAAAAATACAGGGAAACACATAAATCTCATCTTGGAAAGTTTGGCCCCAAATTGCGTAGCTCTAGATGAAAATGTAGGATTGGCGTCGAAATAAATGTAGTTTTTGTGACCGGTACACTGAAAACTACACACAATATTTTAGACTCAATTTCTGTATATTGTTTCTATTTGTCTTCATGAAGCACCCTCTGTCGTCACCAATTCCCTGATGGCACACCAAAGCGAATCCCTCAGTCGAGTAAAATTCAATTGCCAGCATTCAATCGCTTTATTGGCTACTCGTATGCTTGGGTCACTATTCGATAACTATTGTTTCTTAACTTATGAACTCTCAATTTTATAAGTAATATTTATGAAACATTTTGTCATTCTTTCATTGTGAACCAGTGAATAAAACAATATTGAATGGAATATGTTATCACAGTTAATATTGAGAGAGTCAGTTTTGGGTAGGCTGATCTGAACCAGTTAGCGGGGACCAATTATTGTCAAATCCAGTGTTTCGTCACATAGAGTCCAATGCCAAGGCTACCCAAGGCTTAATGAACCGACATAATTTATCTTACTCATGTAATCAATACTAAGAAGTACCAGTTATATTAACTTTGGTGAAGTGAAAGGAATCGTCTCATTAAATCCCATCACTTATCATATATATAGTTGGTTGTCTATGCACTAATTGACTAGGGTGTTTCACTTTTGCAAAAAGTTTCGAAATCTCATGACCGCCGGGTGAAAATTGATTCTTTATCAAAAAAAAAAGTTTACGTGTTTCGGGGTTTTCCAAATTTCGCAAAATTAGAGGTCGCTCAACGCCTTTGAAAAATTTAGGCTGTATTTACTTAAGTCCAAAATGCTGAAATCGCCAATTATTGACCGATTTGGACCATTCTGGGCTTATTTGAAAGGTTTTGAGCTGTACTTTAAGAATCTGCGGCCAGAAATTGGATTGGAGTCGTTTGTTGGGCTACAGAGCCACGTTTGTGTTTTTCAAGGCCCTAATTGCAACTTTGCGCGACTGTATCTTCGGCAGTTATAAACCGATTTTCCCCCGCGATATCTCAAAATGACCGGCAGAGTCTCTTCTTTCCAACGGTGTGCTTGGATTGTCATTTGAAGCATTTGCCTAGTTTCTATGAGGCTCGAAGTAAAGATATGCGACAAATTTTCATGTTTACCGTACACTTCTTGGACGAAAAGTGTACTGACGAGAGCCGATCTTCGCTTTCACCCCTATTTTCAGTCGCGCATGATGCTTTTACCACCTCAAAGCCGGCTGGTGCTGCTACAATGGCTCCAGGGACATATAAATAGCGTTCGATGTTGAAATCTCATGTTAAGATCAGTGCTTCTACACCTTCTATGGTTTAACGTCTCCCCGCGACATTCCAAAACAGACTTCAAATTCACATCTTTCCGAAACTGTGGTTAATCTTTAGTTTAAGTCTATTTTGTATCAAAAGGTGGTCAACGCCTTTGTGGGTAGGGGTCTATTTGACCGGTTTCTACCGATTAGAGCTAGATAGCAAGCAACACTCTTTATGGTTATAAAGATACATTTTCAGGGGATTTCACTGTGCACCACTGTCTGTGGACCAATGCATTTTGCTGAGCTAAAAGTCAACCTGCCCATAATGATTTTCGCCAACACTTCACTGTAAAGATAAATATTCGGAATATACGAAGAAGCCTCTGGTGAAGATTTTAGCCAGAGCACTTTCGTGAATTCACGAATACTTGGTAATTTAGAAATGTTCTTTGTAAATCGACGAACATTCATCGTGAATTATTCAGATTATTCGATTGAATTTTGTTGATTTTCCTGTCTCACTGACCCGAAGTCCTATAGACCCGAAAAGTCGTGTAAGAGGGGTGGAGCACGGAGTCTGGACGATGGAGAGGCTGTGGCGAGTTCTCCAAATCCAAATTCAAGCATTCATTTAGAACAATCTGTAAGAAATAAATTGGGAATAAACGAAGCTGCCTCGGGCAAAACTGTAGTCAAAGGTTTCTTTGTAAATTCGCAAATATTATTCGTAAAAACTGAATCTTCGTGTATATACGAATAATCTGAATAATTCACGATGAATGTTCGTGGATTTACGAAGAACATTTCTAAATTACCAAGTATTCGTGAATTCACGAAAGTGCTCTGGCTCAAATCTTCACCAGAGGCTTCTTCGTATATTCCGAATACTTATCTTTACAGTGAAGTGTTGGTGAAAATCATTATGGGCAGGTTGACTTTTAGCTCAGCAAAATGCATTGGTCCACAGACAGTGGTGCACAGTGAAATCCCCTGAAAATGTATCTTTATAACCATAAAGAGTGTTGCTTGCTATCTAGCTCTAATCGGTAGAAACCGGTCAAATAGACCCCTACCCACAAAGGCGTTGACCACCTTTTGATACAAAATAGACTTAAACTAAAGATTAACCACAGTTTCGGAAAGATGTGAATTTGAAGTCTGTTTTGGAATGTCGCGGGGAGACGTTAAACCATAGAAGGTGTAGAAGCACTGACCTTAACATGAGATTTCAACATCGAACGCTATTTATATGTCCCTGGAGCCATTGTAGCAGCACCAGCCGGCTTTGAGGTGGTAAAAGCATCATGCGCGACTGAAAATAGGGGTGAAAGCGAAGACCGGCTCTCGTCAGTACACTTTTCGTCCAAGAAGTGTACGGTAAACATGAAAATTTGTCGCATATCTTTACTTCGAGCCTCATAGAAACTAGGCAAATGCTTCAAATGACAATCCAAGCACACCGTTGGAAAGAAGAGACTCTGCCGGTCATTTTGAGATATCGCGGGGGAAAATCGGTTTATAACTGCCGAAGATACAGTCGCGCAAAGTTGCAATTAGGGCCTTGAAAAACACAAACGTGGCTCTGTAGCCCAACAAACGACTCCAATCCAATTTCTGGCCGCAGATTCTTAAAGTACAGCTCAAAACCTTTCAAATAAGCCCAGAATGGTCCAAATCGGTCAATAATTGGCGATTTCAGCATTTTGGACTTAAGTAAATACAGCCTAAATTTTTCAAAGGCGTTGAGCGACCTCTAATTTTGCGAAATTTGGAAAACCCCGAAACACGTAAACTTTTTTTTTTGATAAAGAATCAATTTTCACCCGGCGGTCATGAGATTTCGAAACTTTTTGCAAAAGTGAAACACCCTACTAATTGACTCACCGCTCAAAACCTGAGTCCTCTCTTTGAACCCAATATCAATTCAAACTCTATTAGGATTAAATATACACAACCATACATTGATTCTATTAAGGGCGTAGGAGCGGGTGGCTACTCTGAGAATGGTAGCATCCGAGAGCGTTTTCGGGTGCATCCGCAGTCGTCTGAGGCCGGGCCCCCGATGCCCCGTAGACCTGGTTCGCAGACAATGCACCCTCGGCCGGCTGTTTATGGCCGGTCTGCCGGAGTGCGGGTGAATGACACCCCCGGCACGGGGCTCGGCCTGGGCCGCACGGAGCAGATCGCAAGCTTTTCGTGAGCTCGGGGCCAGTCTTCAACTCCTAAGTCCAAGTTTCAGGTCAAAATCAAAAGTTTTGACCAAATTTGACAAAATATTTTTTGCGAAGTACTGATTATTTCTATGTAGCTAAAAAAGCTGTTCTCGTTGCTCTGTTAAAAGTGGCCGCAGAAACTTAATTTTTAGATGGAAAGATCAAAAATTTCATCCCGAGTACAATGGTGAACATCCCATGAGTGTCAAACGACGCGTTAGAAAAATTTTAGCTTTCAGGTAGCGAAGGGACCGCCTCCCTTTTGTGTGGAGAGGCCTGCTTCACAATGGGCTGCGCCGAGGCGACGATGATGACAGGCTGATTTATTACCCCCAGGCCCAAAATACAAATTTTCAAACGAGCCTTTTCGCATGTTTGGAACATGCGGCAATGGATTCTTCGTTGAAATCTGGGTTTAATGGTGTTTGAATTTTTGTTCTACGATAATTTCTACCAAAATCGCGACGAAAATCGGCCAAAACTGGTCGGGGCCCGGTGCCGCCTGCTCGCGCCTGCCTTGCAGACGGATCCTCGACGGCTCCCCTATTGTCCGCCCGGCGCGTCACCCCGGACCCCGACTACCTGCCCCGAGCTCCGCTGTGCGACAGAAACAACACATCGGCCGAAGCAGCCTGTCTCTCTCTACTGGTGCAGGACCTTCAAATCTGAGTGATTTTCTGGACCACACGACGCGAGTACCACACCTTCTAGCGGAATGGAAAAAACTTGCCCGTGCTGACAAAGGCATGGCCTAGGGGATGTGATGGTCCATTTTTTCGCCATTTCATTAGATTCCGCTCGGTAGCTTCCTGAAAATCACTCATTTTCAAGGCGTTCCAGTTACGTTACTAGAAGTTTGAGCGCAAATTGGAATAGACCATCCCCTGCATACAGTCCCTGCCAACAAGTGTTTAAAGTTTCAAGACGCTGCGACCTTTGATTTCCCCGTCGTGTGGTCTGGAAAATGTCAAAAACAGCCAAAATTTCGAACTTTGGGGCGTCGCGACGCCGAAACTATGCGTCGCCGGGCAAAACGGTTTGACATGGTGCCTTACCACATCGATCACTATCAATTAATGAAAAAAAAAATTTGCGCTCCTACGCCCTTAATAAACACATGTTAGTGCTTTTGCACTCTTGTCAGCTTGCAGCATTGCAAAAGAATGCATTTCTCGAGTCCAAACTAAAGTATGCCTGACAATTTCAACACAAGTTATTTATGCATTTCCCTGATTTCCTCTAGTTTGAAAATTTTAAAAAGAGGATGACACTAAAATGAAATAAGAAGATGCACACAATACAAAAGGTCAAAATAAAAACATTCTTTTTACAATGCTTTGTCAAAGTGCACTGACCTGAAGATGATTCCCCTCTGACAGTGGAGGGGGGAGAGGGGAACGAAACACGTAAATCATTCTCAAATCCATTCTCCACATTTCGCTGTGTTGGTGTTCCAAAAGGGTTTTAAACATTCTAGAATGTTGAAAAACTAAGGCCGATCTCATTTCCAAACCCTTCTGCTCTTTAATTCGTTTTATTTGCTTATTTGCTTATGTCCCATATTTGAGAGCCGCGGACTCGCAGGTATGAGAAATTAGTAAGCGGTGCAGCGCTGCCAACCTAACCACGCTAATGACCTGATTCAAAAATATGTTTTGAATATTTCAAACGATACTAAACAACGATTTGAAACAAACTCGTGTTGGGGGGTGCTAAGGCGACGTTAAATACGAAATCTTGAAACTATAGCCACTGTAGTTGCTGAGAATCGTTGGTGAGTACAAACAGACTCACAGACAGACAGACGCTCGACCAGTCACTTTTCAGCGCGCCCAAACACGGCAAGGGCTTCGCTATCGCTCAGCCAAAAAGATTGAGTCCGAAAACCGGCCGTAGCGGACAGTCCGTAATGTGGATGGCGGACAGTCCGGAAAGCGGCAGCGGACAGTTCCAGAATCGGGTCGAAATATTGAAAATCCGCGCGATTTCGGACTGTCCGTTACAATCGTGCGGTAGTATTTCGGACTGTCCGAACAGGATCCAGGGTGATTCCGTGCGTAGAGGGTCATTTTGGATGTACCAAATGTTCTTTTTTAAAGTTCAACTTTAGGGGCTAAATTTGGTGTAGATGGCATACATAGTACCCCACAGTACCCCTCTGAGCGTGGCAGCGCTACAACTTGACTTTTAATTTCACCCCCTATGAAAATACGGCGGAATTTACAGAAATAATGACGGAATTTACGGATTACGGAATTTACAAAGCGAAGTGTTTCGTCTCCTGACCCGCTGGGTTACAAGATAGGTAAAAACTGTTGACGGTGTCATTTTGAGCATCCAAAATAGCATTTTTCAGCGAAGGTTGTGGGAACTTTCTCCCTCAGATGGAGGAGCTACGGCCCGAAACGGAATTTACATCTATTTTTACACCCTTACCGTTTTGAACAATTCTGACGGCCTGGAAGCGTCGTTTGACCCCCCCAGGTCCCGCGGGCACGGGCTTCTGGAAGGGTTTTTTATGTTCTTTCGATCCCAAGTGGTCGCGAGGTTCTAAAACGAAAAGGAACCCCAGTAGACCGTCAGTTGTGAAAGCAGCATGGGTCACATGGTCACACGGTGGACATTTTCCCATAGGCTGTTTCGGGTTCAACAAGTGATGATACAAAGGTCACCTTCCGTAATTTTGCGAAGAATAAGTCAGGGAAGAGAGTGAAATAGCCAGTTTTCTTTTGATGTGGCTGAGTCATATACTACAGCATGGCAATGTTGTCTTATAGGTGTTGGTGACTATGACGGAACTTACAAAACGACACTTTAGCAGCTTACGAAACCTAGAAAAACAAAAGTTAGATTGACTTATCCACATGAGGACATGGTCTTCGTTTAGTAAAACAAATTTAAATTTGCCCAAGCTACCAAATCAACCTCAGTTCAGGCGAAAGGGCCCCGGTGCCCTGAAATGACCCCCTACGCACGGAATCAACCGCCTACCCATAGGTCAACACCCCCACAAAATTTAGCCATCTCAGGAAATTTTTAGAGGAACTGTGATAAATTTAAAATTTTGGGTCCGAAAAATTTTTTTTTCAACTATCTCCATGTGATCAGCACCTCTTGAAACGTCTTTTTAACATGGTGCCTCAAAACATTTCCCCAAAAAAGAAAAAGTTGTCATTAGAACTTAGGGGAAAAGGATTTTTTCCCCCGAAAAAATGTTTTGAGGCACCATGTTAAAATTACGTTTAAAGAGGTGTGATCAAATAGAGATGCTGAAAAAATTATTTTTTGGCCCCAAAAACCCCCCAAGTTGTCCTGGTCACTACACTTTATTTTTCGAATCGTCTGCTGAACTGTGCAATCCAGGTATGAGAAACTTACTGTGCTGCACTATCAATTTCTCATACCGGGGATTGGCGCAGTGCAAGCAGACGATTTGAAAAGTAAAGTGTAGTGATCTGATCAGGACAACGTTGTCTCAAATGTTAAGTTTTTGTTTTCTGTAGTGTGGGCCATGATATGTGAGCCCCTATATCAGTCAGGGATTTTCCCCTGATAGGACTGACGGAATCAATTGGCTAATGTGTTGAATTCTTCATCAGGTTAGTAAAATGAAGTAAGGGGATACTCAGACTGAAAACATATTTATATGGTGGAAATGGCTGCGCAAGCATAATTTTACTCTTTAAACCCAAAATCTCAACTTTTGAAGTTAAAAACTCAAAATAAATCTCTGGCCCTGGAATGTCTGATTTGAATTGATGTTTGGGGGTTAATCCGAAGCTCAGAAGTGATCTTAGAAGTGAAAACATGCACTCTTGATTCATGCCGTTAGAGTTTCGATACCAAATTTAGCCCCAAAGTATAAAATGGGGACCGTCCTAGTTAGGAAGCTGGGCCGGAGTTGAAATTTTGTGGGCTTGTTCGATCAGGAAAAGTCACTTTTGAAACAAGTATCGTCAAAATCGAAGGACCAGTTTTTTTTATCCATCCATTTTTGTAAAATTTTCATTGTTTTTTCTTAATATTTCCCAAGTTTTTCAATTTTTTTCAAAATAATTTTTCTTAGGTAGAGTAGTCTTTTGTGAAGAAAATGAAACCTGGCTGGTCACTATCTGACCACAGATGCTCTGTGGACAAAAGTTGCGACATTCAAAGTTGACAAAAATTTCAAGTCGAAAAAATCTGAACGGTTTTGAGTTGGCCCAAAAAATTTTGCAGGGTGACTCAAGGGGTCATCCTGAGGGGATTGACACCTTTTTTGGGCCCAAATTCCATCGCCGTCGATTTCGGGGGGTGCGATGGTCTGGCGTGGAATTCCCCCCCCCCCTTCCCCCCTCCCTCCTCGTAAGGTGAAATCCTCTAGGTAAATAATTACGATAACCGTGTGATTTTCCCTGACTTCTGAAATGGTAGAAATGATAGAATTACCCAGGGTTTGTTTCTGATGCTAGCAGCAAAAACATAAGCAGCGAAAACTGCGAGCGAAGCGAGCTTCAAAACTTTTCTAATGCAATTTTGAATTTTCTCCCAAATGACGAAATTGAAACATGAAATTTATTTTTAGTAAGCTGGTTCACAGCGAATTTGAACATTGTTGCAAGTTTTTCAGGAAGTGACCTGGACCTGCTAGGAACTCATCAAGCTGATGATATGTAATTTATTTTGCCAAAAAGAGGAAGCTGTCTTTCAAATGACAGCATTATTTGTTTAACTGTTTGTAGGTTTCATCTGGCCTGCACATTTTTGAAAAAGGGATTTAAAAAAAAATAAGTTTCTTTAAATAGTAAATGGGAAATTGAACAATCCCAAAACCCAAAAACTTTCAAAAGTGGCCACAAGTTTTATCAGTAGTTCATGGTTCAAAAGGTACCAGCAAACAGCACGCCTTCAAACGTTCAAAGTTTGGTTGTCGCTGGAGTCCTAGAGTGGGACACTCTGGGTCTTGATTGGAGCCCATTGCAGCCCTGCGTAGGCAGCCAATGTGGCAGCCCTGTCGTCCGGGTCACGCTGCTGCCCCCTTCTGGGCGCCATCTGCTTCGTCGAGCAAAGCGTGGAGACTTTGTGGGAGGTTTTTTTATCACTTACACCATTTTTAAATCAAATATACCATTATATTACCAATATTACCTTGTATTACTTTATATTACCCTTTTATTACTTATATTACTATATACCACTATTACTCGTTTACCTGTATTACATGTATTACAAGTAATATATACTACTCCGTACACGGCCGGGGAGAGTTGACGACCCCTCGCGTAAAGCCCGAAAGCCATTTAACACTCTCCTCTGCTTCTCCTGCATCCCTGCAACGGGATCAGCTGCTGGGTGGTCCCAGCCTGCTCTGGCAGCTTGTCTTGTGCTCGAGTTATCAAAAGTTGGTTGTTACAGTTTTCTCTAATCCTGTTTCAGAGCTGCTGCCAGACAATTGACCGGGAATTCAGTTTTGAAAGACTCAGGGATTTACGACCAAGCAGAGTTTCAACTTTCAACCAGACACATGCTCCATCACTAATGGCAATTAATAGCAGTTATTTGAGGGTACCTGCAAACACACGATTTTGTCACTCGATGGTTCTGCAGCTCATAAGTAATGCATGCCAGGCAGAACATGTGGCTGCCCTCAGAATGACTTCTAACTTGCCGTGCCCAGATACTGCAAGCGTGGCCTGGAGGAAGGTAAATTTCAGGCCTCTGGTGAGTGTTTGGGTTTTTTTCCTGTGCACGGGGAAGTTGCCACTGAGCTTTGCAGTCTTATCAATTATTGAGTTTTTGCTTAGAACAAGCCGCAGCTGGAGTCAACAAAGGATCAAAACCCCTTTTGCAGCGGGGATGAGAGGGGCAGGATATGTATCGACGTCATTTGAAATGTCAACTGGCCCGACACCTCAAGTGGAGAGGATGAGATGGAAGTAATCAGACTTGTTGCTGGTGCGTCTTTTTTTTTGGCTGAGCGATAGCGAAGCCCGTTACTCCAGTGCGGTTGAAAAGTTTTGTCTGTCTGTCTGTGTGTGTGTCTGTGTGTGTGTACACTACTCCTGAACGGCTCGGCCGATTTGGGTGAGATTTTGCAGGCTTATTAGGTATGTTCTTGGCTCGGCACCGCGAAATTTTACTATCCTAGCTCAACTGGGTTTAGTTTTTTTAGCCGAAAAACACCAAAAAACGGCGAAAAATCGAGTTTTCTGCAGGTAGATCACCTCTGTCTTGAAGAAAGGGGGTTGGGGGGGAGAGCCCCCAGCCTCGACAAGTTAAAAAGTGACAACGGTCAAGATCGTGTTACCTGCAGATGAAGCAACTCTATCTAGAATTAAGGGGGGTCTGGGGGTAAGAAGTATCCGACGGTGGACAAGCCAATGCCTGCCGAAGGCAGGCTAGCGCCGCAGGCCCAAAGGGAGGTACGCCAGGCGCGAATTGGAGGAACAGGCCGCGAGACATCGCGAAGCCTGTTACGACAAGACGCGGTTGGCGTAAAAATACCTTGTATTGCTAACACGGGGTTTGTTACCCAGTTTGGGAGTCGCTTGAACAAGTGTGTTTCTGTTTCAGGCATACGTGTTGGGATTGAGATGAAAACCCTCGAGAAAACCCGTGAGAGAGGCAGGATGTGCAGTGTTACCATTCAAGGGAAAAATCTTGTTTTGACTGTCTGCTTCTTTGTGATGCTGCATTGAGTTGACTTGGTCGCAGTATTGAGTCCCTTTATTGCTCGCAGTCTGAATTTGCTTAGATTTGTGTTTCTGTTATCATTGGCTGAGCGATAGCGAAGCCTGTTACTCCAGTGCGGTTGAAAAGTTTTTCCTGTCTGTCTGTGTGTCTGTGTGTGTGTGTGTGTGTGTACATACTCCTCCTGAACGGCTCGGCCGATGGCTGAGATTTTTCAGGCTTATTAGGTATGTTTTGGCTCGGACACGCGAAATGTCACCATTCTAGCTCAACGGTTCAGTTTTTATAGCCGAAAAAAAACCTAAAAAAAACGGAAAAACGAGTTTTTTGCAGGCAGATCGCCTCTGACGTTAAGGAAAGGGGTTGGGGGCGGAGCCCCCCAGCCCGACAAGTTAAAAAGTTCCAAGGGTCAAGATCGTGTTATCTGTAGATGAAGCAATCTATCTATAAGAAGGGGGGTCTGGGGCTGAGCCCCCAGCATGCATCAAGTTTGAAGTAACCGACGATGGAAAGCCATTGCCTGCCGAAGGCAGGCTAGCGCCGCAGGCCAAGGTAGGTACGCCAGGCGCGGATTGGAGAAACGGGCGCGAGACATCGCGAAGCCTGTTACGACAAGACGCGGTCTGGCGTAAACCTACCCTTTTATATAATTTATATATATATATATATATATATAATATATATTATATATAATCAAGAACCTATAAAGCCCCAATCCGACTGACTCACTCACTCACTCATAGAAATGTTTGGGGTGAAGGAGTGGTAGTAGAGATTGCGGTTTTTTCCATTCGATTCCCAAATTTATGGGAAAATGGGGAAAAAACCCGAAAGTTGAAAATTCCTCACCGTTTCCGAGAAAAAATACTTTATCTACAAAAAAGGGGGAAAAAATTTTTTCACCGTTTCCGAGAAACCCACTCAATCTTCAAAAAGGGGACCGACCGACTAAAAATTTTTTTTTGCCCTATCGGTAGGTCTGGTCGAGACATTTCCGAATCTGTGCCGCAATCCCGGTCTCCGTCACTGGCAACATCCCCAAAAACGATTAAATAGGCCCAAATTCAACAAAATCCATCAATCTCAAAAAAGGGGGCCGCCGACTAAAATTTTTATTCGCCCCATCGGTAGGTCTGGTCGAGACATTTCCCAAAGTGTGCCGCAATCGGGTCCCGTCACCGGCAACATCCTCAAAAACGAGACTTTTTTGTCTCGCCAAAATGCCCCAAAAATTATTGAATGGGTAGGAAATGCATGGATTCATGGCAAAATAGATAAACTACTGCATTATTCACAAAATTCATAAGAAAACATTTCTGATCACCACTGATAGTTGTTTGACCCACGGGGGACTCTCAAGAGTAACGCTGTTTGTTTCGCTCATAAACCAAGAGGTGCGTCTTCACATAACAGGGCCGCTCACATTCAGTTTCATTGAAATCAGATTGTACTCACAATAATCACAGTAGCACTGTGGCTATGAAGAAATTTGCAGGCAGGTTGAGAGTTGATTCATCCAATAAAGATTGTGTACAAACATGTAGCTGTGAGTACTGTACAACTTGGTCCAGAGCACAGATGGTGTAGACTGTTGATGAACTAAACATTTTGACAATTATCCTTTTCCACACGCAGTTTGACAATAGCTCGAACGATAAAAAGACATCTTCGCGAACAGATAACCCAGTTGGCAACAGTCGTCATCGCTCCAAACTAAAAAAAACTTAATTTTATTGATGCAAAGTCGGGAGGAAAACATGATAACCAGCGGCCATTTCCTCAGGTTACTTTTGTTTACGAGATGTGAGGATGTGACTGCGAATACTGGTTTGGTCATGCGTATAATTTCCCAACCCGAATCTGAATCTAAATCGTCACGCCCATAACTGCCCATAACCTCTTCTGTCCAAAAACAAAAACATAGCCTCTAAAATGGCTGCCAGCCTCTGAGCGATTGTTTGACTTGCAACGATATAATTTAGTTTTTCCTAGTTTCGAGCAATGACGACTGTTGCCAACTGAGTTATCTGTTTGCGAAGATGTCTTTTAATCGTTCGAGCTATTGTCAAACTGCGTGTGAAAAAGGAGAACTGTCAAAATGTTAAGTTCATCAACAGTCTACACCATCTGTTCTCTGGGCTAAGTTGTACAGTACTCAAAGCTACATGTTTGTAGACAATCTTTATTGGATGAATCAACTCTCAACCTGCCTGCAAATTTCTTCATAGCCACAGTGCTACTGTGATTATTGTGAGTACAATCTGATTTCAATGAAACTGAATGTGAGCGGCCCTGTTATGTGAAGACGCACCTCTTGGTTTATGAGCGAAACAAACAGCGTTACTCTTGAGAGTCCCCAGTGGGTCAAACAACTATCAGTGGTGATCAGAAATGATTTCTCGTGAATTTTGTGAATAATGCAGTAGTTTATGTATTTTGCTATGAATCCATGCATTGCCTACCCTATTTAAATAATTTTGGGCCATATTTTGGCGAGACAAAAAAGTCTCGCCATAAATTGGCGAGACATTTGAATCTGACCATATTGTGGCGAGACATGAAAGTATCGCCAAAATGTGGCGAGACTTTTTGTCTCGCCACATTTTGGCGTAATGTCTTTCCATTCAGTTTGCAGTGTGGTCTTACGGAGAATACTGTGCGGTCCTACGGAAAATACTGTAAGAGCCTACGGAGAATATTGATAAGGGGGCTACGGAGGGTTACCACAAGCTGTTTACAGAATTTTCTGTAGCTTTTTGCCACAGTGTACATGGCTGAAGATACTGCTGTTGGAGATGTCGCTGAGATGGAACCGGCCATAAGGTTCAATTCTAATGAAAAACTGAAGACTCAAGCATCCCAGGTCATCTCCTTCAAGAAACCACCTGCCAAGAGGAAGAAGAAACACTGTTACTAGCCAGGGGAAGGCCTTCGGCCTCGATGCTGAGCTGGATTCTGCTGGAGATGGAAATGCATTTTCATCAGTAGTAAATTTGGATGTGTTTATTTTGAAAATGATCCTCTTTTCTTTTTGGGGGGTGATAGCCAGGAAGTATGCTTTTGCCCGAAGGATTGCGATTCGGCAATGGTTGGTTTCTCCTTGAATCGACGGAAGGCTATTTAATAATCTAAAACTAAATGTTCCAACCAATCCTAACCTAACCTAACGGGCTCGTGACAGATCTTACTCTACTCGTGACAGATCTTACTCTACTCGTGACAGATCTTACCCTACTCTCGACAGATCTTATTCTCAAACTAAATGGTCCAACCAATCCTAACCTAACGGGCTCGTGACAGATCTTTTTCTACTCGTGACAGATCTGTCCCTACTCTCGACCGATCTTATTCTCAAACTAAATGGTCCAACCAATCCTAACCTAACCTAACGGGCTCGTGACAGATCTTCCTCTATTCGCGAAAGATCATACCCTACTCGCGACAGATCTTATTCTCAAACTAAATGGCCTATGAAGCTTGGCGTACGACTATGGAGCTTGGACTATTGAGCTTGGACTATAGAATATGGACTATGGAGATTAGACTATGGACTGGGACTATGGAGCTTGGACTATGGAGCTTGGACTATGGAGCTTGGACTATGGAGCTTGGACTATGGAGCTTTGGACTATGGAGCTTGGACTATAGAGTTTGGACTATGGAGCTTGGACTATAGAGCTTGGACTATGGAGCTTGGACTATGTATACGCATATGAATATAGTAAAAATAAACAGAGGAAGATACCTCTTGTAAACTAAAGGTATCGGGAGGGGGGGGGGGGTCGGACAAATGAGCTATTCAAAATCCCAAACAGGGTGCTTCGCTTCGCTCAGCAAAAAATTATGTTGTAATTTAACAGTAAATATGTTGCTAATTTTCTTAGCGATCAAAGTTGTTTTCAAATGACTTTTGTTGTTTACGAACGAGTTGCGTCGTTCGTCCACAAGATGTTTGTAAACCGATAGACAGCCATATTTGCATCAATTTTTATTGCCGATTAGGTCACAGACCTAGTAGAGTCCCGGTTACCCCGCAGTAACCACTTCTTAGATTGTCCGGGTTGTTTGTACGCAGCAAAATATTGTTTTGAAACAGCATAAGTCATTAAAATAATTAGCAACGAATTCGTCGTTTCAAAACAAGCAAACTTGTTCACAAACAACAGCGTTGTCGAGGTTGGTAACTGTGTTGTTGTTTTAAAACAACTATTTTTAACAGTGAAGCGGAGGGAGTGAGTCCAACAAAACGACAAGCTGTTGTAAAAGACTCTCAGTACTGAATGGTTCTACTAGTTCTGTGACATTCACTCCACCTCCATCTTATGTGTCAGATCCTCGTGACATCATCCTGGAGAGTCGCAATGAGAAAATCTCTTTGATTAACTTGAAGTCGTTAGAGCATCAATTGCCTCAAAAAGAGGTGGAGGATTATAAGAAGCTGGATCCCTCGTTTCAGGTTGGCTGGCTCTATTCCTCCATCATCAACGCTTATCTGGATGCCTTGAAAGAAAAGTATCCGTCAGTCCTTTCTGTCCCTTAGCTTTAAGAAGCTCCAGGGGATTTTCTAACTCTAATTTTCTCAAGAAAAAATTTGAGGATACGCAAAAAGACCTGTTACTTTTACCTATTAACTTGTCTGGCAGTCACTGGTGTATTATTGCAGTTCTCCTTGTCTTACAACCAGCTCAATTGTGGTATTATGACCCACTGCAGAACAAGCTAAACAAAGCAACAGAAAATATGCTTTTCCATCTATGTTTAGACTTAAGGTTACTGTTTCCATCAAAGTCAAACTGGGATTCAGTAGTCTACGTGCAGTCATTGAAACAGTTAGATTCTATCAACTGTGGGGCTTATATTTGTTGGCTGAGCGATAGCGAAGCCCGTTACTCCAGTGCGGTTGAAAAGTTTTGTCTGTCTGTCTGTCTGTGTGTGTGTGTGTACACTACTCCTCCTGAACGGCCTGGCCGATCGGGCCGATCTGGCTGAGATTTTGCAGGCTTATTAGGTATGTTCTTGGCTCGGCACACGCGAAATTTCACTATCCTAGCGCAACTGGTTCAGTTTTTATAGCCGAAAAACACCTAAAAAAACAGCGAAAAATCGAGTTTTCTGCAGGTACATCACTTATGCCTATGGGAAGGGAGGCTGGGGGGCAGCCCCCCAGCCTCGACAAGTTAAAATGTGACAACGGTCAAGATCGTGTTATCTGTAGATGAAGCAACTCTATCTAGAATGAAAGGGGGTCTGGGGGGCGGAGCCCCCCAGCATGCAACACAGGCGTGGATTGGAGGAACAGGCCGCGAGACATCGCGAAGCCTGTTACGACAAGACGCGGTCTGGCGTAAACCTACCTTGTTATTTTGCTCAACAAATGTCCTTGAAAGTTCGGCCCTACCGCATTCACAGTGATATCAATGCTTTCCGCAAAGACATATATTCTTCGATTGTTGGCAATTGCTTGAAGCGAGAGAAGTTTGACTCTGAACAATGCCTAGTGTGCAATGAAAATTGCAAAATACCAGGACCTCAAGGATGATGATGAAGTCTGGATTACATGCTCAAAATGCGAGCAATGGTTTCATGAATCATGTGTCTCTGGTGTGTATAATGATTTTGTCTGTCCAACTTCTTAATAACTATTGTACTTTAATTTTTTCTATTGTGTCACTTGATAAAAAGGAAGGAATCTAGCAGTATTCTCTATGATTTGCCTGCCAAGTCATTTATTTACTTGGTTTTTCTGTCATCATAGTTGTTTGTTGTTCAAACTAGAGTGATTGCATTGTTCCTAACTATTTTGTTTTCTCTACTTTTTGAATAATTTTGCTGTTCTTTCAAAGTTTAATGGCAATGATTCTTTATTTCTGTTCTCATTTATAAAAAAAATGTGATGCTGCGAGAAGTGCCATTGTAACTATAGCCAAAGAGCTTTGCATGAGTGGAATAAGACTTGATGTACGGTTGTATGTTAAACATAAGCTGTAGTTTGTGAAATTGGTAATTTATTAAAAAATCAAGAACCTATAAAGCCCCAATCCGACTGACTCACTGACTCACTGACTCACTGACTCACTCACTCACTCATAGAAATGTTTGGGGTGAAGGAGTGGTCGTAGAGACTTGCGGTTTTTTTCCATTCGATTCCAAATTTTATGGGGAAAAATTTGGGGAAAAAACCCGAAAGTTGAAAATTCCTCACCGTTTCCGAGAAAACCTACTTTATCTACAAAAAAGGGAACAAATTTCTCACCGTTTCCGAGCAAACCTACTCAATCTTCAAAAAAGGGGACCGACCGACTAAAAATTTTTATTCGCCCTATCGGTAGGTCTGGTCGAGACATTTCCGAATCTGTGCCGCAATCCGGTCTCCGTCACAGGCAACATCCTCAAAAAACGATTAAATAGGCCTAAATTCAACAAAATCCACTCAATCTTCAAAAAGGGGACCGACCGACTAAAAATTTTTATTCGCCCCATCGGTAGGTCTGGTCGAGACATTTCCGAAACTGTGCCGCAATCGGGTCCCCCTCACCGGCAACATCCTCAAAAACGTTAAATAGGCCCAATTCAACAAAAACCACT